>NW_023458559.1:82283737-82291230 GCF_013731165.1 Rhagoletis pomonella
TTTTGTACTTTTGGTCACTAAAAAATGTCGCTGGCTCCCGGACTATTAGTAGCAAGTAGCGCTGCAGCCAATAAAAGAATGGACTCGAAACTTCTGATAGGATTCCTAACAGAGCATTGTCTTCTAGCAACACATGAGTTTAAATGAAGTCTTATAGAAGTACAAAAGATGTAGGAAGTGTAACTATAAGGAGGAAATTCCATATAAAAATAGATTTTGTTCATGCGTTATATGGAAGAAAATCGCCAACACCCTCGACACAAGAGAAATTTCCAAAATCAACGGGATTTTTCACAATCCTACTTATTATTTTACTAAACTTGAATTGAAAATTACTAAAAAACTCCACACCCAGTAATTTTCTGAAAATTCTGAACAAAAAAGTGAACATTTTGATAACATTTTTTATTTTTTTGAAATTTGTTAAATTTTTCTGAAATGTGCACAAATTTTGAAACTTCCGACATATGTACATGGTTTATGGTATAGAATTTGCTATAGGGGTGTTCATGAAAAGTGATAAACTGCTGACAAACTTGACAAAATGATAAATTTATCATTTTGACAAATGAACTGTCAAACTTTGCATGGAAATCTACTTAACCAAAGTTTATCACTTTATCAAACGATTTTGCTGGATAAAGGCATACATTTCAGCAAAATTCTACTCTGGCCGGTTGTCAGGAGAAAACACTTTTGCTACGAAGAAATAAAAAGCAAATGAACACAATGTACGAGGTAAGAATTAAACGTAACTAGCCATATAAGTTAAATAATAAACAGTTTTATGCAATTATTTACCAAAGTGCGTTCATGTAAAAATGCGGCTAAACTGATAAATTAAAGCAATTTACCCCTTTATCACTTTAGATAGGGGTCCTTATCTTATCTTATCTTATCTATCTATCCGCGGGTAGTGAATACACTGAAACAAAGAGTGATAAGTGAAACAGTTCGAGGAAAGCGAAACCCATAATAAGGTTGAATTTGTATTTTTAATCAAAATTCCATAATATATTGTTCAAATCCAGCAATTGTTATTGGAAGCGGTAATAATTTACAACGCATAAATGATTGTTTAGCATAGGAGCCATTCTTTTTTAAGTCCGACGGATTATGTCAAGTCTCCGATTCGCTTCAAATTTTTTTTTGTGGGTTCTATACATGAAATAAGCTAACACGTGTTCCAGGATATGATCTGTCAAAGTTTTAATTTTTTCGTGATTCTGACTAATCATGTACTTCTTCAAATAGATATATCTCGGGTTCTGCTCATCGTAGAGACTTCATCTTAACGTCATTTTAAAGCTAAAGAAACTTATATATTTTCAAAAAAAAATTAACGAAAAAAATTTATCACATAAAACATCGTGAATATATAAAAATGTGCTATTTACGTGAGTGCCACTGTATGTACATTAGGGCAGGTCAATTTGTATAGGAGATTTTTTCGACTATGCGCCTATAGCACAAAAGGACTCTACGTAAAATTCTAAGCAAATTTGCCGAAGAAACCATAAGACTAAAATCAATTTGGAGTTTGCCAAATTGCATTTTGCGGCAGTGTCGTAAAGAAGTGCTCAAATTTTGTATAAAAAAATGGTATAAGGGGTTTTTTGGCCCGTCCTAATGTACATACATATACATATACAAACATTTTTCATTACGTATCTGCTTAGTAAACTTTACTGGAATCTCACAGCCATGTGAAAGACGAAAAAGCTTTCACTTGGAATTCCCCACGTGGTGAACTACATATTAGCTTTAGCTGTAAACTTGAATAATAAACTTGAATTAGTTGCGTGTACTATTCTCGTTTCGTTTCCCCTTTCCGTAAACAAGCTGCAAATAGCAACGAACAAAGTTTTAGAAAATTTAGCCTTACTCAGTTGCTTATTGATTGCTGGCTTAGTGCGTTGATTTTTTGCGGATGGCGTGCATACATACGTTTATATGTATACCTTGACGAAAAAAAAATACAAAAAATATTTACATATATTTGATGTGATAGTTGAGAATTATGCCAATAGCATAAACGCGAATGCACGAAATACATAAATGTTCTTCGAAATAAGTCTCCAAATCATATAAAGTACGCGTTCAGAAACTGGAGTTGTGAATGGAAAAATATCTCGACATATCTATCGTTTAATATATTTTTACAACGCTTTTTTTATTTGTTTCTTTACAAAGCAAGCAGAACAAACGGTGGCGTTGACTAAAAACCGGCTTTCTCGGATAAATAGCCTATCTTGTTCGAAAAAAATTCTTATTGATCGTGTTAAATATGTTAAATGCAGTAGCGAATAAAAATATCTTATCATATACACATTTTGAAAATAAGATCGCTAACGTATCAACCGAAGTCATCGACAGAAAAAGTATGATCAAATTGCATAAATTAGAGCTGCGAAACGCCATTGTACCTACTGTAATGATTAAGTGATCTGGTGAGTTAATAAATGGTTGAGTAAGTTACTCTCAGTCTACTTCGACGCTGGAAGCCATTGGAGCCTACATTCATAATGTATAACAAGTATACAATTGTATTTGCATTGCAGGGAAATTGCAATCTCAGAATTTACCTGCACACGTAGCTAAATGCAAATTCACGCGCTAGATGTGTACAACGTAGAGTATGAAGATTAGACGTGGGCTTGATCTCCTTCTCGAGTCTCATGACGGTACTCGTTCAAGTCTAGTTCAGATTTTGCGTAACCACACATACAAAGGCGGCAAACAAAAACACATACAAATGTACACACTTACATATACTAATTACATATATACATGCATATATACATATGTACATCAAATACATAAGGACCCACCTGATATACAGCTGTACATAAATACCTAGTGAAAATGTACATACATAGATACATGCACATGCATATACGAATAATCATACATTGTACATACATACATATGTAGGCGTGTAGTGTTTACGTACTTTCGAAATGCAAAAGAGCAAGAGAACAGTTAATTTAACTGCGATCGCAGCTTCTAGTTTCTATTTCCGTTCTCTGAGTTTTTAATATTTAGAGCCAAGCTTTTGTTCCAAACGTCAAATCAAACGGAATAAGTTTGAATGCAAACACACCATATAGGGGCGTATTCCCGTATAAGAATTTTAATGAGAGATAGGTATAATTTCACACCATTCACCTACGTACATACGTGCACGTATACATGCGAACATATGTACATTTGCAAAGGCATATCATAAATGCCTACGGTCATTTAATTACAATTGAGTTATGTACATACATACATATTTAGATAGCCACATTATTATTCTTCTTAAATTATCTTTAGCGAATTTTCACAGTTTAAGCACTGAGATATTTCTGTATGAGAGGAGCTCCGAAATAATAATTTAATAATTTATCTTTTTTGTAATGAACAATTTCATCGAATACGGGTGGAATAATTGAAACAATCAACAGGTTAGCAAAGGGGAATAACAAAACGAAGAAAGAGTGCATAAAGAGAAGGGACTGGATTGGTAAGCGAGACGGCTAAAAGTTAGAGCCAGCTTATACTTACATACATACATACATATTTATGTAGCCATCTCCGCACACTGAGCCGCTCACTTAAGCTTTATTCTCGTATATTTTCCGTCCCAATTCCGCATTTACCTTTACTTACTATGTATGTAAATACTTATACATACATATATACCTACATACATATGTATGTATATGTAAGTACATGTGTATTCAAATTCATATTTCTTACTGGCATGCTATGATACGTGCTTATGTATTATGTATGCACACGAAACTATATATAAATATGTATTTACACACAATAACTTGCATTTTATTTACAAGCATACTATGTTTATATGCTTATGTATCTGTGTATACATGTCTACGTAAGTTTACTGATTTGCCTCTTGAAAAGTATAAAAGTACCCGAGTTTTTTCGCTTTGCGGATAAGGCGGCAATAGACGACTTCTTATTTGATATCGTCGATGCCTTTGCAAAACCACCCATCCAGCAGTTACAAAACCGCCTAAAATGCCGTTGTGGCAAAAATGATATTTGGTAACCCTAAACTCCAGTCATCGAGATTTATACATAAAAATCCTAAGATCGTTATTAAAACAATAGATTAATAAAATAATAGCTGGAGAAAATACCGCCTATCAAGTCAATGCCTTCAAAGAAAAGACATTTTTTCACTCTTCTGTAAAAATTAAGTGCCGGAAGATAGGCGGTTTTGCAAAGGCATCGAGGATATAGTATGTAACTTAAAGAAACAACCACTTTTTTAAGTGATCTTTTCAAGAAAAGGCGATTCATAATTTATTGTATTGTTCCCTTCCCATTGTGCTAAATGTATGTACATTCATAGATTTAATAATTTGTTATTAAATCCCTTTCTTATGAGAGCAAGTAACTATCCTCGAGACTTAAATTACGTTTAACTGGCTCAGTAAATGAGCATACACTGCTAGAATTAGAAGAATCATGCTTATTATCTTTTCGTGTGATCCTATCAAAGGTTAATTTAGAAATTCCGGGCTGGTCAATGAGAAAATAATTGATTTTTTTTTTAATGTCAGTTCACGTTACATATACCGTCATCTTTAGGTTCTCCTCAAAAGTCTAATATGTTAGATAAAATACATATGTTTTATAGCGAAAAAAATCCAGTTAAAAAAATTAATTTGGTTTAATTGAAATGGAAAATCTCATATGTTTATTGACGAAAATGCCTGAACGTATACCATAAGTTAAACAGGCCTAGTCGGAAAAGATCGAATGCTTAACATATGCAATTGAAATTTTTATGGTTTCATATATGTACATACATATTTATATACATACGTACATATGTACGTCCGAATGCTTTTTTTCTATCTATAATATGAATCATACATAAATGCAAATGCGTAAATATGTATTTAGGTATCTTTGCTACAGTATTATATATTCATGTATGTACACTTATTTGAATATTGCGTTGTGATTTGTGAAACTAAACGCTTTAATATTAATATTTACACTTATAGTTGGCAAATTAATTTGGAAAAATCGACTTTCCTTTTCAATTTATTTGTATGTATTTATTTCCTCTGCTAAATTGGTTTTATTAAGCGTCCTAAACAAATTTTTGTGAGTTGTTATTAGTGCGTACTGAATAGCTGTTCAGAAATATATGTAGGTCACCGTGGTTTTTCATTATATTTGCATGTGTACGCATGTACATACACCTTGTAGGAATTTGTTAGTTTAATTATGTCAAAGACTCATTACGTATGTACATACTTATGTAACACATACTATCTACATATGTATACATATTATGTACATATATACTATTTGATGGTTATCACACGACGTTTTTGATGTTTGCCTACTGACACGCTATTTTCTTTTTTTGTTTAGTATGGCTTAAAAGCAAAATCCAACCAACATGGATAGTCATTGACGAAGTTAGGAATAGAGTTCTGCAAACTTACCATTTGCGTTCCAAAAATTATTTATACATACATACATATACATATGGGCGTTTCCAGCGAAAAGTCTACCGCGAAAAAACTAAAAGTCCTATATCTAACTTAATTATAGGCCGATTTGGCTGCTTTTCATAATATACTATGTATACTGGTTATATAAGCAGAAACATTTCGGCCAAAAATGGTCGCGTTACCGCAGAACTCCACAGGCAAGCACCGATGGCCTACCAACTGTCATTTTGACGAGCAATATGATTGCAAGTTTTTGTGTGTGGGCATGACGCCACCAGACAACATTCTCTCAATTTCGATGTTTAAAAACATTTAAATCTTTTAAAAACTTGCTGAATTGTTTCCTAAAACACTAATCATAAATAATCCGATAGGGAACAGATTTTTATTTTGATTTAATATCGAAATTTTATCGATGTGATCACCAGCACGCTTACTTTCAATTGAAAATATGGCTGTCAAACTATAGAATTGCCTGCAATAGATTGGCAAACAATAAGCGCTGACATACATACATATATTGCATATAATAGGCGGTCTCCATTGGAAATATATTTTGTGACATGGTTATCATGACATCAAATCTTTTCAATGTTAATTTTAGTAATGTAACGTCACCCCAGTTACTTCAGCTGATTAAACAAAAAGCAGAAAAGATTTTTATATTTAAAAACTTGGAAAATTAACCTTAAAACATTTTAAATATTACTACAAAAACTTTTATAGAAATAGCCTTGCCCACTTCGCAGAATTTTCCAATTTTTTAACCCAAGTCCAAATCCACTTCTATTTTTTGTAATGTCACGCCAGCGTATATGTTTAGATACTAATATCGTTAAATCGCTACCACAAAAGTTTTATTTTTTTTTGCTGAATAAGGGGCCATTTAAGTGCTGTTCAAATCCAGAAAAATCTTTTTTAAATTTTAGCTTTAATTTTTTTTTTTAACTTTTTTTTCATTCAAGCGTAATGTAACGCCCATATCTATATATAATAGATATGTAAATTTAGCTTGGGTACTCAAATATTATTGAAAATATTACAAAATGCTAACTTGTGTGTTCATAGTGGTTAACGCCAAAAATGGTTTTATGTTTCACTTCAACCTTGTATTGTCTTGTCCTTTTTCAGGAACTTGTGATTCCTTAAAAGTGTTTTCTACACATACTACATATTGATGTATGCACGTATGCTCACACACATTTATGCACAAACCCATATGCTCCCCAAAAAGGCGTCTAACAAAAACTAGGCCTTGTCACCATATTTCTGGACATATCAAAGGTTAAAAATGCAACACGCCTTACTTACATACATGTGTACATACATATATAATTGAAACCAACCGCACACTACCTTTGTAAGAAAACAATATCGAGTTGGTATGGTTATTTATGGATATTGATGACGTCAGTGATGTGCAAAACCGAGGAAAGTACATACTTTCATACAAAAATAAATATACTATATACGTATGTATCTATGTACATATGTATGTATCTGGCGCTACATCTTTACAACGCCTCCAAATGTCAGATAGTTTTTTGTGGTAAGCTGTTTCATGGTAGAAATACAATCAGCCATAGAATCCTGACTCAGATTCCTTAAATTCCAAATTTTTTGTTTTTAAGGATTACCAATGTATGTATTCTTATAGTTTCGAGCGTTTTGATTAATCCTAAGAAATGATATTGACCTCAGAAGAGAATAACTCATTTTCTTGCGTGATATACATACCTCTGGGAAAAAATATTTATATTGCATATTATTTATATGATTGACCGAATATAAGTTGTTATTTCAGATAAAGATGGACATAAAATTATGTTTTTTATTTACCTGATATAAAAAGCAAACTAGTTACCATAAATTAACTAATAGCGTTTTCTTTTCTCGAAAAAAGGCTGCACTTATTCTGACTTGTGTTAGCCCTGTCACGTTTTCATGTTCTTTTTTCGGGCCTTTCACAAGGCGTCGTGTTCTTTTCTCAGCAGGTTGCGCTCTGAT
>NW_023458559.1:82291330-82295205 GCF_013731165.1 Rhagoletis pomonella
GCTGCCTTTTCTGCCCTCAAATAAACGTGAGGGTGAGAGTTGCATGGTTGGTTATTAAGTTAATCTTGTAAAAATGCAATTATTTTCCCTATCAGAAATAAGTGTTTTGCTTTAAAATTGTTAAAGATTTATAGGCCAAGTGAATAATTCAGCTTTATTAAGTTCTATAAATAAATTGTGATGGAGTAGTATATTTTCTGTTTCATTCTCATATAAAGAACGCAACATTTTCTCAGGTTCCAGGGCAACGCACAGCAAGAGTTCCCATATAAAGGGGCAAAACTTTTTTTGAGAAAAGAAAACGCTATAAATTTCACTAGGTGAAGCTGAAACCTGGACAATTTAAAAAATATGCAAACCCTTACGCGGTAAGGTTTGGATGACCTCAGTTGCATGTTCACAAAAAACAAGCATAAAATTTCCCGCTATGGAAATTTTCACAACATGCTCATTATTGAGTTGAATGTATGAATCTAATTTTGTTATAAATTGTTTTATTCATTGGCAAAAACTGAGATAACTAAAGAAAAATTTTAAAGCAAATCTTACTTTGTGGGAATGTGAATTGCGCATGCACTGAAAGTACGTATCTACCTTTTGTATTCAACACATAATAAATAGTTGTGTTGATCCCTCGCTTGTCTACTGATGTTATAAAAAATATTGCTAAGACTGAATGCCATGCATGAATATCGTGACATAAAGCAATTAAGAAATTCCCACAGGTACACTGTCACAGTACCTACAGTATTAGGGTGTCCGAGAACATTGGGGGAATTTATTTATTTTGCGAACATCAATAGGCAAATCCAATTTTCCTTTTGGTCTAAATAGTTGTTAATCACGTTTTATTGCAGTAGGATGATGAACGCGCTTGTCGACCTGAAGTTGAAGTTTTGGCTAGATAGAATTGTAAATCTGCGTTCTTAGTTATTCAGAGATGATTGGGTTAGATTTGCTGCTCATGTCAAAGGGTCACTTTTTGGAGTTTTAACGCGACTAATCAGTGTCCAGATTTAAATTAATTTAATTACCAAAAACAATATGAAGTACTCTTAAGTTGTCGCAACGATTTTGCGGGCAGGAAATTACTTTTCGCAACTACAAAAAACATACATACCTATGTATATGACATTAGAACAATGTGACACCTTATAAAAAGCCAGAATATACCTAAATGTTGTGATTGCAGCATATGTACATACTATATACATACATACACAGGTACGAATGTACGTAGTATGTATACATAAGTATATGAGAACACTTAACCTAAAACCATTTAAATATGGATGTATGTAAGCATGTAGGCATGTAAAAATTCATAAGCACATTTGACATACATACATATCGTCACTATCAATGAAAAGGCCCTATTCGACAAAATCGAAATTTTACAGGGGAATCAAAAATTTTTAAACTGGCATAGGAAATGTTTACAAAGCTGTTCTAAACGGCTAATATACCTTGTATTTTTCAAGATATAAATGGCTTTGAATTTAGGTCTCTAAATCTAGATTAAAAAAAAAAAAAAACAAAGAAAACCGAGGAATCTGGTTTGGAAAAAACGAGTCAATCACCCTAATAAATATGTATGTATGTATAGGATCATTTCATTATTGATTCAGTTTGCAACTGTATGCAGCCGCTCTCTTTCAGCTATACCTATGTAAATATCGAGCACGATCCTCAAAAGTGGCACAACTCAAAATTTGGCATTTTTGAAATTATGCACTTAAAATGTACACAGAGCTTCTATTTACCTTTCAGCAAAAGCTGGAGCAAATTTTTGTTATAATTTGTTGAAAAAACCTAGGGTAAAGTCTTCCTTGCCCTTATGATTACCATGTGATAAGAAATAATTTTTCGCATTTTCTGATGAACGTGTATTTTCAAGTTGTGTCACTTTTGAATATCATGTGCGACATGTACATATGTATGCATGTACATTATACCGTACCACCTGACAAGCAAACAAAAAAAGTTCGCCTACACCCCTGAGTATAAAGTATTTTTGCAAGGCAATTTGAAAAAAAAATTTTTGATGGCATTTTTAAATTTGTTTCGTTATGTATTCGGCATATACAGTTGGATCTTAAAGTATGAAAAATCGATGTTCTAGTCTCATTTATCTCAAGTACCCCGATCTATGTAGTGCCTTCTCATCACATCTCAGTTCTTAACACCGTAACGTCGTAACACCCTACTGCCAGTAATTAAAGCTCACCAAAAATCATTCAACTTCTCCTAATGTAGTATTGTGTTTATTCCAGTGAACTATTTAAAATAAAAAAAAATTTTGCCGAATACCGTAATGTAAAAAGGCGATCGCTAGGTTCGGCCAAATTTTTTTTTTTTAGAATTTGTCTTGGAAAAATACTTAAACTCAGGGGTAAGTTGGTATGGTCTAATGTATATAGAGAAGTTTTATTTTTTAGGTTATGTACAAAAACCAGTACATATCTAGACATCGTTACCTTAATATAGAAAGGTGAGAACTAATTTTCTTTTGAACAGAATTCGGTAGATTACTCACTAAAGACTAAATACAATTTAAAATCAATTACTAAATCAAAAAGGTAGTTTCTATGTTTATTAAAAACCGCACAACTGAAGAACTTTATAGTTTCTATAAAGTTTTATAACTACCCTGTAAAGAACCAACAATTTTAGATAGGGCCTTTCTATATTAAGGTAACGATATACTATATATTTGTACATATTATGCTCTATATATCTATGCATGTACATGTGTACATATGTATGCTTGGTAAGTGCGTCTTTTGTAAGCTACTCGAAATGTTTCTATGTATGTGTCTGTAAGAATGTTGCCATGGTAAATACCTAACACAAAAATAGAGTAAGCCATAACAAAGGTATATTAATGAAATACCAATAACCAGGTTAAAAAAAAACAACCGTTAAGAGCGTAAATAAATAATTTCCTTCCGGTTGTGATTTTCAATGAGTTTCTATAATATTTTGAGTTAAGGCATTGTTGTATTATTGGCTTTTAAACACCTTTCAACTACAGACTTAGTTGAAGACCGTGAAATTCATTCGGTTAGCCCTAAAATCTTTGGCGAAAACGACAACATTGCTCACGGCTTGGGCAACATATGCAGATATCTATGTATGTATGTACATACATACATGCGTACACACATAACACTAAAGAAAGATGAGTCCTATTGCCTAGTAGTTGCCTAGAGCATGTAATGTTAAAAGTATTTGCATGTTTGCCCCAAATTCGGTACTGGTTATAATAATTTTTGAAGTCTTGCCGAATAAGCTACACACAGGGTTTTTTACACTTTGAGATTAGGCTTTCGTCAACATTTATTTTTTCGCGAGCTATTGATACTGTTTAGGTCTCGAGTTCGATGGCTAGCACACCAACCATCGAAGTTGTAGAACATTATTTTGAATATTATTTTTACATGACTTATCTATCACTCATCTTTTTGACTCTCTCTTGATATTCGCAACGTTTTGATTTTCAAAGGATTGCGTTTAATTTTGAAGGTCGCTGCAAGCTTGAAAAAATATCACAAAAAATCACATACATACTACCTATGACTGTGTGTATATATAGAACTATGCAGATGCCTAAAAGATGGCCAAATCACGAAATGTCCTTTACGCTGCTGGATTAACTTGTTTGGGATTTTTGTGCTTTGCATTAGCCTCGGCAGCAGTGGGAATACCTATTTGGGGTTATTATGACAGTCCGACAGGTAATTATTAACAGTTTTTTTTGATAGCTTTGTAACATATTAATCATATATTAACGCTTTACAGGTGGCTATGACTTCGATCGGGGTTATTTTGGCCCTTTTAAGGTTTGCAAGCAGTTAACATATAATCGAGAAAAA
>NW_023458559.1:82295305-82296525 GCF_013731165.1 Rhagoletis pomonella
TTGCCACATTTTTCTCGATTATATGTTAACTGCTTGCAAACCTTAAAGGGGCCAAAATAACCCCGATCGAAGTCATAGGCACCTGTAAAGCATTAATATATGATTAATATGTTAAAAAGCTATCAAAAAATCTGTTTATAATTACCTGTCGGACTGTCATAATAACCCCAAATAGGTATTCCCACTGCTGCCGAGGCTAATGCAAAGCACAAAAATCCCAAACAAGTTACTCCAGCAGCGTAAAGGACATTTCGTGATTTGGCCATCTTTTAGGCATCTGCATAGTTCTATATATACACACAGTCATAGGTAGTATGTATTTGATTTTGTGTGATATTTTTTCAAGCTTGCAGCGACCTTCAAAATTAAACGCAATCCTTTGAAAATCAAAACGTTGCGAATATCAAGAGAGAGTCAAAAAGATGAGTGATAGATAAGTCATGTAAAAATAATATTCAAAATAATATTCTACAACTTCGATGGTTGGTGTGCTAGCCATCGAACTCGAGACCTAAACAGTAACAGTAGCTCGCGAAAAAATAAATGGTGACGAAAGCCTAATCTCCGAAGTGTAAAGTGTAAAAAACCTTGTGTGTAGCTTATTCGGTAAGACTTAGAGTTTTGAAAAATTATTATAACCAGTACCGAATTTGGGGCAAACATGCAAATACTATTTACTTTTAACATTACATGCTCTAGGCAACTACTAGGCAATAGGACTCATCTTTCTGTAGTGTTATGTGTGTACGCATGTATGTACATACATACATACATAGATCTGTATATGTTGCCCAAGCCGTGAGCAATGTTGTCGTTTTAGCCAAAGATTTTAGGGCTAACCGAATGAATTTCACGGTCTTCCACTAAGTCTGTAGTTGAAAGGTGTTTAAAAGCCAATAATACAACAATGCCTTAACTCAAAATGTTATAGAAACTCATTGAAAATCACAACCGGAAGGAAATTATTTATTTACGCTCTTAACGGTTTTTTTTAACCTGGTTATTGGTATTTCATTAATATACCTTTGTTATGGCCTACCCTATTTTTGTGTTAGGTATTTACCATGGCAACATTCTTACAGACACATACATAGAAACATTTCGAATAGCTTACAAAAGGCGCACTTACCAAGCATACATATGTACACATGTACATGCATAGATATATAGAGCATAACATGTACAAATATATAGTATATCGTTACCTTAATATAGAAAGG
>NW_023458559.1:82296625-82303156 GCF_013731165.1 Rhagoletis pomonella
AAAAATGTGGCAACGATGTTTCGAAATTTCGACTTTCCAGTAAGTATTTGCAGTATAAGTCCTATTGGAGAAGGAATGCAAAATCACACTCTATTCTGTTTCTCTTCAGCTGCCGCCAATGTAAGTGGGTTATTAGCCATAATGAGCTCGGCGACTTTAGGAATCTTCTGCATTTTATCAATAATACAAATAGCGATGATATCTTCTCGAGAAAAAGTTGTAATGCGATACACAACATTGGTGATATTTAAGATGATCTTGGCGCTGATTTCATGTAAGTGGATAACCCTACTTTTAGAGAATATGTATTTCAGAAATTTTGTTTACAGGTTTGTTGGCGACAATCGCAACAATAATGTTCGCCCTGCAAATCGATGAGTCGGAAAAATATGGATTTAGAATATCTCGTGGTATATCATTTTATTTGCAGGTAAGTACGCCGTGCGTGTAGATGTGGCCTCTACAATTCGAAGGAGGTGTAAGGCAAACATTTAGGCTGCGTTTGGGTGAATTCCAAAACGTCAAAATACAAAGCATCAGTCTCTTTTATTTCTAGACCTCAGTAGATTTTAATGCCAAATGTGCGAAACGACAACTAGATGCTAGTTTTCTACCAGGTTGCGCAAGTTAGGCTTTTTCTTCTAGTGTGGCTTAGAAATAAAAGAGACTGATGCTTTGTATTTTGACGTTTTGGAACGCACCCTTTCTTTATACATTCCGGATAATCCCATTTCACAGCCGCAATAAACAGAATGCGTTTGAAATATACGTCAACATATCATCAGGAACGTTCTAAAGAATAAAT
The DNA here is from genome assembly GCF_013731165.1 of Rhagoletis pomonella. Taxonomy (NCBI): domain Eukaryota; kingdom Metazoa; phylum Arthropoda; class Insecta; order Diptera; family Tephritidae; genus Rhagoletis; species Rhagoletis pomonella. The sequence goes on from NW_023458559.1 coordinate 82,297,431, forward strand.
AAACAAAAAAGTTTATTCCAAACGTTCAGAATGAATAAAGAAATGCACCCTTAAAAAATGTACGGAGGCTAATTTTTTTTTTGTATTTACATATAAATATTGTATATATGTATGTAGTACATATCGCCCATTTCCTTCAATAGTTTCATAATTCAAAAAATACAAAAATTGAGTTAAGTATGCAGAAATTACCGCTACCTCAATTCCATTGCGGGTGTATTCGAGCTGCAATTAATGCGGCAGTGTGGTTCTGCCAATATCAAGCGTTCGAGGAACGAAATTTTGACGAATCAGTTGCTCATCACTGGAAAATCAAAAGCAACATAAACATTTTTACGGCGCAATTTCTGTAGTACTGCAGAAAAATTTCAGTATTGAGCAACAAGAAAGCAACAAGGCTGCAATATTGAGGTAATTATTACCTAGCTCGAACACACCCTGTATCTCCCTAGAACAAAATACGTATACATTTTTACTATGGGAGTATACGTATGTATGCAAATTCAAAACCTTAAAGCCGCTTACTTCGAGTGTTGCTTTTTTGAGTTATGACACTATTAAAGTAAATGAGTATGTATAAAAAAAATTTTTGGCAGTCTCACAAAGCCACGAAGATTTAACAAATCATTATTTAACAACCCGCCCAAAGAACTTAAAATCTGGGTCAAAAGTATCAAACTTAAAGTGTGTTTGCAACAATTCATTAAAACATTTCCGATTCTCATACTTTCTATAACTGAGCGAGCTCAAGTTTTAAGGCCTTTATACATACTGCATTGGGTTTTAATTTTAAATTAACTTTCGTTTGTAAAAAGGCAATTACATCTCTGCTGAAATAAAAAAACAAAACGTATTTTTCAGATTGTGGTTATAGTTTTAACGATTGGACTTTTTCTTGTTGCACTCTACGATGTTCTTTTTTCACGTCGCCCAGGCGGAGACCCCACTATGATTGTGGATGCAACATCACCGGCCAGCGCAACGACATATAACAATCCTGGCTACAAAGAACCACGCTCAAGAAATGGTAGACTTTTTGGAATTAAATTTGAATATATGTATGTATGTACATTAAGCAGGGACATCAAAGTCGATTTTGAGGCTAGAGACAATGACAAGGGAAGAAATTTATTTTCATGATTTCAGAAATGAAACACTTTCGACCCAAATCAGGGTGACGCAATTCCTGGTTTGAAAACTGCTAATCGTCATTTTGCCGAAGTGAAAATAAAATTTGTGAAAAAATAGGTTACAACTGCAGATTGATATTTATTTATTTTTTTCGCTTTGTCTATGAATTTGCAATTCTTACAGACTAAGCAGCATAGGTAAAGTTAAAAGTAATATTATTACAATACATAATAGCAGGTGTTAAAGGGCACGATCTTTACTCAATAATGATTTTACGTGGGAATTAAAACCAGGTTTAGTGGCTGAGAGGTCAAGGTCTCAACAAGCAAAGAGCTTATTCAATTCAACGAGAGTTCTATTAACCGGGGCATAAAATATATATACAGTCTTACTGATGACAACATAAAATACCATCAAATTGTCGTAACATTCTGCAAGGAACGCTGAAATTATTTTTACCTAATAGTATTGGATAATCGACAGTACCGAAGATTATGTCAAACAGAAAAGAGGTTGGTAGGAGAATTCGTCTGTTGTGCGTCTGACAGCGAGAGCTATACGCAGCAGTGTTGCCGCGAATAATTTTTAGTGGTAGCCAAATTCCTCTAAAAAAGGGGCTAAAAAAGAGCTAAAAAAGTCGTTGTGGCTAAAAATGGAAGCTAAAATTTTTTACTTGCATATACATATATAAGTATACACGCAAACATTTTCAATAAATAGTGGTATAGAAAAACAATGAACTCTGGAAAAAGCTAATATTTTATCCACCCAAAAACATTTTTGTATAAAAGGGGAAACATATACCAGCTTGCTGGCTCCATCAAGTGATTGTACCCAAGACCGATAGAATTCAAGATTGATGTGAAATTCGGGAGAGTAACGTGAATATGACGTCATCGCAGATTTTCCGGTCAAGAGAGCTGAGAGAGATTTTTTTTTAAACTTACTAGCATGCTGGTAAAATATTTATTTCTTTACAAATGAGGTCGAGGAAAGATCGAAATGAATAGAGCCGAAATTTCATAATCTTTCTACCATTTTGTTAAACATTGTTTTTGTTTTTTTATTCACAACTGAACTTAATCTTAATCGTGAACTTAATCTTTCCACAAACACGGCTTTGACTCATATAGTGAAAGAAATTTCCGCCAAAATACTTTTTACTTAGAAAATTGAGCTAATTTCACCACTCACGACACCAGCATGCTGGTACAATCATAAATATTTCAAATACTTAGTTTTTGAAGTCGCACCAGCAGCTGGTACATACACCACAAGAACATATACGGTTGTTGTTGTTGTTGTAGCAGCATACAAATTCCCCAAAGACTTTTTGGGGAGTGTTGCTGTAGTGACAGTCCTTGGCCAGATATAAATCTGGGTCGTTCCGGTTACGTAGACCCGACTGTCGTGGGAACATACACGGTCAATCGACTTGATGGGCCATTTAACAAATTTAGCATATTAAGGGCCGTAAACGTATCTATTTTAAACTATAGATAAATCGTTAATAGATAAGCTAACAGCCCTAACAATTTTACAGTAAAAACCAAACAGCCAAAGTTAATGATGACTTAACAGCACACAAATTTGCGACGTCCGCGTCTGTGATATGATCATCATCTAAATCGATAATATGGAATGAGCGGCCTGAAGCGCTCTCACTAATTTATTTGCGGACACATTCTATACACTAAGAATTTTCAGACCATTCTGATGTTAAACACAATAGGAACTGAAAGGATTCAAATTTTAGTATCTAATTGATGAAAGGACTATTTCTAGCAGAGGTTGTGGTACTTCAATAATGCGAAAAGTGATTCACAAGTTTACTGAAGTCATGTAGACCAATTTCTCCCCTAGCTATTGTCTTTAGCTTAGAAATCGGATTGGGTCACTCTGCTTAACGTACACTGTATCTGGCAAGCTAAAATAACTTGCATGTTTATTTATATTTTAGGAGTTTCTGTCACTGATGCATCTGGAAAGCCTTATAGCAGTATACGTAACGGAGGTAGTGTGGCATCCATGTCTACTACTATGACCAGCGTTTCAAACGGCTCGACAATGGAATCAGTAACACGTTCACCACTCCGTTCCAGCTTGAAGAAACCGCGTCCTCCTCGAGATCCTGCGTTGGGTATCCAAAATCCGGGCTTCTCAGGATCTGGTAGTTCACCGCCTATGCATCGCAGTAATAGTGTAAAAAAGGTTCGAATACAAACGCACAGTACAGAGGTGTGAGAACCGTTTAACAAATATAATTTAAGGTAAATGTTTTCTTGCTGTCAAATATTGAGGACTCTAGGGCAAAAAAAAACCATTGGGTTATAATTGAACAATGCACACATGCGAAAAGACTGCGTATAAAAAATGCTTAGGTGTTTAAACTACATAGACATAAAAAATAGTTTCAAACCAATCAAAAACGTTATATGTACATAATTATAAAAAAAAATTATTCAAAGTATATCCAATGGTTGAAAAAAAAAAGTTGATAGCTGTAGTATTTGGTCTTCCATATGGAAATAAAATGGCAAGTTTTTCTTTAACAACGTTATAGCAGTGCAAAACAATACTTACAAAGATATACTGTCTTATTGCGCTCTAATCTTGGATGGATTTTTTTTTATAAATTTGGAAATTAGTGCAGGATTTTCAATAATATAGACATATCAAAGCCTCGGACATTGTTGGTCATTCTTAACTACCATAAGGGTATCGATCGATGCAAAAACTTATCGTTATTTTTCTTTGCATTGTATACATACATACATATATATTTAGTTTGGCTTTTATTAGCAAATGATAACAAGAAATTGCACATTTTCATATACAATCGAGCCAGGAAAACTGAATGTTATTATTCTACTTATTAAGAAATAAAATCCACTGAGGCTTTTATTAATAGGCTCACGAAGTCACCGAAACTGAAATAATCACGATGAAAATGCACATTAATTTTTTTTTGTAAACAGAGACTTCATTAAAGAATTCCTTTGGTGCATCGGCGAACTGATAAATTTATTATGACATAAAAAATTACTTGACTTCAAAAATTATAGATATACGATGTATTATATGCACTGAAACTGTTCCGTCCATATGTGCTTTTTTTAGCAGCGATAGCATAAACTAAGTTATTAGTAGAAGAAACTTTTATCTTTACTTCTCAATATAGTTGTATGGTATGATATACATGCATACGTACATACATACATATGTATGTATGCCCATAAACGTAAATGTCAGGGACCGTAAATAGCCGTTATTTTTTTCGAACAGTTATACTTGGGCAGATATTTTTTAAGTTCGAAATAAAAGTCTTTCCGGATAGTAAACGAACCGCTTATCCAAATTAAACAAATTTGGTACCAATAAATAGCTTAAATAGCTTTTGAATAGAATTAACGATACAAAAGAAATACATATACCTGATCCAAGGTTTGTTCCATGATAATTAAAAGACTGGCTTTCTTCGTTTAAATATTTCAGTTTTAAAGCTATTTTAGTCCTCTTTCAGTTGATACCAAACTTGTTTAATTTGGATAAGCGATTTGTTTATTATTAGGAAAGGACTTCTATTTTCGACTTAAAAATATCTGGCCAAGTTTAGCTGTTGAAAAAAAGTAACTGTTATTTACGGTCCCTGGTAAATATACTTTTAAAACTTTTACTCAAGCGCACAACTTTCTTTCATCTTAAAAATTCTTTTATTATACTATATTCTTAAAACAAGAATAGTAAAGATGTTTGTATGTACATACATACATATGTATGCCCATTAAGAATAAACCAGAGTATAGTTTCATTATTTAAGTTTGCAATATTTACACAACAATAAATATTTGTATCTTAATTACAAGAATTGGAAACATTGTGTAACCCTTATAGTTGTTATATCAGCTCTAAGCATTTTTTTCTTGTTATTGATGACCGTACGTTTTATAATACGCGTCGTTATCGAATAGTGTATCTATAAATTAAGGACTAATAAGTAAAATATATTTAATAATATATATACACACACAATTCAGTAATTTTTATTTATGATTAGTTTAAATGTTCAGAAACGAATTACACGTCCATACAGATGCTGTATGAACATATTTATGCATAGTTTTGTTGTTGGAAAAGGTTAGAAAGTTGTCAGTTTGCGGTACTTAGTTAAAACAATTGTAATGCGTAAAACCCTGAAACATTTTAAATACTAAAGGCTGTTTTATTAATTCCAAATATTTTTTTTTTTTAAGTTTTATTGTACCGGTTAGTATAATACATACTTGTACTGGTGTTTAATATCTGCTATCAGATTATGTACAAATATCGCACGCGGCCTTGAAAAGTGACACAACACAAAATGACACGTCCCCACGACAGTCGGCTCTACGTAACCGGAACGACCCAGATTTATATCTGGCCAAGGACTGTCACTCCAGCAACACTCCACAAAAATCCTTTGTATGCTGCTACAACAACCAAAACAACACGTTCGTCAGAAAATGCGAGACTATTTCTTAGCACATGCTAATCACATGGACAACGAAGACTTTCTTCTTCTTCTTCTTATTTGGCGCTGTAACCGCCTAAGCGAT
>NW_023458559.1:82303256-82305417 GCF_013731165.1 Rhagoletis pomonella
AATTCCGCGGTAGTTGGCGCGTATGGCGGGGTCGCCTTTCTTGTGGAAGACTTTACCTTAGGTATTTTCAACAAATTATAACAACAATTTGCTCCAGCTTTAGCTGAAAGGTAAATAAAAGCTCTGTGTACATTTTTGGTGCATAATTTCAAAAATGCCAAAGTTTGAGTTGTGCCACTTATGAAGATCGTGTGCGATATGCTGGACTTTGGGTTCAAAATGTAAGTACATATGTATAATTTAATTGCTTCTAAAGGGTTCCAAATTTTATTTTTGTGATAAAACTGTAACTTAAATTTGTCTCACAAAGTAATGGGTAGGTGAGGTATACTTGCAGCCAGGTCTATGATATCATCTGCTTTCGTGTCATCGAGTTATAAAATCGTAAGATTCCGTAAATGCAGAAAATTAAACTTGGCAATATAATTCTTCCTTGCCGCTTGAAATGATCTAAGCTGTTCGACTTTTCCCCAAAACTGATTTCCCGGCTTCAATTGTCGGAAATTTGAAGTTTTCATTTTTTCCAGATAGTTGGTGAGTAACTTTTGACTTTTATACAGGTTCTCGAAACAAAATGAGTCAGGTCTTTTCATCAAGATTTGTAAACTAGTCGTTGGATTACCCAGTCATTACAAAATAGAATTTAAAAGTTACTGAACTTTTTATGTGGTAAGAGTGTTTAACAGATTTCCAAACGAGTACTATAATTAATTATGCCTTCAATTAGTCTCTCCTATATAAACCAACAGGAAACTCCACTTCCTATGTCCGGTGGCTAAGGTTTCCCGCTCGACACCAGAGTAGGTACACTGTGCACGGCATTAACCACCTCTTCACAATTAAACTAACACCCCTATTCTTCTGTCCCGACCCCGAGCAAATTGCGTTTCCTGTGCCAACCAGTGAGCTTGATGACAACGACCACAGTATAACATCGACTGAGGGGGTACCATTTCCACGACAGTCGGGTCTACATAACCGGAACGATCCAGATTTATGTATGTATATCTGGCCAAGGGCTGTCACTCCAGCAATACCTTGTATGCTTGATCTTGTAGAGTTTCGTGTGTATGTAAATATAATAACTCTTTACTAAGAAGTTAATTTTTAATTTTTTGATCAACAACTGCTTTTTTATTAAATGTCTTATTAAACAAACTTATGATAACCACAATAGTGCTGGGTAACGCAGCACGGCGTGCGCCATTGCGCTGATACCGATGGTGTTGCTAATGGCTCTCATACAATGTACTGACCGAAAACGAAAACACCTTGAAAACGAGTTTTGGGATTGTGGGCTGAAGGCTGTTCACACCCATGAACGAAAGACACAAGATCACGCGGGACGGAAAGAACGAAAAAAGTTATTCTTTATCTTATGTGTACACACGTTGTCACAAGCGAAAATGAAGAAAATTGCAGTAAAAAGCCACCACCAAATTGTAAACAACGAAGAAATGTAAATAAACGGCTAATGTCAAAATCGTTCAACTTTTTTCCTTAATGCGATTCTAACGGGCTACTCTCCTGCCCGCGTGATCTTGTCTTTTTGGTTCATGGTTCACACCGACTGTTGGTATTTTCGTTAACATTTCTTACTGCCGTCCCTAAATTGGAGCGCTAAGCGTTGCGTTATCCATTGTCGACGAGTGTCAGCGCGCACTATCGCCAAATCAACGCTTCGTAATTTTTGACGTTTTCTCAGATCCTCTCGTTTTTATTCTCGTTTCCTCTTTCACTTTTTTGTCCTTTCTCTTTCTTTCCGTCTTCCGCATCCAACTTCAACACGTAACGCCCTGTCAAAAATGAAAATTCCATTTGCTCTGCGTTAGCGCCGCGTTATTGTGGGATGCTTCATACAAATTAGGAGCGTTCCTTATCTCCCAGAAATAATCAGAAAAAGTCCGAAGTAGTCAGATTTAGTCTAAAAAGCGTTCCTTAACTCGGAAATGACAGCAAAAATGAGAGAGCAACAGTCAGTGAGAGTGACTCTCATCAGTCCGAAGTAGTCAGATTTAGTCAGAAAAATTTTTTCTGGCAAAATCCTGAAAAGTGTCAAACTCAACTGAATTTAAATTAACGGAAATTAAGGAATACGCTAAAAGTGAGAATATTCTAAAAAGTAAAAGAAATGAATTGAAATTGGAAGAAGGCAAAAAAT
>NW_023458559.1:82305517-82312651 GCF_013731165.1 Rhagoletis pomonella
TGACACTTTTCAGATTTTAGTCCAAAAAGATAAGGAATGAACCTATTGTATGGGCATGAGGATTTTTGACAGTTGTTTGGCGCTTGACGCGCCAATTTAGGGATGGCAGTTACATCCTTTGTTTACAGTCAAGGCCCATCAATTACAGGTGATAGCGATAGAAGCTATGCTTCTTCTTATGAGCACGCTTGTGTCAAATTATCGTCTGTTTTGCTATATTTACATATCCGCGTACACATACACATATACGTATATATATACCCTGCAAACAAATGCTCCCGAAATCTTTAAAGAGTGTCGGAAATTTGTTACGATTCTTTTAGAAATCTGTAAAGAAAAACATATGAGGCGGTTGACAAGAACTAGTAAAGAAATTTCTGTACGATTTCTTAAAGAAAATTCTTAAAAAAATTGTGAAACCTTTCAGAATTTTTGAAATCCTGGTATGCAGGGTATACATATACACACGAATATGAATAGATAAAAAAGATGGTGATGACACAAGGAGTTCATACCAACGGTAAATGTTGTTTTTGTACGACTGCTACAACCTGTAGTTGTTGAATCATGCTCTGTACTTTATTGGCAATAGCGGTTGCGTGCGCAGAGAAGGAGAGCAGGCTGGGTGTTGAAAAACCAAACAAACGCTCGTGCTCTATTTTTATGTATTGTTAAAATTTATACATGGCGTACTTATGCTTTTGTGGACTTTATGTTACTTGAGAATTTAGACAACGTGCGAGCTGCCAGGTTCTGTTATCAATATAATTAACACAAGCTTTTCCGAGTGGTTGCCTTTCAATAAAAAGAAACATATATTCGCAAATAAATTGGATTTATTTTATAACTGACAACTAACCTACGCTTTTTGTTCTTTTCTTCATTTTAATTTTGACTCCTTATTACCGCCAACAACTTTATTTGTATACATATTTACAAGCTGTCAAAATTTTGCGTAGTCCCACGAGCTAGGTAAAAACTATGGCATTCGTATTCACAACGAGAAATCTCAAAATTTTTGTTTGGTCTTTCCAAACTTTCTCTTTTTAATCAGTTGGCAAAGGCCCTCAGTGGCAGCGCTCCGAGCGTTGAGATAGTAATTTCATGTCAATTAGTAGGAAAGTTCCATGTTGAAAAAACTTTTTATTATGGCGAGAAAATTTTACATTTCTGCTGTGCCAATTCGTAACTTTTTACTGTTGGAAATTTTTGACAGTTGCTCTGGTTCAAAATAAGTTGAGCAATTAAAATCAGAAATTATACAAAAAAGACTTGTCTTTACTGACATTTATTCTTCTAGAACTAAAAGCCATGAATTTATTAGACGCCTTCGGGCCGGTTACTCAATGTCTGGTTAACACCAATCTGCGGTTAAACATCGTTATCGACGTCTACGACTCCATGCATACAACAGGGAGTCGGTAACGTCGATAACTATGTTTAACCGAGGATTAGCGTTAACCAGACATTGAGTAACCGGCCCTTAGTAATAAAACCAAACCATCAGGCCGAGTTGAAAATTTTCATTCACCTCATTGTTAACAAAAATTTACAATCCGTAGTACTTTTCTACCAATTCGCAAATGCGTTTAATTTAAATCGTTTAGAAAATGCGTCATTTATGTATACCATTTTATGTGGAATTATTCAATACATTTCGTTTTACACTATACATTTTGAAACTATTTGGAGTTAATTATTTTTTGTTTCTTAAAAGCAACCCTGCGTGCTTGGAAGGCGTGTGTACCAATGATTTCATCCCTAGCATATTCATCCCCGAGGAAGGCAGTAGCCAAATTCACCGAAGGTTGTTTACTGGTTATATTAGTGGTACTCATCTAAACCGATAACTTTATCAAGCAGATAATCTTATAAGTTTACGCACTCTGTTACATGAACGACCCACACTCTCTTTTCGTTTACACATGCGACCATAGTCGCGTTTTCTTTGGTCATAGAGCTCAGTATCACTAACTTTATACTACTAGCACTGGGATAAAGAAATTATAGAAACTACCTCACTAACTTTGCGGCGAAATTATTAGTGAAGCAAAACAAACAGACGGGATAATAATTGAACCAGATCTCTATCAGGATCATATCGTTGTTGAATTTGCGTGCAAAATTTGTATGAGGATCCCGTTTATTGCCCAAGAAAACATAGCTAGAGTTGCGACACAGTTGCATTGGCTTCAGTTTATCAAGTTTATTCAGTGAAATCGCTGGATAAATTTATCAGAAATGTGTAAACGTGTTTTCATACAAATTTTGACAGTTCATTTATAAGGTTTACACAATTATATGTTTATACGGTTTACAATGCATTTATAAGGTTTGATGAATACCCTTATTGTGATTCAGACAGAGAAACTTTTGTCGCGGCAACTCGTTACGTGTGGGAGAGGGCACCGAGTTGCTTGTGCTCGGCAACACGCTTTGTGCTCTCGTTCGTCTGAGTAATTCTAGTTGGACGTTCATAGCTGACAACAACAATTGTGTACAAAAGAATTGTTCTGTGTGAACACGAAGGGCAACACCAAAAGATAAGTTGCCGAAAATGAGCAACAAAAGTTTCTCTGTGAGAACCCAGTCTTATTAAAATTTTTGTTTCTCTATCACTTTACGTATCTGCGCGTCGGTTAGAGATTAGTTGGAGAATGATGTTGGATATCAACTTGAGCACTATGAATTTCTCCAAGGTTGGAGAAATATTTTTTTGTTGTTTTTGGGCTGAGGGAATTACGCTAACAGAGAGCGATATAAAGAAATAGTAAAGAAACGCAAAACTGGCAGAAACTGTGAATTTGACTACTGAAAATATTTGGCGCGAATTTTTATTTATTTATTTAGACAGCTTCTAGTTTCTGCTAGTTTTTGAAACGCTTTCTTGCAGAAATTAGTGATAATTTGTGATAATTATCCGTCAGGAAACAAAGCGGAGTAATTGCAGAATACCTACAGTTCTCAAATTAAAAAAATTCATACAGGGATCGATAGAGATCATTGATGTGAGCGTAGCGATATATGTATATATATATATCTATTTTTATTTTAAACAACTATAAATATTTTTAAGGTCAAAAATCACTTTAAGCATTTTTTTAAATCAATATTCCTCGAAAACTTTTTCATGAATTTTGATGCTATTCAATAGAGAATTTAATTTTCTCGATTTGATAAACATATTTATACCAAAAAACATAGACGTTCCTACGTTCTTTGTTTATACCTTTTGTAATCCACAATAAGTGCGTGGCGAAAATCTAAATTCGCCAGTATAAGTTCCACCTTGTATAAATTCGCCTTGCCATTTTTAATTCAAAGCATAAACAAACTATTGTGAATGCTCCTTTCTCAAAATTTGCATTTGGCAATACTACTGGTAAGTGACAGTTATTATCGGTCTATTCTTTACACGGTTGTCATTCTACAGCTGCCATATTGAAATTTTTCTTGTGAGAGAACGTCAGCAACATTGCGAAGATAAGAAATAAATGTTTAATTTCTAGTGAAATTTGTTAGAAAGCGCCGCAAAGTATTAAATTTTCAACGTCAGAGTTTCTTATATTGAAATTCCATTCTTCGTTTAAGAAGATTTATAAAAAGAAGTTGCTACAATGGGTTTGACGATTTCGAGTTTGCTGACACGTCTTTTTGGCAAGAAGCAAATGCGTATATTGATGGGTATGTCAGAATTTTACATATGTATGTATATTTATTTATTTCGTGGTTATATTTCCTTTCGTTATTTTATAAAGAGCTTATTTAACTCCTTATATTGAAAAAGATTACATTTCCATTGAAATGCTAGGCTTAGCGGAATTTAAAAGCTTACACTTTTTCACTTACATATTTATTTACCTCCAGTGGGCTTAGATGCGGCTGGTAAAACGACCATTCTTTATAAACTAAAGCTCGGAGAGATTGTCACGACCATTCCAACTATTGGTTTTAACGTAGAGACTGTTGAGTATAAAAATATTTGCTTCACCGTTTGGGATGTTGGTGGCCAGGATAAAATCAGGCCGCTATGGCGCCACTATTTTCAAAATACGCAGGGTCTGATTTTTGTTGTAGACTCGAACGACCGAGATCGTATAAATGAAGCTGAAAAAGAATTACAAAATATGGTTGGTATATCAATGGTGTACAATTTCGAAATTAAGAAAAAATACCCAAATACTGTTATTATAATTCAAGCTACAAGAAGATGAATTACGTGATGCAGTGCTGCTTGTATTTGCTAATAAGCAAGACTTACCAAACGCAATGAGTGCAGCGGAATTAACCGACAAACTAAGACTTAATCAACTGCGGAATCGTCACGTAAGTAAATAAATATATTAGTGTTAAATATTTTCCTTTAATAACATTTTTATTGGCAGTGGTACATTCAAGCAGCATGCGCCACACAAGGCAACGGACTTTATGAAGGTCTTGACTGGCTGTCGGCAGAATTGGCTAAGAAATGATAAACAAGCGCTTAAAGCTAATCTTTGCAACATTCACGTGATTTCAACTTTTAAGGGCTAAAGCAAAAAGTTGCGTTGTTGCGATTCATTCGTAATAATTTTATAAATATATAAAATAAATATATTAGATTGTAAACATATTCAATAATAAAAATACATTCGCTTCACTTTCAATTAATTGTCTAGTATTATGACGTTGAGACATACATACATATGTACATAGATCTTGCAAATATGAAAATTTCTGTGGTCTATAGTGATAATCGCTCAAGCCGACTTAAGGACAAAATTATGTTGCATATACATAGGTACCTTTTTATTCACATAATAGGACTGTGTATTGGTATGAACCTTCTGGCTTTATAACGTACTTTTAGAAAAAGTTATAAATTAACAGTTAGATATGTTTTTAGATAGCTCAAATTTTCCAAAATAAAGAGGTTATTCACACTTGCTTTGTTAACTGGTTAAAAATTTTATTTTGTGGTGTATTTTACTGCTGTAAACTGAATAAAAAATATAACAACATAAGCACATAACCTGATAACCAGGCAAGTGTGAACAACAAAAAAGTTTTACTATCGGAGAAAAAGTGAAAATAAAAAGTTGTTGCAAACATAACATTAAAAAGTGATCTACCACATATGCCCTTCATAACCATACATTTCCGAAGAAAAAATCATTCAGTTTTACATAATTTTCTAATCATACACCGCTAAGTAAAGGTTTTCGTTTTTAAAATTAAATTTTGCTATACGCCTTTACGCTGCTAAATTTATTCCAGGCTATCACAGAATCCATCGTAACTTCGATTTTCGTGAAATCTGCGGATGGGCTATCACAGAATGCGAATGGCACGAACGTAAATTCGAAATTCTTAGAGAGCTTTCATCGAATCCATTCGTAATGAACATTCGTACAGATACTCTATGACGAGTTTGTCGGAACAAAATTTAAAATCACTGAATCTTAAAAATAATGGGGAAGAAGCCGCATTATTGTTAATAATTAATATTTATTATACTCCAAATTTGTTATAGTTTGATATAATTCTATATATTTGGGCAAACGTAGACGTAAGATACCAACCCCGTAAGATACCAACCCCATACGAAAATTCAACTGCTAGAAGCTATTTAATGAATGAATATTTTTTATGAAGCGAGGAAATAGTTTAACATCAATTTATTAGGAAAGAATCTTTATTACTTTAATATTAAAATTAACTAAAAAAAATTCTCTTTAAAAGAATAAAACTTAAACTGAAAAACAAAATTTATTTAAAAAATAAAAAAAATTAAATAAGAAAAAAAAAGCTCCGGTGCCCGACGACTCGGATCCCTCAACTGGCAGTCTAGTGCTTTGCCCACTCAGCAATGGCGACTTATGGGATATCGTGAGCAAAATGGCGTACATAAATGTCTGTTGTTTCTTTTGCACTACCTAATTTCGAATCAGCATTCGAAGCTTACAAACGATATTATCGAGTTCACTCGGATTCAGTTATAGCAATTTTTTCGTATTCGTAAACGGCATTCGAATTCGTAGATTTTCTGCGATGGATATCCCTGATTATGATTTTTGACGGTAGCAAAACATCCTTTATTTTTTCAGAAGAAGAGCTCCAAATATGTACATTATTCGCATTTTCTAGTTTATAGAGAACTATGAGCTCAAAGAAAAAAGTCTGGATGGTTATACAACAAACACCATATAAATTTACATTTCAAAGTTTGTACAAAAAAAAAAATAAAAATTCTGCAAATTATCAAACATTTTAAGTAGAATTTCCAGAAAAAATGTCGGTATGTAGTTTTGTAGCTCATTTAATCCTAGTATAAAGAAATACAAGGTACAAATTGGTAAAAAATTTCGTTGATTTTTGAGAATTTTTTGGGTTGAAGGTGTTTCACGTTTTTTCCATACGAAGTATGTTCAACAATTTGCTTTTATGTATATAGGGGACACTGCCAGCAAAAAAAAAAAAAATGCCGAAAAATCCACGGTATTTTATAGCAGCTTGAAACTTGCACTTCATTAGACTAGATTTAAATGGGCCACAAAACTGCCTACCGAAATTTTTTCTAAAGACCCTGATTAAAAAGTTTGAAATTGTGGTGAAAATTGGCATAATTTTCATACAAAGTTTGAAATATGAATTTATTCAGTGTTTGTTGTACATATACACAGCTTGACTTGTATAGTAAAATAATAAACAAATGACAAATAGCCAAAATGGATCAAAATATCGCACTCCTAATATTTTGTGGACCACCGTTTGTATTTCAAAATTTATATTTTGTAGGAAAACGCCGTAATTCAATAACTTTGAATGAACTTAATATTAAAAGCGCTTATTTAACTCTTATTATACTTATTTTTAAAAACCTTTACTGAAATGCTTGTTGGGATGATAAATTGGAAATTAGAATGTATGTGTGAGTTTGTGTTTAAAATTTTAAAATTAAATTAGTTGCAAACGTCAAGAATTTTAAAACTATATCTCAGCGGTTGTACCTTTCCATATTTTTATTTTGAAAAAAACTTTCTCAGAAAAAAAAAGAATTTTTGAAATATCTCGACTCCAGAGCCACCTGCCAAGTAAAATTTCTCGGAAAATATTTCCATGGTCAAATTCGAACTAAATCGATCCACATGTATA
>NW_023458559.1:82312751-82331212 GCF_013731165.1 Rhagoletis pomonella
ATGTATATTTCTTGTTGTTCTGACTTTCTTTAACATACATTTCAATTTCTTCATCGTACTAGCTGTCGGGTTTCTTAAATCGACTCTGGTTGCAATTGCATTCCGATTGCGAATACCATTTTTTTCAGCCGAATTAAGTTCATATCATTGGAATTAACTAAATTAATTATATCAACAATTATTTACTTCCTTTTTTCATAAAAAAAAATCGCTCGTGTTTATAAATTTTTAAATTTAACGAACTAATTTATTCAAATTATTGTAGACAAAAATGCAACCATGCGCCACAACCACATGTTTTTCGTGTTTGCAAATTCTTGCTGTCAAAATTTTTTCCAGCAAGAATTTGCAACTTCTCTCCAAGAGAACTGTCACTTTGCTCTCACAATTTTTGAGTGTTGGATAATTTTTTGGTCTGCACGAACGCGATTTGGGCAAAAATCGTGATAATTCGTACAAATTCGTACAAATTTTTTGCTCGACGAACAAACCTAAAATGTTGCAAGGAAAACGTAAACAAGTTGCACAAGTGTGACGTCATGCAAACAACGATTCTGTCAAATTCGTTAAGAGAGGAATAGCGGTCCGAGATCGGCGCAACCTTTGTATTCTCTCAATCGTGGTTTTGTTGTTGGAAAAGGTTAGAAAGTTGTCAGTTTGCGGTACTTAGTTAAAACAATTGTAATGCGTAAAACCCCTGAAACATTTTAAATACTAAAGGCTGTTTCATTAATTCCAAATATTTTTTGAAAGTTTTATTGTACCGGTTAGTATAATACATACTTGTACTGGTGTTTAATATCTGCGATCAGCTATAGATTATGTACAAATATCGCACGCGGCCTTGGAAAAGTGACACAACTCAAAATGACACAAAATGACGTTCCCACGACAGTCGGGTCTACGTAACCGGAACGATCCAGATTTATATCTGGCCAAGGACTGTCACTCCAGCAACACTCCACAAAAATCCTTTGGGGAACTTGTATGCTGCTACAACAACAACAACAACAACAACACGTTCGTCAGAAAATGCGAAAGGCTATTTCTTAGCACATGCTAATCACATGGACAACGAAGACTTTACCTTAGGTCTTTTCAACAAATTATAACAAAAATTTGCTCCAGCTTTAGCTGAAAGGTAAATAAAAGCTCTGTGTACATTTTTAGTGCATAATTTCAAAAATGCCAAATTTTGAGTTGTGTCACTTATGAAGATCGTGTGAGACATGCTGGACTTCGGGCTCAAAATGTAAGTATATTTTAATTACTTCCAAAGGGTTTCAAATTTTATATTTATGATAATACTGTAACTTAAATTTGTCTCACAAAGTAATGGGTAGGTAGAAGTGAAATATGCCTAGGTATACTCGCAGCCATGTCTATGATATCATCTGCTTTCATATCATCGTGTTATAAAATCGTAAGATTCAGTAACTGCAGAAAATTAAACTTGGCAATATAATTCTTCCTTGCCGCTTGAAATGATACTAAGCTGTTCGACTTTTTCCCAAAACTGATTTCCCGGCTTCAATTGTCGGAAATTTTAAGTTTTTATTGTTTCCAGATAGTTAGTGAATAACTTTTGGTTCTCGAAACAAAATGAGTCAGGGCTCGAATCGTAACATCCGTTTGTAAACTAAACGTTGTAACATCAAGATTTGTAAACTAGTCGTTAGATTACCCAGTCAATACAAAACAGAATTTAAAACAGTTACTAAACTTTTTATACGGTAAGAGTGTTTAACAGATTTCCAAACGAATACTATAATTAATTTTGCATTCAATTAGTATCTCCTATATAAACCAACAGGAAACTCCACTTCCTATGTCCGGTGACCAAGGTTTCCCACTCGACACCAGAGTAGATACACCGTGCATGGCATTAACCACCTCTTCACAATTAAACTAACACCCCTATTATTCTGGCCCGACCCCGAGCACGTTTCCTGTGACCTAAGTGAGCTTGATAACACGAATGAGGGGGTACCATTCCCACGACAGTCGGGTCTACATAACCGGAACGACCCAGATTTATGTATGTATGTATGGCTGTCACTCCAGCAATACCTTGTATGCTTTTAGTTTTATTTTTGGTACATACGAACTTGATCTTGTAGAGTTTCGTGTGTATGTAAATATAATAACTTTTTACTATGAAGTTAATTTTTAATATTTTGATCAACAACAGCTTTTTTATTAAATGGCTTATTAAACAAACTTATGAGAACCACAATAGTGCTGGGTAACGCAGCGCGGCGTTGCGCCATTGCGCTGATACCGAGGGTGGTGCTAATGGCTCTGATACACTAACAGGTCTATTCTGCGCTGGTAATAAAAAGTTTGTAACCGGTAAATAAAGTTCCTGTCAATTTTTAAACCCTTTTCGCATTCTGTGTACTCTTGTAACCGGTAAATTTTGTTACCATCTCATAAGCTGGTAACAAAGTATTGCCCCGTGAAATACGCAATGCCAGAATTAGCACAATTCTTCATACCTGAATCGCTGAATATTTTAACTGCATTACCAACGTTTCTAGAATCGCGGTGACAAGAACTGGTAACATTTTTTGGTAATAAAATTTCCCGGTTACAAAATCTTCGGTAACGCGCAGAATAGACCTGTAATTGGCAACACGGTGGCGCTAGGAACGCAAACAACGTAATATATAGAGAAGCTCATTTTAACAGAGCCCCGAGGCAAAAGAAATTTAACAGAAATTGTCTCATCAATGTAGATGGATTTTTTGTCTTGTTAGACAACGAAATGCCGATGGCTTTTTGCATTTCTGTCGAGTCGTTTTTGTTTTTTTAAATTGGTTAATTACTTTTGAGGGATTCACAATGATCTCGTAAGTGTCGTATTGTTGTATGTCGTAAACTTTAAAATCTTAAATAAACAACCAACTATTTTTTAACACTGCGAGAATGCATAATATGACTTTGATGGTACTTTTCGAATCCCCTAATATATTTTTTAGGCGTTTAAAGTTTACGACATACAACAATACGACACTTACGACACCGTAGTGAATACCCCATATAATTAAATGCATGAAAAGTCGGAAATCATTCTTGCTATATATGTACATATTTATATTAAAGTTATATTTAGCATAATCAATTTTTTATTGAAAGGCACTAATCGATGCACTAAGTATGTATTTATAAAATGAAATTGTCGGAAATAAAATGAAAGAGAAAAAAATTAGATTAATAAAGCATTAAGGGCCGTTAACTTATCTATTACACATCTTATCTATATAAATATATATCTATCTATTATGTATGTAGTTTCAATCAAAAAGGTATAAGGTATTTTATTATTTCCATTTCAGTATTTCAATGATATGTTTGAGACCAATTGGAGAATTACATTGGAGTTCTAGTTGAGAACTAGCATTTTGTGAACTTGAGAAACAGTTCTTTTTTCATACAAAGAAAAATGTCCTTTTTGTTGAGAACGCTATGATCCTCTATTTGAGGTACTGTTGAGAAACAACTTTAGAGATTTGAGAAATACCTTAGTCCCCTTTCAGATACGTCAAGTCTTGCTTAAGAGAATACGATAAAAATTGCTTTCAAGACTTGACGTGTCGGAAAGGGGACTTAGTTCTCAACTTAACCTAAAGTCGAGCTCAAACCTAAATATTTGTTAGGTTTTCTTCTCTAGCAGATAATTATCAGGAAGAAGAAGAATGGGGAAAACACCCAACAAACATTTAGGTTTGAGCTCAACTTGAGGTTAAGTTGAGAACTAAGTCCCCTTTCAGACAAGTCAAGTCTAGAAAACCATTTTTATCGCATTCTCTTTTGTGTTTTCTCTTTGCTTCCACACGCGTCAAGTTTTATTGAATTCAAGTCCTTGGATCTTTAAATGGGAAGCAACGAAAAGATCAAAAGAGAACAAGAAAACTTGAAACGAATTGACGGTACGGAGGTATCTGTACTCTTCCCCTCTCTTCCCCCCTCCTTCGCCAACGAATGAGCAGACTTGACGCTACTGAAAGGGGACTAAGGTATTTCTCAAATCTCTAACGTTGTGTCTCAACAGTACCTGAAGTGGAGGATCATAACGTTCTCAACAAAAGGGGCATTTTTCTTTGTATGAAAAAAGGACTGTTTCTCAAGTTGAGAAAATGTTAGTTCTCAATTTGAACTCCAATGTAATTCTCCAATTGGTCTCAAACATATCATTGAAATGCTTAAATTGAAATAGTAAAATACCTTATACCTTTTTGATTGAAACGACATACATAGATGAATTTAAATATTAATTTTGTTACTCCTTTTGTATTATGTAGTTAATCAATATGCAGTCCGACAGTAATTTTGCCACTTGATTCACTCCGCGTTTCATTTTCTTTCAAAATCATTTGAGGATACTTTGAAGATTATTTACTTTTTGTTGGTGATTTTCCTCTTTATATAGCATTCGTTTTTCATTTGACAAGTCTAGATTCAGACAGAGAAAGTTTTGTCGCGGCAACTTGGTGCCCTCTCCCACAAGTAACGTTACTTGTGGGAGAGGGCACCGAGTTGCTTGTGCTCGGCAACACGCTTTGTGCTCTCTTTCGTCTGAGTAATTCTAGATGGACGTTCATAGCTGACAACAACAATTGTGTACAAAAGAATTGTTCTGTGTGAACACGAAGGGCAACACCAAAAGATAAGTTGCCGAAATTGAGCAACAAAAGTTTCTCTGTGAGAACCCAGTCTTATTAAAATTTTTGTTTCTATATCACTTTACGTATCTGCGCGTCGGTTAGAGATTAGTTGGAGAATGATGTTGGATATCAACTTGAGCACTATGAATTTCTCCAAGGTTGGAGAAATATTTTTTTGGTGTTTTTGGGCTGAGGGAATTACGCTAACAGAGAGCGATATAAAGAAATAGTAAAGAAACGCAAAACTAGCAGAACCTGTGTATTTGACTACTGAAAATATTTGGCGCGAATTTTTATTTATTTATTTAGACAGCTGCTAGTTTCTGCTAGTTTTTTGAAACGCTTTCTTGCAGAAATTAGTGATAATTTGTGATAATTATCCGTCAGGAAACAAAGCGGAATAAATGCAGAATACCTACAGTTCTCAAATTAAAAAAATTCATACGGGGATCGATAGAGATCATTGATGTGAGCGTAGCGATATATATATATCTATTTTTTTTTGTAACAACTATAAAAATTATTAAAGGTCAAAATTCAATTTAAGCATTTTTTTAAATCAATATTCCTCGAAAACTTTTTCATGAATTTTGATGCTATTCAATAGAGAATTTAATTTTCTTAATTTGATAAACATATTTATACCAAAAAACATAGACGTTCTTACGTTCTTTGTTTATACCTTTTATAATCCACAATAAGTGCGTGGCGAAAATTTAAATTCGCCAGTATAAATTCCAGCTTGTATAAATTCGCCTTGCCATTTCTAATTCAAAGCATAAACAAACTATTGTGAATGTTCCTTTCTCAAATTTTTCAGTTGGCAATACTACTGGTAAGTGACAGTTATTATCGTTCTATTCTTTACACAGTTGTCATTCTACAGCTGCCATATTGAAATTTTTCTTGTGAGAGAACGTCACCAACATTGCGAAGATAAAAAATAAATGTTTAATTTCTAGTGAAATTGGTTAGAAAGCGCCGCAAAGTATTAAATTTTCAACGTCAGAGTTTCTTATATTGCAATTCCATTCTTCGTTTAAGAAGATTTAAAAAAGAGAAGTTGCTACAATGGGTTTGACGATTTCGAGTTTGCTGACACGTCTTTTTGGAAAGAAGCAAATGCGTATATTGATGGGTATGTCAGAATTTTACATATGTATGTATATTTATTTATTTCTTAGTTATATTTCCTTTCGTTATTTTATAAAGAGCGTATTTAACTCGTTATATTGTAAAAGATTACATTTCCATTGAAATGCTAGGCTTAGCGGAATTTAAAAGCTTACACTTTTTCACTTACATATTTATTTACCTCCAGTGGGCTTAGATGCGGCTGGTAAAACGACCATTCTTTATAAACTAAAGCTCGGAGAGATTGTCACGACCATTCCAACTATTGGTTTTAACGTAGAGACTGTTGAGTATAAAAATATTTGCTTCACCGTTTGGGATGTTGGTGGCCAGGATAAAATCAGGCCGCTATGGCGCCACTATTTTCAAAATACGCAGGGTCTGATTTTTGTTGTAGACTCAAACGACCGAGATCGTATAAATGAAGCTGAAAAAGAATTACAAAATATGGTTGGTATATCAACCGTGTATAATTTCGAAATTGAGAAAAAATACCCAAATAATGTTATTATAATTCAAGCTACAAGAAGATGAATTACGTGATGCAGTACTGCTTGTATTTGCTAATAAGCAAGACTTACCAAACGCAATGAGTGCAGCGGAATTAACCGACAAACTAAGACTTAATCAACTGCGGAATCGTCACGTAAGTAAATAAATATATTAGTGTTAAATTTTTTCCTTTAATAACATTTTTATTGACAGTGGTACATTCAAGCAGCATGCGCCACACAAGGCAACGGACTTTATGAAGGTCTTGACTGGCTGTCGGCAGAATTGGCTAAGAAATGATAAACAAGCGCTTAAAGCTAATCTTTGCAACATTCACGTGATTTCAACTTTTAAGGGCTAAAGCAAAAAGTTGCGTTGTTGCGATTCATTCGTAATAATTTTATAAATATATAAAATAAATATATTAGATTGTAAACATATTCAATAATAAAAATACATTCGCTTCACTTTCAATTAATTGTCTAGTATTATGACGAAAATTTCTGTGGTCTATAGTGATAATCGCTCATGCCGACTTAAGGACAAAATTAGGTTGCATATACATAGGTACCTTTTTATTCACATAATAGGACTGTGTATTGGTATGAACCTTCTGGCTTTGTAACGTCCTTTTAGAAAAAGTTATAAATTAACAATTAGATATGTTTTTAGATAGCTCAAATTATCCAAAATAAAGAGGTTGTTCACACTTGCTTTGTTATCTGGTTAAAAATTTTATTTTGTGGTGTATTTTACTGCTGTAAACTGAATAAAAAGTATAACAACATAAGGACATAACCTGATAACCAGGCAAGTGTGAACAACCCAAAAGTTTTACTATCGGAGAAAAAGTGAAAATAAAAAGTTGTTGCAAACAGAACATTAAAAACAGATCTACCACATATGCCCTTCATAACTATACATATCCGAAGAAAAAATCATTCAGTTTTACATTATTTTCTAGTCATACACCCCTAAGCAAGGGTTTTCATTTTTTTAAATTAAATTTTGCTATATGCATTTACGCTGCTAAATTTATTCAAGGCTATCACAGAATCCATCGTAGCTTCGATTTTCGTGAAATCTGCGGATGTGCTATCACAGAATGCGAATGGCTACGAACGTAAATTCGAAATTCTTAGAGAGCGTTCATCGAATCCGTTCGTAATGAAGATTCGTACAGATACTCTATGACGAGTTTGTGCTGTCGGAACAAAATTTAAAATCACTGAATCCTCTAAATAATGGGGAAGAAGCCGCATTATTGTTAACAATTAATATTTATTATACTCCAAATTTGTTATAATTCTATATATTTGGGCAAACGTAGACGTTAAATACCAACCCCATACATACGTAAATTCAACTGCTAGAATCTATTTAATGAATGAATATTTTTTATGAAGCGAGGAAATAGTTTAACAACAATTTATTAGGAAAGAATCCTTATTTCTTTAATATCACTAAAATTAATAAAAAACAAGTAAGAGCAGCGCTGTCTTCGGCTATGCCGAAGGCTTCATACCTTTCATGAACATCTGCAAATTTTACTTTGACAGATCACTGCTTTTGAATACATCTGCATACATCGATAGAGGAGTTACATACTTATATAAAAAATCGCATCTAAACAATCAGAGGTATGGAAGATATACTTTATATGGCACCAATCTAAGTGATTTTCACTGCTATGTGATCGGTATGTAAACCGGTAACACAATTTATTGGGTTTAGTTTCCTACATAAAGGAGATATATGGCAAAAACTGGTATCTGAACAATCAGTGCTATAGGAGATAAAGCTTATACAGCATAGATTTTGATGATTTTCTCAGTAGACTTTGTATTATTAATTATAAAATATCTTACGAAATTTATCGGTTTTAGCTGTTCAAATAAAGGAGTTTTACCGTAAAATCCCATATCGGAACAATCAGATGTATGGAAGATATATGTTGTAGTCATCCGATCCTTGTTATATTCACTGTAAGTATTCTGTAAATAATGAGTGAAAGTGGTGCGAAATTTCATGTTCCTAGCTGCATAAATGGAGGAGTTATGATAAAAGACCTCATATCTGAACAATCAGTTGTATGGGGTCTGCAGGTTATAGTGACCCGATCTTTGTTATTTTCACTGTAAGTCTTCTGTTGATAATGAGTGAAAACGGCGCGAAATTTCATGGTCCTAGCTACATAAATGGATGAATTATAACGAAAAATCTCATATCTGAACAATCAGTTGTATGGGAGCTATAGGTTATAGTTACCCGATCTTTTTAATTTTCACTGTAAGTTTTCTGTTGATAATTATTGAAAACAGTGCGGAATTTAATTTTCCTAGCGATATAAATGGAGGAGTTATAACGAAAAATTTTATATCTGAACAATCAGTTGTATGGGGGCTATAGGTTATAGTGACCCGATCTTTGTAATTTTCACTGTAAGTATTCTGTTGATAATGGGTGCAAGTACTGCAAAATTTCATGTTCGTAGCTGCATAAATGGAGAAGTTATAACGAAAAATCTCATATCTGAACAATCAGTTGTATGGGAGCTATATGTTATAGTGGTCCGATTCTTCCGGTTCCGACAAATGATTAATACATTATAAAAATACACCCACATACCAAATTTGATACGGATATCTCGAAAACTGAGAGACTAGATTGCATACAAACAGACAGACAGACGGACAGACGGACAGACGGACATGGTTAAATCAACTCAGCTCGACGTTCTGATCATATAAGTATACATTTTAATGGGTCTATCTCTTTTTGTTCTGGTACTTACAAACATCGGACCAAAGTTATAATACCATTTCATGCTCATGAAAGGTATAAAAAATCTCTTTAAAAGAATAAAACTAAAACTGAAAAATAAAATTTATTTAAAAAATAAACAAAAATTATATAAAAAAAGAAAAAAAAGCTCCGCTGCCCGACGACTCGGATCCCTCAACTAGCAGTCTAGTGCTTTGCCCGCTCAGCAATGGCGACTTATGGGATAGCGTGAGCAAAATGGCGTACATAAATGTCTGTTGTTTCTTTTGCACTACCTAATTTCGAATCAGCATTCGAAGCTTACAAACGATATCGAGTTCACTCGGATTCAGTTATAGCAATTTTTTCGTATTCGGCCGGCATTCGAATTCGTAGATTTTCTGCGATGGATTCCGTGATAGCCCTGATTATGATTTTTGACGGTAGCGAAACATCCTTTATTTTTTCAGAAGAAGAGCTCCAAATATGTACATTATTCGCATTTTCGAGTTTATAGAGAACTATGAGCTCAAAAAAAAGTCTGGATGGTTATACACCAAACACCATATATATTTACATTTCAAAGTTTGTACAAAAAAAAATAAAAATTCTGCAAATTTTCAAACATTTTAAGTAGAATTTCCAGAAAAAAGGTCGGTATGTAGTTTTGTAGCTCATTTAATTCTAGTATAAAGAAGTACAAGGTTCAAATTGGTAAAAAATTTCGTTGATTTTTGAGAATTTTTTGGGTTGAAGGTGTTTCACGTTTTTTCCATACGAAGTATGTTCAACAATTTGCTTTTATGTATATGGGGGACACTGCCAGCAAAAAAAAAAAAATGCCGAAAAATCAACGGGATTTTATAGCAGCTTGAAACTTGCACTTCATTAGACTAGAATTAAATGGGCTACAAAACTGCCTACCGAAATTTTTTCTAAAGACCCTGATTAAAAAGTTTGAGATTGTGGTGAAAATTTGCATAATTTTTATACAAAGTTTGAAATATGAATTTATTCAGTGTTTGTTGTATACACAGCCTGACTTGTATAGTAAAACAATAAACAAAAGACAAATAGCCAAAATGGATCAAAATATCGCAGCCCTAATATTTTGTGGACCACCGTTTGTATTTGAAAATTTATATTTTGTAGGAAAACGCCGTGATTCAATAACTTTAAATGAGCTTAATATTAAAAACGCTTATTATACTTATTTTTAAAAACATTTACTGAAATGCTTGTTGGGATGATAAATTGGAAATTAGAATGTATGTGTGAGTTTGTGTTTAAAATTTTAAAATCAACCCTGCAAACCATTTTTTCAGAGTATTCTGAATCGAAAAAATTTTTTAAAGAATTCGGAAAGATCCCATCCGATTTTTTTTCCGAATTTTCCAAAATGAAATAAATTACGCACACTTCCATTCTTTTACGAAATTTCGGAAGAAAATCGGTAAAGAAATGAAAATAATGCTGCTATGTGAAGAATTTCTTGCAGACTTCTTTCAGAATGTTCTTTATTTTTCGTACAGAAATTTCTTTACGAGTTCGTGTCAACCACTTCATATAATTTTCTTTGAAGATTCGGAAAAAAATCGTTACAGAAATCAGATACTCCTAAAGATTTCGTTAAGATTTCGGGAACTTTGGTTTGCAGGGGAAATTACTTGCAAACGTCAAGAATTTTAAAAGTATCTCTCAGTGGTTCTACCTTTCCATATTTTTATCACGAGAAAAGCTTTCTCTCACTCTAATTTTATCAATGACACTCCAACCCTACTCCTAAAACCAAAAATAGTGCTGTTTCTTTTCCAAATTTCTTTGCAAGTTTTAAGAACATTTAAAATTTTTTAGTAGTGAAATTTTTAGTTTTTAAATTTGAAGAAATGTTGCTTCTTCATTCGCTTTCACCAGCAAGACAAAATGGGTGAGAATCGCTGGCATACAGAAATTCAATGTAGGCTAAAGAAACGAAATTCCTTTAAATGCCGAATAGTTGGATTTGTCGATATTCGTGCAGACCTATTGATTCTGCCAAGTCGATGTAAAGTACAGCGCGCAATGGTTCTGGTAAATGAGTCAACGAAGGTCTTTAGACATTTTCGATGGGCACCCTACTATACATATCGTCGATGCCTTTGCAAAACCGCCCATCGAGCAGTTGCAAAACTGCCTAAATCACCGTTGTGGCAAAAATGAGATTTGGTATCCCGTAAATAGTTTTTTCGCGTTTTATGACAAACGGAGAATTTTTAATCAATACCTTCTTGAAGAATCTATTGCAATATTTGAAAACAAAAATGGCATTTCAGGCAAGTATATTTCAAAATGAATGGTAAAGGCTTGAGCCAAGAACTTCGGTGAGCAAATCCAATTTTAGGCAAAAAATGTCCGTTACTAGGTTTTGCAGAACGACGATATGCGGTTTTGTCTTTAAACGACATAATTCCACCATGTATAAAGACTGCACTTCGCAAAAATAACCATCTTAGCCAATAAAAATAAATTTGTAAAATATTTTGGTTTATGATAAAAATACATGTCTGAACTAGACCAAACAAATCCTGCATGCGAATCAACTTCATTTCAAAAGAAGTTTTGAAATATCTCCAGAGCCACCTCCCAAGTAAAATATCTCGAAAAATATTTCCATGGTCAAATTCGAACTAAATCGATCCACATGTATAAATTTTGTAAATATCTTGACTGCAGCGCCACCTGGCGGTTTTTTTTTACAAAATCATCACCCTCATTGCGAGAGTCGTGTCGAACTCGTTTTTCGAGAGTCGATTCGTATCGGAAGTTGCACTTCATTGCCTAAAATTTCCACTCGACTAATGTATTAAAACGGAAAAACTTTTACTTTTACTTATTTCAGCACGATAGTAGACAATGGCAATGCTGTCGAGTTGTACAATTTAGCCTAATTTATGACTTACGCAATGAGGCTGTATATTCTGTCACAAGAATAGTGCCGTCTGGTCTTTTGTGAAAACAATTTTCTAACCTCACAATACTGTCAAAAGGGAAGCGTGTCGCTAAAAGGTACAAGCATTTGGTTAAAAATTATCGAACAAATAAAGATATTCAAATAAATTAGACTAAATCAGAGTTCTTGGGGTCGCTAGACAAAAATTCGATATCAGTTTTAAAATTCAAGCGAAATACAGTGAAACCCGCTTAAGTACCTAACCCGCTTGAGTAACCAACATTTTTGGGCACCGGGAATTTTTTAATACAATCTGAAGAAAATCCCTCTCTTAAGTACCTCCCCGCTTATTCACCCAACCCGGCTAAGTACCTAAATCTTTCGTACCCCATTTACCATTTTACTTATAATTTTCCCCTTTTAAGTGCTCTTTAAAATTTTCTTAAAATATTTACATATTTTGAAATTCAGTGGCAGCGCTACAATCGATATCAATTGCCACCGTCATGACGCGTCAGTGTAGAAACATGCAAGTTCCAAGTGGCCAAAAATTACCGTTGATTTTTTAGAATTTCTTTGATCGCATTTGCTTCCATATAACGAATAAACACAATTTATTTTTATATGGAGAAACCCGCAACAACTTCAGCAAAAAAAAATCTAAAAAATCAATGATAATTTTTAGCCACTTGAAACTTGAATGGGGTATACCATCATGGGCGCAGCCAGGTAGGGGCAGGGGGGTGCTCGAGCCCCCCCTAACTTTCAAATTTTCCTTATATATATATACAATAGTACCCTGAAATGCCAGCTTAATAGGGTCGAGCACATTTAAAATATAAACTATATACTAAAGGGGATTTCATTGTAATTGTTCTTTTTATTTTATTATAAAAACCTTTCTTATTTTCAACGCAATCTTGCGATTTAAAAATCAAATTCTGAAGAATGTTCTTCCCAAATAAAACCGTATTATATTTTGGTCCAAATTTACTTTTTGCTTTGTGGTGAGCGTATTACTTTAGCTTCAACAAATTTTTAAATTAAAATTTCTAATATACATAGGTAAGCAAAAAACTTGAAGTCAGCTTGTACAGACCGCCCTCCGATAAACAATTCATTTTGATCACTTTCTTCATGCGTTCTGAAACCTCGTTCCGTCAGCCCTATTTTCGAAATTATGTACCCGGCATAATTTGCAAGTCCATCATATTCCACATCTTTGAAGGGACTGATAAAACTTCTGCTTTAAAAAGAAATATTTGTTCTAGATATCCGGTAGCATGAATTTGATGAAATGTCATAATTTTATTGAAAGTCAAATGGTTAGCAACAACAACGAATGTCATTAAATGGAACTACCTTCTTTTTATTATTATTATTAGTTGTGTTTTTTTACAAATTATCCAGTAACTTGCCAGCAACTCTCCAGTAACTTTATTTCTAAGAATTCGCTCTCATAGAAAAAATTTGCAAAAAAGTACGTGAACGCTTTTCCAGTAATAATTTGCAAGTTTCATGAACAGCTGATAAATTGGTTGTTTATTCGCAGCAAATTCCTAATAAAACAATATATTTTATATTTAAATAGGTTTATTTTGTGAATTTCAACAATAAAAACCCACAAACAGTCTCCTTATTTGTTTAAATTTCATCCAGCAACATGCGATCAGCTGTTTTTCGTACTGGCAAATTCTTACAAGTAAAAATTTATCCAGTAAAATCCAGTAAAAACTTGCAACCTCAACTGTAATTTTTCGCTCTCTCAATTTCCCCTACTTTGCAAGTTTTTGCGTACGAAAACGCCAAAACATGAAAATTCGTAAAAACTTTTACTGGATTTTACTGGTAATGAGTAAAAAAACGCAACTATTACCTCCCTTTTATTAGCTCGGGATGTAACTATGTAATATGGATGCGCCTAAAAGATGCAGCGATTTCTATTCTCATACCTGATGACAGTACGAATGCAAATTATAATAGCGAGGTTTTAGTTTTTAAACTATAATTTTATTTGTATCATGGGGTATACACTTTTGAAAAAAGGTTTGCAATTTTGATGAAATTTTTATGAATTTTCAGTGTTCTACAAAATTTTAAGCTTAGGTTAATATGGTATTTGTTAGGGAATGAAATGTATTTTTATTTGAATATATCGAGCCCTAACCGCCAAAATAACGTAAGCGACATTTTTTTCAAAATTTTATTTTTGATGCAGAAATATTCCTAGAGCATCTAGATGCATTTCTGCATCAAAAATAAAATTTCGAAAAAAATGTCGCTTACGTTATTTTGGCGGTTAGGGCTCGATATTAAACGAATATATTAAACATCAAAAGCAGTTAACAAAAATTTTGTTAAAAATTACAGTGCACTCTTTCTTCTTTTGTGATTGGTCCAAAAAATCATAATAAAGAAAGAAACCAATGCAGGTATTGAAAGCACAGAAAACAAAATTTGTTAAAAGGACTATGTTCTCTTTGACGTACGTCAAAGGTCAAGTAGAAGTGGGAACTTGTATGACTGCCCATTGATGGCTTAAGAAATGATATGTTTAAAGGCATTTTTATCAAAGTTGATAAATATGACATTTGACCAGTTTTGTTACCCGAATTCTTCCACGACCACAAGCAAAAATATTGGCCACAATTTGTCATTTTGTTTGATATATTATATACGTTTTATCGGTGCACTTGCACAATATTCGCATTCGTAAAAGCTACGCATTGATTATTGCAAATGCGAAAGTTAAAATTAATGCGGAAGCTCCGCGGTTGCGAATGCGAATGCGAATATTCGCAACAACCCTGATACATACCTACCTTACTTCGCTTAAAATATAAAAAGGAATCTGCGAACACTCTTCTTAAGGAACCATAAATAGGTGTTTACGAAATACGTATCGCTCATTTACTAGAAGATTGTCAAAACTCAGAAACAGTATTTTTCCGGACATGCATTTAAAATTTTTAAATTACTCTCAAAATGCAGAAAAAAGACGGGGAAACTACATGAAATACCGAGTAATTCTGCATGCGTTGCTGAAAAATTTCATTTCTTGAGTTATGATAGTCTTTTGCGATGCGTGCACTTGTATGGATGAATGTATATCGATACTATATAGTATATGTATGTACATATCGCCGGGTGAGTGGAAGATCGACCTACATATCTCGGCAGCCGGTTTGAAAACGCCCTATCGCTACGGTGACCATATTTATGAGAGCCGAATACGGGACAAAAAATAATTTTTCCAATTTGTTCCACAACAGCTTACAGATCTTAAAGCCTTCTTCAATGGTCCTAGATGTATTAGCCCTGAAACAGTATCCTTATAGTAACATATCAAATTTGTAGGATAATTTTCTCGAGATTTTTACCCCGTAAAATTTGTTAAAAAAAGTCGTTAAATTTTAGTATAATAAAGTTCACTTTTAAGTCGCTAAGGCTTACTATTAATTTTTGGCAATTCTTTTTTTTTTGTTGACGGTGTTATGCATATTTTTCATATAAAGTATGTTCGACCATTTTTTTTTTTAAAGAGAAGCAAATGACCAGAACTTTCCACTCGCACTTTTGTAATACTCAATTTTAATGAGTTACAAAACTGCAAACGAAATTTTTTTGTAAAGATTCTAATTAAACAGATTGAAACTTTGGTGAAACCTTGCAGAGTTAATTTTTATAGTTTTTTGCACAAAGTTTAAAATTTGTATTATATGGTTTTTGTTAGGAAAAAAAGCTTTACTTTCATAAAACAAATAATAAACATTAAAAAAACTAAGGAAAAATAGCCTAAACTTACTAAAATGTCGAGCCCTAATTTCTATTTTGGTCACTGTATGTATTCCTCGATTCGAATCCCAGGCATTCAGATTAGAAAATAATAACTATTTATGGAGAAAATTAGGATATTATACCAACATCACTTAAAACTCGTTCATAGGCATGCCATTTTAAGGAGCTATTAAGGCGTCGAAGCACCGAATACGGGACAAATACAGGACATTTAGAGAAATACAGAACATTTGGCTTCCCGCATAAAATAAATAAATTACCAGGAATGGGTCAAAAAAGAGGACTGTCCCGTATAATACATGACGGATGGTCACCGTACCTATCTCAGAAAACTTTTCTAGAACGCCCTACTTCGGAATTTACTTGAAGAACGCCCTATTTAAAAATTTTGATTGGAAAACCCCCTATCTCAGAATTTGGTTCAAAAACGCCCTATCTCAACTGAAAATGTATTGAAAATAAGTTGAGATAAGCCGTTTTTGAAACGAATTCTGAACTAGTGCGTTCTTCAACCAAATTCTAAAATAGGCCGTTCTTCAAAAGTTTTCTGAGATAGCGCGTTTTCGAACTTGTTGCCGAGATAGGTCGTTCTTGCACTCAGCCGTCGATATGTAACTTTAGAAAGTCTACAAGCGCCCAGTTAAGGTTTTTTTCGGAATATTTCGTTGCCAGCGCTACCCATCTGAGTAATTTTTTGTAAATTAATGCATACAAAAGGAAATTAGATTGGACCAAAAAAATTAAACTAATATATACATATGTACATTCTCGTGTTCAATCGTAGTGACTTTCGGGTTTCCTAAATCGACTATGGTACGAATGCTGTTTTTTTAGCCGAGTACTTTTCGGATTATTAGAATCAACTAAATTAATTAAATGAACTAATATTCACTTACGTTTTTCATTAGTAAATTGTAAAGTTTATAAATTTTTGAATTTAACGAATTTCTTTATTCAAATTGTTGTCGACAAAAATGCAACCATGTGCCACAATCCTGCTCACAAATTTGTGCTGGCAAAATTTTGTACAGCAACAATTCGCAACTTCCCCT
The DNA here is from genome assembly GCF_013731165.1 of Rhagoletis pomonella. Taxonomy (NCBI): domain Eukaryota; kingdom Metazoa; phylum Arthropoda; class Insecta; order Diptera; family Tephritidae; genus Rhagoletis; species Rhagoletis pomonella. Next base: position 82,329,587 of record NW_023458559.1, read on the forward strand.
CCAAGATAACTTTCACTTTGCGTTCCCAATTTCCCCTTGCTAACAAATGTTTTGGTCTGCGCGAACAAAATCATGATAATTCGTACAAATTCGAACAAATTGTTTGCTCGACGAACAGAACTATTAGTTGCGTTCCAGCAGCAGTAAGATTTGCCGATTTTACAGGATTTACAGTAAAGCTGTTTTCACCATTAATAAACTTTATGCTAGGTGTCGTACGGGAACAGCTTCCTGTAAAATCCTGCAAATTCCTGCAAATCGTACTGCTGGTGGAACGAAACTATTGCTTAACCCTGGTCGTTCTGGACAAAAATTATCCATTTGTAAATATTTTAAACTTTGCTTTAGTCTGTCCTTGTAAAATAATTTAAAATTGAGTTGAGTATTAACTGCAAAAAAAAAACTTTTCAAATACACGTAGCCAGCAAAATGCGCAGCACGCGGTCAGTGTTGAAATGGCTGCTGTAAGCTACTGTTAACGTTATCCAGAAACCACTTAGAAGTTTTGTTATTTTATTAATACTGTATTCAAATATTTCTGAAAACCTAGAGCCAATTGCCAATTGTTTCCAGCGGAAAAAATACATATCGCGCCAAAATAACGTAAGCGACATTTTTTCAAAACTTTCTTTTTGATACAGAAATGCATCTAGATGCTCTAGGAATATTTCTGCATCAAAAAGAAAATTTTGAAAAAAATGTCGCTTACGTTATTTTAGCGGTTAGTGCTCGATATGTACACTTGTGGTCAGCTGATTAAGTTAAGTGACATTTTGATCAGTTTTGGTTATTTTTCTTTTGTTTATTTAATGTTTATAATCTTTTTTATAAAAGTCTAGCACATTACGTAAACAGCACCACATAAATCCATGTTGCAAATTTCTTACAAAAATTATAAAAATTCAACAAATTTTAACAATTACACTCAAAAGTTTTAAACTTTTTATAAAATTTTGTTAGAAAAACTTCAGGTATGCAGTTTTATAGCCCATTAAATTTTATGGGGCTAAAGTGCAAATTTTAATAATTCTTTTGCTAACGGCGCTAGGTATTTTCTTCCACACAAAACTAATTGTCGAGCATACTTTATATGGGAGGAAATGCTCAAAACCGTCAGCCAAAAAAATTATTAAAAATCAACGCGATTTTCTAGCGGGTTGAGGTTTCCACTTTAACCTACGTATGTAAATCTAATGGGCTACAAAACTGCATACCAAAATTTTTTGGGTGTATTTGTTAAAGTTTGTTAAATTTTTATAAATTTGGATTTATGTGGTGCTGGTGATGTAAATTAGTTAAAAGAAAAAAAGCCAAAACTGGTCAAGATGGCACTTAACTTCTTCAGCTGACCACAAGGGTATATGAGGTGCATGGCTTGGCTTTTCTCGCTTTTTTATGATGTCTTGGGTAAACGTGAGATTTATAAAACTATTCCCGGAGCACACTTCTCGCAATGTCAATTTCAGATGACCGTTAATAAATAATTAATGTGATGTTAAATTGGCTCTTAGTAACCTGCCTCTTCTCCATTAGCGTGGGCCGAAAATAAATATTTTTGCTATTACCAATCAAAATTCTAATAGCCCGAACACAATGAAAACGACGAGCTACAAACCACAGCTGTCA
>NW_023458559.1:82331312-82377324 GCF_013731165.1 Rhagoletis pomonella
AAAAAAATCCAAATCGATTGGATTCGCTTAAAAATTTATAATTGGGTGTTATTAAGGCAGCTGATTATGTAAATGAAATCAGATATTGAAAATCAAAAATGGCGGTTCCATATTCGGTCAAAAATTTTTCACGGAAATGTTACAATCGAACGTACGTACATAGCGTATGAGCAACATTCTCATCTTATCTGGGTAACTCATACGCCATGTACGTACGTTCGATTTTAACCTATCCGTGAAAAATGGTAGACCGAATATGGATCTGATTTCGGATTCATAATCAGCGGGCTAAAGAACTCCCAATTCTAAAGTTTTAAGCAAATCCAATCGATTTTGAATTTTTTGCCGCCATATTGGATCCGCCATTTTGAATTTTTCTAGTCCACCTTCCGATTCTCTATCAACGACCCCGTTATCCTACGAGTAACGAATTCCAAATTGGAACCGGCATTTTGAATATTAAAATTCTGATGGTACATTTGTGATCAGCGACCCTAAAAACTGAGAACTGTTTTTTTCAAACTGAATGAAAAATTTATTCGTGCGTATGTTAGTCCACGGATACGTCATTTAATTGGAGAAAAGATAATGTGAATTTTATGAGAAAACCAAGATTTGGAAAAAGTGAAGTCATTTCATCTCTATCTCAGCAAAAAATTGTGCGAAATTAGTCTCGATCGGTTGCAGTTGGGCATTAATTAATTAGCCGCAACTAGTCTCATACGGGTATTATTGGAGATCTATTAGTCCCCGACTCATCTCTAACGGGTACAATTAACGATTTAATGATATGTAAACACTTAGTCGATGAAACTTCCAGTGCGGCGTTTGCACATAGGGAGAGTATTCGCTTAACAAACCGAGAACCCTGGTTCGAATCGCAGCTGGCGTAAATTTTTATTTTTATTTTTATTTTTTAAAAGTGGCTAGCCGCTTTTTATATCTGTTCGGGTATAAAGGGGAACAATTAGTCTCTTCATAGGACATGCTCGAACAAATACAAATGGTAATGATTAATAAAAAAAGTTAAACTAAAAAGTACAAAACCATATTTGTTCTACTCCATAACTAAATGTCGAATTTTTTGCCATTTTTTCTCAATTTACTCAACATTTGGATGGTGTACGAGTCGTGTTGAAATACAGGTTGGTAGGTTGGTCTGGTTAAAATCATACACCGCTTTTTTGCCGGTTTAGTATAGCACTCAAAATGTGCACGTAAGACCAGCAAAGCATTCAAAGCGGAGTTTTCAAATCTTAACCTGAAGTAATTACATACAAATACCTGCTGATGAAAAACATTTTTCGGCCTCAACACTTTTAGGCTGAACTGCAAAAAGGTAGTCAGTCATAAGCCATTGAAGATAATGACCCCTATCTACTCCATTACAAAATATTTGAACTTCTTTTGCCAGCAGCTCGGATAAATTATAAGTTTTTCGATTTGAGAAAGTTGGAGTAGACTGATTTAAAAATGTATGTAACTTTTCCTTAAAATTTTCTGTTTCGTTTACATTGGCGACGCTATGAGTACATTCATTTAAATCTTTTTTGAAAAAAGGCTCAGGCTGCAATTTAAAAGTTTCAAGCTTTTTGTTAATTCTAGTCAAAACGGCATTTTACTAAAAAACATAATTCAAATTCTTAAACAAGTTCTTACTGTCAAATTCGATATTTCAAATTTTTCGGAATCCCGTGATTAATGCAAGCGAATCCCGGGATTTTCGGGACGTCAAAAACACCGGGATCCCGGGATCTATGGCATCCCTAGTATTAAAAAGATATCTACATATGTTGTATATATCAACACGGCAACAAAGTGAATTTGTATTTATTTATGTCTCGCTAGTGATGAAATTTTTATTTAAGTGCGGATCAATATATTTATTCGATTAAAAAAATAATTAAAATTCAATACTAATTGTGTACTTTACTTCTTAATTATTTTCCTCAAAAACTGTATCCACATCCATAAAATATCAAAAACGGAAGCATATTTAATATAAAACAATCAATTCTGTCCCAATTCGCTGCCTATTGAGTAAAGAAGCTCAACGAAAATTTTTATCAAACACATTAGGGCTGCTCAGGATCTTGTGCATATGATCTTGCATTTGCATATTTCGGTGCATTTATAAATTCCCAACAATAAAATACAAACGGTTGCCATGGTAGCAAGCAAAAAAATTTGCAAATGCAAATCCAAGACCATTTTCACAATATCCTGAACAGCCCTAATGATTTTAGTTAAATGTTTAAAGGGTCGCATATTTCCAAAGCATGGAATTACGGTCTTATACTGCTATTCTCTTACTTATTACTGTTCGAAAATTCCGTTCACCTGTTATAAAAATACACTTCCTTTGTTGGACAATTATTGGAATAATCCTAGAGTAATATGACAATTCTTGACGATTTTCAAGTGTCAATAACATTTATGAAAATTTTCGAAAGGTCCCAAGTTTTCCAAAGTACCAACTTTATAAATATCAAAAGTGATGCTTACAGTTTTTTATGAATTCCAACTTTTTTATGAATTTGTATAGTTTGCGTGCTTAAGACTATTTATGATATTTTAGATATTATCTATGCAAAATTCTCGAAAGTTTTAGTCGCGGACGCAAATTACTTATTCGCGACTAAATTGATTTACATACTACATATATTCTACGTACAAAAATGAATGGGACGACTGCAGCAATAGAGCAATATTCAATTTTAATAAGAACCTAATGAGATCAATGAAACGCCTGACGTAGCATTGAATCTTCAAATCCCATCGTTAGATGTTTATGATTTGAAAAAATGCTAGCACAAATTGTTTACGCTCAAACCTACAAAAAATTCTTGTAAAATATTTTCACATTATTAGTTAATTAATATTAATATTAACCAACCACAGTATCAACCAATGTACATCTATTAGTTGACCAAAAGTCAAAAACAGCTGTTTTTCTATTAGTTAACTAACGACTGTGAAAACTGGCCTCTTTCATCTAACCCACCGTTTAAAAAATATTTTACTTCTTAAAAAATAAAATGAAATACAACTGCTAATCATATATTTTTTGCTTTAGTGAAATGAGAGGAAATATTAGTAAATATTCAGGCTTCTTATATGGTTTGCGCGTCTCACAGGCTTTCACTGTATATCGCTTCTATTAGGGCTTTTTGGTATTGGAGTGTATCCGACCGCAAACTAATGGAGTATTAAAAAAGGCATTTTCGAAAATTTTCTAGCAGGGCCTCTTGCAATTACATATGTATAATAGTAAATTTTTTCTTAAATTAACTACATACATACATGCATGCGTCGAAACCATCGAATTTCGAAACAGCCGCATTTTTTTGTTATTATTTGGTTTCAGCGCTGGTTGGATTTAGTAGAAAGCATAAAGTTTATTTCGATGAATTTTTTTTTTTTTTTCAACCTCAACGAATATGTATTTTAAATGGGCAATAATCAGGTCAATTAATCACTTCCATTTCAGAATGATAACGTCGAAAAAGAGGGATTATTGTTTGACTGATTTCTTGTGGAAAAGTATCTTTTTACAAGTAAATTAGACCGAGTACTATACGAAGAATATTATGTATGTATATTAGGGTGGTCCAAAACAGCATGTAAAATAGTAAAGTCGGAATTTTTATGCTCTCACCCCCTAGGAGATCGGAAGACTCTGTTTCTCTTCAACAGATTCCCAATAATAAAACCCAATTATTTGTTTAACAACTTTTTCTTAGTAACTATATTTTATAGGACCACCAAAACCCCTATAAAATGCCAGAAAATGCAATGGGGGGGATAAATAAAAAATCTTCATTATAAAAAATTGGTTAAATAAATAATTGAATATTATTATTGTAAGTCTCCAGAAGAGAACCAAAGTTGCTTTTTTCCCATAAACATTAAATATGAAAAATGCATTTGCTATATTACTTAATTAAATAAATACAAGCAATAGCTAACCATGAAATAAGCAGCACCCTTCTTCTTACACAAAACCCAATTTTATGTTAATTTCATATTGTACTCATACCTTTTAGTCATTATATTTACAGCGTATAAGTACTGCAAAACAAGACAAACTGAAAAAGCACATTATTTAACAATTCTTAAGATTTCGACTTCTCGTATAGAATTTCAAATTTGCTAATCAAGGAGAAATTGATTTAAGATATACATACATACACTCTAACAAACAATATGTTATAGTTTACGCATATTAAGAGAGATAACCAGTTACCAGTAACCAGTTACCTCTCTTAATAATTACAAATTAATACTCCGTATTAATTAAGTTAAACACTGTGTAGCGGAGAGCAAAATTAAAATGTATCAGTATTTGTTGAATTCTATACACATAAGTAACTACACAGCTTTACACAAAAAAAATATTTAAAATTGATTAGATATGAGCACTTAATGTTTCTTATTAGTAGTAATGTTATTTTACGTTCAATTGCCTGCAATTTTAAACATTTCATGTCTGAAACCAATTTTGGACATCGTATGCGTATACTTAGACAGATTTTGTTTTAAAAACAAGTAATTTAAAACCAAAATTTCAAAGATAAGCTTTTATTAATAATATAATAATAGATTGCCGCTTACACATACATATGTTAGTGCTTGGGCGAGCTTCTCCTCCGATTTGTGGCGTGCGCTTTGATGTTGTCAAACAAAGGGGAGGGGCGTACAGCTTTACGCCGACTCCGAGTGTCGATTGTATTTTTATGAGAAGCTGTGTTTCATGGCAGAAATACACTCGGACGATTGCCATTGCCTGCCGAGGGGCGACCGCTGTTAATAAAAACCCTTTTTACTACATTTTTTGCGCCAAGCCATATTTTGTTTACTTTAAATAGATTTTTGTTTGAAGTTTTTCGTTCGAATACGCATTCGTTTTGCACTTCACAGATGAAATGAGAAACAATAGGTCTATCATTATCTAAGTATTATCATTTTAATATGTTTCGTCAGACGGTAATTATACCCTCCTGTAACTTAGAACGCACTGCTGCACACCCAGGTACGTGTTTTCAAATGTTCAGTTCGAATTACGGAAAATCCCATGAAAACGAAGAGTGGTAACTTTTATCTAAATGCTACTAAAAGAAAAATATCAACAGATGCAGACATCTGTGTATCTACTAAGAATATTCACCAAAAGTAAGAAACATTAGATACAAATTGCTCGAAAATTCTTAACCACCACATAACTTTCAGTACGATCGGGGCTACATAAGCTAAATTGGGAGGAGCTGTTAGTGGTCACACTTGATGGGACGAAGTGGAACTGCTCGCAGGAAATTGATTCAGGTCTCGAAGCTTTCCTCAAGGGTTTTCGAATAACACATTCTCACAACTAAGCCACACTGCTGCAAAATCAAATAGAATATCTAAACCCAAATAATGCCAACCCAAAAAGCCGGCCAAAAGTCGGAGTTATCAACTTTGATATACATAAGTTTATTTATGTAAATATATTATTTGCTCAGGCCAAAGCCTCTGCTGCTGGCGCTGTGTTTTATGGTTTATATAATAATTGTTATTGTTATGCAAGTATTTTATAAAAAAAAAAATAAAATATTATTTATTAAGCTAGATAGCGATAAAAGTTTCCACAGCCACTTAATCGCTGACATGAATATGTATGTCAATGAGATCACACCATTATAGTGAACAAATTCTGTCTTTGCGCTTTAGTTGCATTTGTTTCTTTTATTTGTTTAAAACTTGAAATATGTACTAAATACTTATATGAGTGTGCATAATTTAAAATCACGTTTTCATGACTTGCTTTTTGATATTACAATTCTTTGAATCGTTTTAAAATAGCCCAATTGCAATAATTATTTTAATTCCAAATTTTAAACAATTGTCGAGGAAATTTTTTCATCGGTATGTACTCCAGATCAGTACCAACCACACTAATATTAATTTTGCCGTGTTTTAATTTGCGAAACCCTTAAATTTCACGCCGACTCCGAACAGCAAATTTTTTATGAGAAGTTCTTCATGGCAGAATTGCGTTCGTAGATTTATTAATTCATGCGGAGGACTCTCACTGTTAGAAGCAACATCTTTAAATTTTGCTGGGAGCAGGCAACGAATCTGAGTGCTACCAAGGTTGCAGGAAATGGCCACGCTCAGATTGTTTTTCTGCCTGGAAAAAGCTTCTCATAAAATCTATTAACCATTTGGAGACGGCGTAAGTCCCTCTGTGTGTGCAACAACATCAAGACGCTTACTACAAATTCAAGGAGAAGCTTGGCCAAACACTTAGCAAAAGTGTAAGCAGCAAATATTCATTTTGTTTATTTAACTCCCAACACATGCAATAAAAAAAATCAGTTACCATGTGCCGGCGCGTATTCTATACTACTGAACCTTGTTATAGTATGAGCTTATAACTTTTCACTTATATAAAAACCGCGTATTATTATTGAAGGTTATAATTGTCACATACATGTAAATTAATTCAAATTAAATTTTTAAATCAAATATAGGAGGTAAGCAGGGGAGTTGACAAGACATAAACGGCCGTGATAAGTAGATAAAAGCTTTTAAAAAAATATATCCATATGTACATATATATGTAAGCATACATAAATGTACATATGCATGTAAGTTCGTATGTATTTATATATGTATGTATGTATATCAACAGATTCCCAAGCATAGATATGTGCATAAGCAGTGAGCTTTGTATTTGTTTTTGGGAAAAATTGGAAAAAGCAACAGAGTCAGAAGTTATAGTTTTGATTTCGGAGATTGCTATATCTCCTCGAAAGACTTATTTCTACACTTTAGCGGGAATCCAATCCACACTGAGGTAATGAATTATCCTCTATATGTTCAAGCTTCTTACATACATATCGCACACCTAGATCTAAAGTGAGCTAACTCAAAATTCATAGAGGGAAATTCAGCTGCTTGTGGTGCGTACAGATTAAACGCAATTAATACAAAAACAGATCTAACAGTAGTTTTTTAGTCAATGTACTATATAATCATGAAGAAAAAAATATTTCCAATAATTGTATGTAAGTGCTATGAGTTGATTTATGCAAAAAACTCGCCCAAAATTAGTTTTGAGTGGATCGCACTGTAGATCTAGGTGTGCGATATGTACATACTCATAAGCCGTCAATTAAGTACGAACACGTTGTCATTTGGGACAAAAAATTGTATTTTCGATTGATAAAAATTATTTTGGCATTAACATTTCTTTAAGAACTAAAATTAACGGCCCCGGCAAAAAAAACAAACCTGATGAGTGTTGTCATCAAAATACATATGCCATATTGTTAACTTAATATAGAAATATCCTTACTAATTTTCTTTCAAATTCGAGCTTTGTCCAAAAAGGTCTATAGATTAAGTTTTCAATAAAAACCCAATAAAAATTAAAAGCAGGTACTAAAATTAAATCAGTTATGGTATTTATTTAAAAACAGAGTTTTGAAGAAATTCCCAGCTGAAAAAGTTCAGTTTTCATTCCGTATTTTAATTACTCTTCAAAGGGATGGAGATGTTATATAAGCCCCTTCTACATATATTAAAGTTGCGATATAAAATTTGTCTGAACTCTGAGGTTAATGGAATAGCTTCGCAGAAGTAGCAAAAATGTGAATCGTAATGCCCTAGCAATCGTGTAAGTGTCAAATATTTATTTATTTTCTTTGTCATTCTGAATTATTTTTAAGCGAAGGGACAGACGAAAAACGAAGAAATTTGCATAGGGATTCCTTATTGTTGCCATGTTAATTTCATATTCAATTAAAACCATATTTTATTTTATTAGGTATGTAGTTTAAGTGCAAGACAAAATAAGGGGGAAATCTGTTCTTTGCACGCTAAATTAATTACTTAAATACATAGTAAATAAATAACAAAACTAACTATTTGATTTTGCTACATTATGGCCATGCGGGGTCCAGAGGATCCTAGACGAAAATACGTCCGTACTAATCGATCTGTGTACACCGACTGATGTCCCACTGGTTTTCCAAATGGCCTGAAATTATTTAATTAAACTCTAGTAATAACCGGTGAAGTCACCAAATCGAATTTAAATGGTTTCTATATAAAATATATAGCCGAAAAGTTGGGCTGGGGTCCACTCGACCCCCTTTGACCATTGCGGGTTGAGAAAATATTCTCGGAAATCACAAAGTTTCAGAGGAGTCAAGTATTATACGAAGCTTCAGTTTTACTACGAAGATTAACTGCTTGAAAAAGGAGTTGTGTTTGTTTACAAAGTAATCCAGTAACTTGCCAGCAACTCTCCAGTAACTTTATTTCTAATAATTCGCAAGTTTCATGAACAGCTGGTTGTTTATTCGCAGCAAATTCCTAATAAAACAATATACATATTTTATATTTAAATAGGTTTATTTTGAGAAATTCCACAATAAAAAACCACAAACAGTTTCCTTATTAGTTTAAATTTCATCCAGCAACATGCGATCACTGGCAAATTCTTACAAGTAAAAATGTATCCAGTACAATCCAGTAAAAACATGCAACTTCAACTGTCATTTTTCGCTCTCTCAATTTTCCCTACTTTGCAAGTTTTTGCGTACGAAAATGGCAAAACATGAAAATTCGTAAAAACTTTTGCTGGATTTTACTGGAAATGAGTAAACAAACGCCACTAGGGTTGAGTATTGACCCCTCAATATTTCGTTATTTTAAAATAAAATATTCGACTGAACTCACTTTTTCATATTTTATACGTCCCGTATTTCTTTTTTGCAGTTAAAGTTTCAAAATTGTTCAATAATACTCTTTATCTGTAACAAATAAGATTAGTTATCCAGAAGCACGTTGACACAATTAAAAATATATATATATAACTCTTGAGTTGAATACGCGGAAGCTAACGGCAGTTAACGTCCAAACCAACATAACGGCATTTTTCCACTTTACGAAGAGAGTAATGATAATAGGTACATACCTATGAACACATATACTTATGGTATGACTGCGAATATAATTAAGCAGGACATTTGATTTTGCTATGAATGGCGGAATTGCTATAGCTATGAAGATCTACATACATATCGATTTACACACAGCACACTGAGCTAAACAAAGATGACGCTTACTCATAGAATACATCCAATCAGCATGTATTATATACATACATATGTACGTATTTATATACATAATTTGTCTATTACTGACAATACATAATCATATTCATTTCTTGAATTTGCTGCTGCAACATTTTTTCTGGGCGACTTATTTCGTCCTAATTAAAATGTTAAAATGTGCTAAAAGTATTGAATAATAAAACCAAATAAACACATAAAGTTGCAACACGAGTTTTGATCGCATAGAGTTCGGTGTTTGATATGTCGGGATTGAAGTTACTAACCACAGTTAAGAGCAAACACACCACTCAAACGAAACGAAATGAAAATGAATCGAGCGGTGGAAACGATTCAAACACTAAGTCACCACGATCGTATACTAACTAGCAGAGATAAGAAGCGCTTCGCTCATTGTCAGCCCCAACGAACTTGATTACTCAGTAGGAATTCGAACTTCTACTTAACTGCTTTGCTCCGATTGGGGTACAGATTACGATAATACATAACAATTAATAACCTTCGATTCGGTTGGCCCTTAACTTAAAATATTTTATTTCAACTTTAAAACCAAAGAAGATCAAAATAAAATACAGTAGTTAAAAAAATTGAAATAAGGTAAAAAAAAATAGTTACTGAAAGAGTTTATTCAATATAAAAATAAACGAAAAAATAAAAAACTGCCTTCATTACAATGCAACACAAGTGCCAGTAATACCGTCGAACAAGGTGGAATTAAGTAAATCAAGAAATCATCCATTCTTAATGTAATTAAAAGGCGAGAATTGGGTTAATCACTTATTGAATGTTAATGTAACTCCAACGGAAAGTTATGAAAAATCGTATCCTGTCGTGCCTTGAATACATCGGAGTCAAGCTGAATAAATCTATATACATACATACATATGTATATATATCAGTGAGAGTGTCCATCATTATTCTAATGCAAAGTTATTGAACCTTAAAAGATACAACAAAAAAATCAGCCTTTAAAACTGGCCAAAAAGCTACAAAACGTAATTGCTTTAAACAATAAATTAAAATATAATAAATAAAAATTCGACCACATAACCGGTACTTAATTGCTTACACAATTACACATTCAAATCGGATCTCATTATACGACAGTATTGAACAACTTGCATCAAGATATTATAAGTATACATTGAAATTGTGCACTTGTTTGCATATTGAAACAAGTGTAGCAAATTAATATTGAAAATTCACTTAAGAGTAAACAACTACTATTTGCAACTCTCACAAATATTTCTTAACATTCGCACACTGCATCACACTGCATCAAAGGTATAGAGCAATACGTAACAGCGAGCAAATTAATTGCTAAGGAATTGTGTTGTGTGTGAATCAACAGAAAGCAATTAACAAAAGCAGGCTGGCGTTTAACAAACTGTCATAAGTACGTACTCGTACATATAAGTACATACCTTAAATATAAAATTTCTTTACGTCGGTTAATAATACAAGTCCGTCAAACTGTCGAAAAAACGCAGCAGAACAACCCCACCCCCCAAAAAAATTCACAAAACTGCTAAAATGCCGGTCTTCAATGTCATAACGCGCAGAAAAACAAAGGTGAGTTAAAAAAAAATGTGAACGAAATCTGCATTTGAGTAAAGAAGTCGGGTACAGTACATGTATCTGTTTACGTACATATTTATGTACATATTTTTTACTTAAATATATGCATGTATGTATGTGTATGAATATACAAATAATGTGAATATTTTTATGCATGATTGTACTCCGAATAACTGTTTATCATGCTGATTGATTGTAGGGTCTGTAGAAGTTTAATTTTGCGACACTTATTCGCAAAACTGGTTTTTACTGTAAATACACTTTCTTAAAAAAGAGGCACACAAAAATTGTTGATACTCAAATAACGATGTTCATTTACGTACTCAAAATAAATTTTGAATACTACTTATGGTTTTAAGTTTGTAAATGCCTAGAATGCTTTCATATACGCTCGTACATACATATGTATGCATGTGTGTGTGTGTATGTACATATATATTGATTTATTGGCGCTTCATTTGTATAAGTTGAAGCGCGAAAGTTATTCAAGCCGCCTATTCATTTATATTGGTTTAAACCTTGCAATGGATTTTCATACATCCATAAATACATATGTATGTTCTCATTTACAAATGCAAGCATCGGTATGTACATATGTAAGTATGTACATATATACATAAATAGTTACATAAATTTGTACGAATGCTGTATTTATGTAGTATTATGTTAGGAGTTAATAATTTTTTTTTTCTAGATATTTCGTAGCAATACAAACGTACTCTTGCCTAGCATATTCGGCAATAGTAGATACCGAAATTAAAGTACAGTAGAACAAAATTTCGACTTTTTAATTTACCCACATGTGTGGACAAGTTCATGTAAATGTACACTGAGAAAAAAAGCAAACCATATCGTGTTTGTTTCCAACAAAAACACATATGTACATATAATAGTTTGCTCATATATTCAAAGTATATTTAGTAATCTGGCGTCAATCGCTATTCTATATATTTTAAACCTATTTTTGTTTAGAAAAATTCAAGTTTGATACTCTTTCATTCTGAACTTCATAAATGATTATTCATAATTAAGAAAAAAAATTAAATAAGATATACATATGTATGTATGTACGCACTCACGTACAGCCAGAACATGTATGTAAGTATGTTTTCAAGTGTTCAGTTCAGTCGAATTTCTTATCAATCGTTCAAACTAATTTCAGTTCAAATGTGTTTAAAAAATAATTTTGCTATTCAAAAATTTGAAACCGCTAACAGGGAAAAATCGAAAAGTCCCTGTTTGAAGAACTATGTTACTTTTTTCTTAGCGTTACTCAATAAAAGTTTGATTAATTCATACAGTTTGTATACAAAAAGATAGATGGAAAGATACATATCTTCGCCATTTTGGGAAGTTCAGTCGTATCCCAGTGGGAAAATGTAATGTATAGTACACGGTCAAAAATTTGGGTTTAATTTTTAAACCGAGCTATGACTGCTGCCTGTTTTAATCTTTTCTAGTCTACTTTTTAGACCAGTCAATAGTTTTTAGCAATTGTTAATATATTATGGTTTAAATTTTAGTCCAAGCAGCTGAGAAAATGATGTTCTGCTATGAGTGGTTTAAAATTAAAAGAAAAAAGTTCGTAGTTTCAAATACAGGCCCTATTTGTTTAAAAATCAAACCAAAATGTTTTAATTCTAGTTTATAGGTTTCATATATAGAAAATTTTGTTTAAAATCTAAACCGAAATAGAAAATGTTTGCCTCAATATGCCAACAGGCATAAGGGTGTCTCAGAGAGAGAGAGAGAGAGCAAATCTTATGAACTGACGGCATCAACACAGCGAAATGTGGTGTTGATTCAAACTCAATATTTGAAAGCACATTTACATGCATAGCTGTAGTTGAGTCTGCAAAGATGCTTGATACAATTGGTTGTATGCTACCAAGGCTGTCCGGGTTCAATCCCCATTAGACGGAACAAGAAATTTAAGATTTTTTTTTTTTATTCTTAATTATGAAAAAGCTTTCGTGAAGTGTAACGTGAAGCAAACGATAGAGAAAATGTTTGGGTTTAAAATTTAAACCAAACTGTTAAATTCTAAACCCAACATATGTGCTCTCTTTTTTTTTAAACTTGGAAGGTTTGTATTTGAAACTAAATTTAGTTTGGTCATATATGTAGTCCAAATTGTTTAAAATTAAAACCGCAATTTTTAACCGTGTAATCGAAAAAAATTAATCAGTAAAACAACAATTTTCACATTCGAAAATGCATTTCCACCCCCCCTCCCCCCAGGGCGATGTCCTAAAAAAAGTGGGGCATTCAGTTTTGCATTCCCTAGTATCGAGAAATGAGTGTGATTTAATATGAAATTTTTCGGACTTTTTGAATAAATTAGAATGCTGATTACATATTAAATATTAATTGGATGTAAAACTCTTAAGAAATACATTTGATTATTTATCACGCATGGAATGCATTACTACTTTTCCCACTGGGATGTTAGGCTGAACATATTCTTCTTATCGAGCTTATTAATTGAATTTATCACGCATGGAACGCATTACTACTTTTCCCACTGGGATGTTAGGCTGAACATATTCTTCTTATCGAGCTTATTAATTGAATGATCAAAAATCTAAAAAATGTAAATTTTAAATTAATTCCCTTTATTATTAAACGCGCGATATATTTCTATGTACATATGTACATACATACTATATTTACCCATACATATGTGAGTACGCTTTATGATAAACGAAATGTGGTGTCGATTGAACCGAAAATTGGCCACAATTAGATGGCATGTCGTTGTTAAAACTCTCCAGCCAATTATGTTTTTCAAAATGTGTATGTGAGTAATTAAATGGGCTAAGGTCTGCCTATATCTATTCTATCATATCTAAGCCAATTAGAGTGAAAGCATTTATCTGGAGAGAAGTTTTGACATAGTTTTGTATTTGTGTTAAAAATTGTACAGTCTAATTGAATATCAAATAAAAGGGCATGTTATCTGACTGCGTTGCGATACAAAAGGCCGTATTCATCAGGTGGTAGCACACGCACTGCAATAAATTTACTTACGTAATTACTCAAACTTTTCATTTTGCTTTTGAATAAATTCAACTAATTATTCTCTGAAGTAAAATCAAGTAAAATACACTTTCACAATGTAATAAAACTCTTATCTGTAATTCCTTTCTTGAAGAACCAACTGCAACTTGAATGGGTTGCTGTTATTTAATGTAATCACAACTTGGCATATTTATCTGTCGCTTTGATAAGATTATGAAAAGCAATACGCTGGAAATGGCATAAGATAAAACTGAGCACATGGAAGCAAGAATACAAATTTTATGTAGATATGTGCATATATAAAATGTATACATTTGTTCCTTAAAATTATTTAAACTAAAATTTCTATGTGGCATTAAAAAACGAGCTGGCGTTAGGAAATTCTAGTATACGCTAATCTAAGTGCATACAAGTACTTTCATGCATACACATACATACATATGTATGTATGCATGATTTATGCATGTAACATATCTTGACACGCTTTAAAAACAAATAGGAAACAGTTGCGACGTCAACGTTGAAACCCATTTTAAGGCCGCTAAGGAACTTTTTATTGTTTGAGATATTTAATTATAAATTGACTGATAATTACCGAATACCATCTGATAATTGACTAACAATGAAATTTTAACAAAAAAAAAAAGTTGCTTAAAAGGAAGGCTTTCTGATCGATGGCTCTTTTAAGTATTTTTAAACATTGCTAAATGATAAACGCGTAACACTGATAACAGAATAAACTGAAATGATAAGCCTAAAACTGCTATAGCGAACTGTTGTTGCTATTTTTTCGGATAGGAAATTTAAAAACTAGATTTTTAAATAAATATTTGGAAGGGTTAAAACTGTGCAGATAAGGCCTTTAACGTTGATAAAGAAAATTAAGCGAGGCACTATATTATAAAATGTTACTTTTATTTGTCCTTAGAATTAATAAAAGGGTCCTACTAAAATACTGCTGTGACCACCTTATCGTCCTAATTCGACTGAGACTCGAATTACTAGTTTGCCCATCGGACAGCCATTAAAAAAAAAAAAAATGCTGGTCGTTTGAATTTAATATTTTCTTTATTTAGAAAATTTAAGTAGAAAGTAAAATCAAGGCGGTCACCGAAACCTAGTACATAGTCACAGACCCGGAAGGACTCAGTGCAATGCCTCTCGAATGCAACGACCAAAGGATAGAAAGTTTTTTAATGCAGTATTTTTTGAATAACTACATCGTCCAAACAGCATTTTTGCAACGGTATATTTCAGAAAGAGGATATCATGTTGGCTATTTTCTCTGAACAAAGCATGTCTGAGTTTTTTTTTACTCCAATGTTAAGAGTTCATTATGTTGAAGAGAGGGTAATTGTTTTTTTCTAACTTAAATACTTTGTAGCTGCACTTCACCACGCCGCCATGCCATTTTCCCTTTTTTTTGGCGATAAGCCTAAATGGAAAAGAAATCGGGCTGTATTTGCTTACATATTTTGCACGATTCCCCATCATACCATATGTCGAAAGAGACCAAACATCGATGTACTTAGGTTTATTAATTTAAGTAAGATTGTCTTTAAAATAAGTAATAAAATAACTTTTAAGCAAAAAACAAAACCGACTTCAACTTTAATATTAAAAATTTAATAGTACCGTTAATTTCTTCATGATTAAATTATCGGATCTAAACCAAATTAGTTGAGACACCACCTCTCCGATAGAAAAAGAATTATTTAAATCGGTTGGCAAGGTCCAAAGTTATGCTTACTTCACATAAAAAAAAAATGTTGCGACAAATTGATAACCTTCTCCTTTTTTTGAAGTCGGCTAAAAAAAATTGGTTTCAAAAGTTCAACTAAATATTTGTAGGCCCTCCCCACCTCTCGAAAAAACGCTTTGTTTCAAAAGTTCAACTGAACATTTGTATGTTCATCATGCGCCTCCCTCCCCTCGAAATATTTCAGAAATACCTACCCTTATTATTCAAACATATGTAAAAATTTTTAAACGAATCATACTTAACGGATTAACAACAAATTCTCTAACATATGCTTCATTTATAACAGTACGTGGGTTTTCCTCACCTGTGTATGCATGTAAATATTTTTTGTTCGACTAAGGGCCGGTTGTTCAATGTCTGATTAGCACAAATCGGAGGTAGAAGCTCCGGTTAGATTCAACGACTGCTTTATCGATCACATGTTATACGCATGATGTCGAAATTGTCGATAATGATGTCTAACCGGCAAGTAGTGATAACCAGACATTGAACAACCGGCCCTAAGTCCATGTTCATCATACGCCCCACCCTCCCGTGGGAAAAAAATTTAGTGATTTCCTTAAATTGGTGCTCTCATTTGCGCTTACTTTTGCGTTTTTCGGTCTCATAAAAATTCGTATATTTTAAACTAAAGTTTTCTTAATCTATTCAGTACAAAAATTCAACCACTGATTATAAAAATATTAAAATGCATCAAAAATGCAACCACTGATTCTAAAAATATTAAAATGCATAAGTATGTATACCGGCTAATTTCGATCGTTCATTTCAAAAATCACATCAAAAAATGTTTAAAGTTTTGAGTTTTACCATCATCCAGGGTCCTTTAAATTTGTCAGTGATATCCTAGGTGTTTAATTTTTATTTTTTTGTTTTCGTAAAATATATTTCAAAACTATGAATAATACGAACCACGAAAACTTGGCTAATATTTTTCAACATATTGCACTGCTCAAAATCGACTTTTCTGCCACGTTTTACTTTTGTGACAAACATGGTCAACTGCAGCTTGCACTTTAATTTGATGTATAACTTAATTCTTTAAGTGCTTCAGATCGCCTTAACCGCGTCGTTTGACTGAGCTATTATATATATGTATATTGATTCATCGAAAATAACTTTTAATTTCCTTTCGAATTTGTTACTTTCGCAACATAAAATTATGGCGTATACGAATGCTGGAATTTTTAATATTAAATACTGCAGTGCTGAATGGCTATCAAGGGCTTAGGCATATTCAATACCCTTATCTGTAATTTTCATAAAATCTATGTAGTTTCTTATATTGGAACCCAACCCATCTGTGATTTAACTGTCATCACTGATATCAATTATAAGTTTAAAATCAAATAATAAATTACAATTACAAACTATATAAATGGTTTACATTAATACCAACGATGGCAGTTTAGTCAGAGGTGGATTTTTATATCATAAACTCGTTACCAGTAAAACTGCAGATAGGGGTATTGAATAATAAGTCTTAACGCTAGTATCATCAGTTTCCATTGAACATTTTTATATTTTTGTTAAGCTTCTTTTAAAAGGGCATCTTAAGGTGCACCTATGGCTATGGTTAAACATTAAAGTATTATTTGGGAACCCAATGAAATGTCGCTTTAAAGCGAAAAGGGCCTACTCCGACTTAGGCTACATTAATTGAACGGCACAGATATGTACGTACATACATATGCATGTTCATACGCGCTTAAATGCATCCGGATTTATTAATTGTGTCATTGTATGGTTTCTGATTTTTGAAATTATTTTTTTTTTACTGAAGTTGTTGCAACATGAAGATTATTCTGCTTTTAATAACTATTAATTTAAATTCGATTCTAATAGCTGAACCTTTTTACCCTACCATGCCCACATAGACAGCGCTTACAAAATAACTTTTTGGATATTTCTTACAATTGTTCATTTTACATTTACTTACAAGCTGATGTACATGCATATGTATGTCTTGCATTCTTGTTCATATATTTGCGCAGTTATCAAATTATGCAGATCGGCTTTTTTGGACAACACTACTGCAATAATCTCAGTCGGAGTTTATATTCATATGAATAGCTTCTTTCCTTCATTTGAAATCGTTCTGAAGAGTATGCCATTTTAAAGACATTAGATAAAAACAAGTAATTTTTAGCAAAAAAAAAAACCGACTTAAAAAAAATATATATATATCTATATATTTCATGATCCAATGATCGGATCTAAACCAAATTAGTATGGGGCCACCTCTGAGACACTACCTTTCCGTTGCAAAAAGAATTATTGAAATCGGTTGACGTGGTGCAAAGTTATGCGGTAACATACATAAAAAAAAAAAAAAAAGATTCCGACGAACTGATAACCTCCTCCTTTTTTGGAAGTCGGTTAAAAAGAAGAAGGCGTTAGTATTCTATATTGTCTATAGTGTATTGCTTGATTGGACTTTTTGTTAATAATCTGCCTGTATTTTGATTCACTTCGATAATAAAAACATTCCCCTTTTTGTAAATCATTAAATTTATTTTTAATCTTCTGGAGTCTTCAAGACAAAAGTTTTCCAGCCGAAAAAATACCCAACACCTTAATTTTGTTGCAGTGTCACTACAACTAGAAGCTTCCTTCGCAATGGATCTCCTAATTTGTGTGTACATACATATGTATGTATGTATGTCCAAAATTCTTTCGATGGATCCAAAAAACTCCTCAATCTTCGCATTTTTCTTGTTTTAAGAGAGTGCCTGATTGGCCTTATTTAGCTATATGATATCTGGAATTATCTGCTTTAATATCGGATTTTTCGTGTTATTAGACAAGAGGTCGTATAAAATATAAACTGTTTTCTTCATTTTCATTCCTTTTCTTTAAAGTTGGTCAGCCTTCGAAATTAGATTAAAACGAACCCGCTTCTTGAGGGGCGAAATGCGCTCAAGGAAAGCGAGGTATATGTACATACGTATTTATCTACATATATAAGTATATTTGTGTTAGTTCTATGTAAAAAGCGGCCAAAAAAAACTTGATTCTCCGACCCAGGCGCAGATAAATTGGTATCTTGGATCCTATTATTCATCATTCAAGTATAGCTTAGTTATTAAATAACCGCGCACTTTTCAATAAGGGAATTTTGTCACCACAAACATAGATTAATATGTATGTATGTATGTACATATGTTCATATGATACGTACACATATCAATTAAGCAACGAAAAATACGCATCTGAACAAGTACTGACATACATACATACATATGTATGTACATATGTATGCATGCATACATGTGTTATTCAATTTAAAAATATGACGCATTCACACAAAAGTATGAGGTTACAGAAACCTGAATTTCGAATGAATAAATAAGTTAGGTCTTATTTAAAAATTGGTTTTAAAACACTTCGAACGCGGGAGTATGAAGTTGCAAAAGATACAATGACATTAAAGGCATTGAAAAAAAATTACAAAATAAAAATATTTATAAAAAGCTGAGGTGACGAAAATTTTATTACATATACTTTCTTAGACTTTATTTATGTCAATAACAAACGAAAGTGTTTAGAAAGCTCAAAGAACTTATAAGTTTATTTAATTTTGTCCGTCACATTCAAATTACAATTAAGACGGAAAAGTGGGAAAGTTATTCCTTCGAAAACTAGTAATGCTTATTATTAGTTTCCAGAAAATGTCTAAAGTTTTTTATGAGAGTCTGTTTTATGGCAGAAATACTCTGGTACGACATTTTCCGCAATATCTTTCTCTCGAACACTCCAACAGCTGCCTCATCGAATGTCGTCATTGATGAGTGACTTATTGAGTGCAGTTTTTATACCCGAGCGCACTTGCGCTCAAGGGTTTTATAATTTTGTTCACCAAACGGTTGTTTGTAACAGCCAACACGAATCGAGATAGATATAGACAAATGTATACTAAAATGATCAGAATCAAAAGAGAAGTCGATTAAGCCATGCCTGTCTGTCCGTCCCTCCGTGTACACGATAATTCGAGCTGAAATTGAGATATCTCAACGAAATTTGGTATTTACCCATGGTAGGTTGGTATTGAAAATGGGCGAAATCGGACCGTAACCACGCCCACTTTCCATATAATGCTAGTTTTCAGAAATACGAAAACTGCGATATTTTAGTAACTACGGAAGCTTATTCACTGAAAATTTATATTTACAATGCTTCTTACACGTAAAATAAGAATATTATACTTTTTTGGAAATGGGCATAGCCACGCCCACTCATGATTACATGTGTATATCTTGGTAGCCGCTACACCAATGTCTCCCAAACTTGGCACAGTTGTTCGCCTTGGTACAACATAGCAAACGGCTGAAAATTCTTAAAATCGGACAATAACCACGCCCACATCCCATATAACGGTAATTTAGAGAAATGCGAAATCTTCGATAAATCAGTAAATGCAAAAGCTAATTTATTCAAAATTACTGTTTGCAATAACTCTTTAACAAAAAACACATTTATGATAAAATTTTGAAAAATGGTCGTGGCACCGCCCACTTATGACCAGGTACATACATATGAATATCTCGATAACCATTCGATCAATTTGTACCAAACTTGCTAAGTTTATTTCGCTTACTACATAAAAGCAAAACGTTAAAAAACTTTTGAAATCGGACTAAAATTACTCCCACTTTTCGTATAACGGTAAATTTCAGAAATTCTTGAAACATCGATATTTCGAAATTTAAGGACGCTAATTTACTCAAAATTCATACTAACAACAATCCATTGAAAAGAAGTAACATTGTTATAGAATTTTGGAAAGTGGGCGTGATACCGCCCACATCTAACTATGTTTATAAGTTAATCTCATTAAGTATAACTGAACATACTATCGAAATTGTTAAAAATAGGGGTAAAACCACTCTTCTTACCATGTAACGGTAGTTTTCAGAAAGGTGAAAAACTAGATTTAATACTTGCGCCGGGTATTAAATGTTCGGCTCCACCCGAACTGAGACTTTTTTTTTGTTTCTTGCCGGCGCAATCCACAGTGGCACTTGTTGGCAAGGGTCATTCTGCGTTGAATTTCGTGGCTGATATTATTATCGGTATTCATGCTGAAATTACTTCTGTCAACAGTTGACAGAAGGTACATCGTCTTGTCCTCGTTTGCCAAAACGAACCGTAATAATCACTTTGAATTAATTCAGAATTAATCAATAGTTCACTTTACCAACAACTTTAACCTCAGTTTATTAGCAATAGAAACTTCGCATCGCTGTATAAATTTTGCTTTTTAATATCTGTACATATATGTATTTGAAGATGAGTTGAATCCTGCATATAGATATATTTGTACTTCATAAAGCTTCTGTGAAAGAATTCCTCGCTTATGCTTGTTCGACAGTGCATATATCCAACAAGTGGTTACCCTTCCGGATGTCTGTTATGTGTGGATATTCACATAAGTATGACAATGATTAATAAGTATGTTTGCATGTATGTATGTATGTCAATGTGTATATACGTCTATGTTCACGTACCTATGGTATGTTCATAAAATACATTATTTTGGCGCCTCCCTGTATTACCCACTTTTGTATTCGCTAATTTGTAATCAAGATCTGATAAGCTTTCAATTCAATTGTCCCTGAATGTGAATTTTCAATCAAACCCAGTCAGCAAAATATTCGGTCACGTATTCGGAAATGAAAAAAATTCCGTATAAAAATTGGATATTTTATCCGTTTTCTGATTCTATTTTTCGTCGTGTTTTTCCACTAAAGTGTGTATACGAAACATATGTATATCTAGAAAAGCACCGAAAACTGTAGTAAAATGGATAAATTTTCTGATGATTTCCGGGAAATTTTCTGATTCGATTGTTTGTTTAATACGCTCCCGTTCATAGATGCTTTTTTATAGTTGCTAAAATCCAAACAAAAAAAAAGAAAAATTAAATTTAGCAATTATTTATATTTTCACAAATATTTTTTTTTTAATTCATGTTATAATGGTGCGTCTGACCTTCTGAAAGCTAACAAATAGTAGTACGCTCCTCTGCAATTTTTCAAATGTTCAGTTTGAATAAATACAGTGCACTCGCGGTAACTCGAACGTTCGGAAACTTGAATATTTTTTTTACTCCACTGACTACTTTAAAACTCGAAAAATATATGATTGCTCTAAGCCTCGAACAAAATGTTGTTGTTTTTTTTTCATTTCCTATGCGAAAACATATTAGAAACTATTTGTTAACATGTCCACATCACTATTAGAGTCTTACTCTAGCTAGTAGCTGTACAACTGCCGATGCTTACACTGTTGCTGATAGATGCGTAAATTTTCATTTAAAGGCGCCTTACTACGAACTGACTGACGGACAGACAGTAAGGGCTTAATCGATGTCTCTCCTCATTCTTGTGTACATTTGTCTACGTACATATATTTATCTCAATTCCTTTAGGCTGTTACAAACAACCGTTATGTGAACATAGTGCACTCTGGTATAAAAATACATAACATTTGAAAACTCGAACAATTCGTTAACCCGGACAAGTCTGGTTTTCATTAGTTCGAGTTATCGCGAATGCACTGAATTTTAAAATTATTGTTTTCATACAACAAGAACGAACAATTTTCGATTACGAAAACTAAACGAAAGTTCAAGGTAGAGCTGTCAAACTATCGACGATACTATCGATAGTCTGGTCACTTGAAATAACTATCGATGGTTTTAGTACTATCGCCACTATCGTTTCATTGATAGCATATTCCAGCGCTAGGAAAGGCTTTTGACATTTGCACGTATTAGTTCAAGGGGAACAAAAATTGACAGCATTATTTCATGAACGAACAAATAAGGATCACCCAGGACAGTGTGCGAGAAAAAAGTATTTTTTTCGCAATATGAATGAAACAACCGATTAAAAAATGACGTTATCAACTATTATTTTTTATTTTTTCTCAAATGCAATTACAAATACGCGGTTGCCGTGCTACGTGATCTGTTTAGTTGGTTCATGGCATTATTTCTAAAAGCGCCATTCTTTATTTTAAGCGCGGGAATAGCAGAGGTTACATTGCCGTCTTAAGAGCGTGTCAGACCGGGCAATGCAAAAGACTGTCAAATTGAGAAATTTCAGAAAGCAGTAGCATGAGCAGTGGCACCTTGCATGTAAAGTGTCTTTCGAAAGAATTTTTTTATTTCCGAAAGGCGAATTGCTGGGAAAATTTATAAAATCGTTTTTGACTGTTTACACGGCGAATGAATTTCTAGCAATATTTCTCGATACTAAAATAAACAAATTTACAAAAGCAAGATAACGAAAAATAAATGGATTTAAAAAAACATGAAATGGGTCGATACTATCGATAGTATCGATAGTCACTCTTAAGACTATCGTAAAACATCGATGGACTTGACTATCGATAGTTTGACAGCTCTAGTTCAAGGCGTTTTCTATCATTTCGGGATTAAAAATTGTTTGTTGTTGTTTGTTCGGGATTCACAATAAGCCAAATCTTGGAAAAGACCCGCGAGAAAAGGACTCACCACATATTTGTCGACTTTAAAGCCGCTTTTGACAACACTAACAGGAGTTGCCTATACGCCGCTATGTCTGAATTTGGCATCCCCTCAAAACTCGTACGGCTGTGTAAAATGATGTTGAGCAATACCAGCAGCCGCCACCAGTCGGCCGCTGTGATGTAGTGGTAAGCAGTGCACGCTTCCACTCCGCAACGCCTGAGTCCAAACCCTGGTCAACAACAGCAAAGCAACATCGCAAAAAATATAGAAAAAAGGTTTTTTCTTAACAGCTGTCGTCCCTCGGTAGGCAAACCTCGGAGTGTATTTCAGCCATGAAAAACAGCTTCTCATAAAAATACAATCGCCGTTCGGAGTCGGCGTAAAACTGTAGGTCCATCCGCTTTGTGTGACAACATCAAGGCGCACGCCACAAATCGGAGGAGAAGCTCGGCCAAACACTAACATATGTGTAAGCGCCAATTTATTATTATTATTATTATTAATACCACCAGCTCCGTCAGAATTGGGAAAGACCTCTCCGAGCCGTTCGCCACCAAACGGGGTTTCAGACAGGGTGACTCCCTTTCATGTGACTTCTTTAATCTGATGTTGGAGAAGATAAAAAGTGCTGCAGAACTGAACCGCTCAGGAACAATTTACTACAAGAGCGTGCAATTGCTGGCTTATGCCGATGACATCGACATCATCGGCAACGAAAACCGCGAAGTCTGTTCTGCCTTTTCCAAGTTGGATAGGGAAGCAAAGCGAATGGGTCTGGTGGTAAACGAGGACAAGACGAAGTATCTCCTGTCATCAAACAAACAGTCAGCACATTCACGCCTTGGCCCCACGTCACTGTTGACAGTTACAATTTCGAGAAAGTAGAGAATTTCGTTTACTTGGGAACCAGCATTAACACCGATAATAATGTCAGCATGGAAATCCAACGCAGAATCACTCTTGCCAACAAGTGCTACTTTGGACTGAGTAGGCAATTCAGGAGTAAAATCCTCTCTCGACGTACGAAAACCACGCTCTATAAGTCACTCATCATGCCCGTGCTGGTATATGGCGGAAACGCATGGACAATGACAACATCCGATGAGGCGGCTCTTGGAGTGCTCGAGAGAAAGATTTTGCGGAATATTTGCAGGCCTTTACGCGTTGGCGACGGCGAGTACCGGAGACGATGGAACGATGAGCTGTATGAGCTTTACAACGACATGGATAGTGCAGCGAATTAAAATACAGCGGCTCCGTCGTTCGAATGGACACCGACGCTCCAGCTCGGAAAGTATTCAACTCGGAACCCGCTGGTGGTAGCAGAGGAAGAGGGAGGCCCCCCCTGCGATGGAAAGATCAGGTGGAGAAGGACTTGGCTTCACTTGGCGTTTCCAATTGGCGTCAGTTGGCACAGAAGAGAAACGACTGGCGTGCTTTGCTGAACTCGACCAAAATCGCTTAGGCGGTTACAGCGCCGAAAAAGAAGAAGAAGAAGGGATTAGAAAAATGTGCAAAAAACGCACTGTCGGCAAAACGTACATTTTTCTATTTGCTGGGTTTCTAAACGTACATATCCGAAATTTTAGGGCATTTTAAATACCTCGACGCCAGCATCACCTTGCGAGTCCAAGCAATCATACAAACCATCTACGTTGTACTGATTGATAAGACGAACCTTTTATGGATTAACTAAAAAATGCATATGAAATTATACATTTTTTAGAATTTTTCATGCATTGGGAGTTTTGGTGAAGATATATTTTAATGTGTTAATAAAGGGGTCATAAGCATTCGTTTGCTGTAATTGTTGTTCCCTTAAATATATATCTTGAGGGTTAAGGTATAATTTGACTGAACTAGAATTGCTAAATGGAGGATAATATTGCTATTTCGCACACCGTCTTCAAAAGAGTCACAACTCAAAATTTGGCATTTTTGAGATTATGCGCTAAAAATGTACACAGAACTTTTAGTTACCTTTCAGCAAAAGCTGGAGCAAATTTTTGTTATAATTTGTTAAAAAAGCAAACACCTAAGCTAAAGTCGCCCTTGCCCATATGATTATCATGTGCTAAGAAATGGTTTTTCGCATTTTCTGGCAAGCGTTTTATTTTTAGTTGTAACTCTTTTGAAAGCGGTGTGCGATTTGTTGGGTTGCTTGCTATAGCTCTCGTCAATCGACTGGTCCACTAATCGGTTAGTCGATTGATAAAAGTTGTTTCAAAAAAAAGTCTACATCATTTTATTGACTTACCATTTCCTTTCGCTAACCGCTCTCAACCAACTAGTCGACTAGCCGTTCATTTTCGAGTAGTTGTTTCCTTTCAATAAAGATTGAGTTAGTCGATTGATAAAAGTTGTTTCAAAAAAAGTCTACACCATTTTATTGACTTACCATTTCCTTTCGCTAACCGCTCTCAACCAACTAGTCGACTAGCCGTCCATTTTCGAGTAGTTGTTTCCTTTCAATAAAGATTGGGTTTATGTCTATATATCTTTATTACTTACACTCATTGACAAGACCCAATCGAAAATTTCGCTTACTCGATTTTCAGACTACTGGAAGGTGAGCGGTTAGTCGAAAGTGAACGGTTATTCGAAAACGAACGGTTAATCGAGTAACTGCTATTCAACTATCAACCGACAAGAAAGTTGCTAATCGAATAGCCGGTTACCAGCTTTTGCCTTGAAAACATTATTTACATTAATACAATACATACATACATATATGTATATTTATTTATATGCATACACACACATATGTATATGCGAGTATTTAATATTTTAAATATGTACGTTTTGAAAAAAAAACATAACCTTTTTTAGAAAAAGTACCCATTAAAATCACATTTAGACATTCAAATTATTTGTATATTTAATTACTATTTAATATTAATTTGCTTCTACTTTATTAACAATTTATATTGTTTGCAGCTCCTCTTGTTTGACAGTGATGTAAGTGCTAAATTATATTTAATATTTATATAAACATGTATGTACATATGTGAGAGCATCTCAAATTAATAAAATTCTAATTGCATAATCTCGCGCCCTTTTATTTGCTTTGGCATATGTACATACATATATTCATAATTACTATCAAACATATACACATTCATTGCTTGCAAATTTTTCTATGTGCATACACATTTAGTTATTAAAAATTTAGAAACCAAAATTTGAGAAGGCTTTCTGTAGCTTTAGCTGAATTCCTCACAATATTTTATCGTTCGATTCGTTTCTATACGAAGTAGGAAATACATATGTAGCCGTAAAATAAATTATTAACTCTTCAATGGCTGATTATCTATATGATGTGAATTTATTTAATCATTTATTAGTAGACGATAGTACTTCGCACATATATGCTAAGTCCTAAAACAAGTTCATCAGTAAATATTTGAATCAAGTATATCCCTCCAAATTTGATGTGTTTTAGTATTTTAATTTTAGGATAGCAAAAACACAAATTTACATATCGAACCCCAAATGTAATAATTTTGTTCAATAACCGGATAAAATTCTGCAACAATGTTCAAACTCCTTGCTTTTAATTTTGGAAATCTTAAAATTTTCAGGGTTGTAAAATAATCATAATTTTTTAAATCTTACCATTTCATCTATACTGACATATTCGCATTTGTTCGTCCTACTGTAATCTATGTACAATGATTTTTATTTTTCAAGTTTAACCAATAAAAAATTAAAAAAACAATAGTTAACATTTGATTTTTTTCGATAAAAAAACAATGAATATTTTATGATTTTTATTTTTTTCGCGCTATACTTACTATAAAAAAATTTGATATGAAGGGATTGGTTAGAATGGGACAAGTGCTAACTTTGCCGTTTAATACTTACCTAAGAATTGGAAATAGGGATTTTTTAAAATTAATTTAATTATTACATACCCTTGTATAAAATGCGTAACCAGACGTCCGATAATTAGGTTACGAATGTGAATGATAATGAAATTGAATATTTTAGCAAGTGTTAATTATGTTACTGTATATTTTAAAGAAACTTATAAACGCGACAAAATGACGTTTTTAACAGTTTTAACTTCGCTTTAGTTATGTAGGTCAGGCGAAGTAAAAAAAAATAAAAATTTTAATAGGGAAGCAGACATGCGAATGGTCAATTATCAATATATACATATGTACGTACATATTCGGTTCACTTGTCTTCACTCAAGCTCCTGTGGCAATTCTTTATTTAAGAACCTTATTGCCTTAAGTCAATCTAAGGCAATTACAAGCAATTAAATATTACCAAATCAGACAATATGTATGTATATCCACTGCCATAAATACTAAAGTTCGTTAAGAAAAGTGTTACATAGGCAAACAGGTTCGGAGTTATTGAGTCTATAGTTACTCTTCTTATCAGTTTTGAGGAATATAGCGACAGTAAGTAAATAGTGAAACAGCGCAATTTTTGTTTTTTTTTTTCAAGAATACCGTTAAGTTAGAGGTAATGTTCAAATTTTTTTAATGTAATGTAGAAAAGTGGTTTTTTTCCCAGACTTTATCAAAGATCTTTTTTTGATGGAAGATTACTTCATTTATATTTATTTAAATTTTTAACAAATTTGCTCTAGTTGATTAGGCCATACGAATTTAAAAGACAATTTGTATTACCATCATAAAACAGGTTATACATAAAACATTTGATTTCTAAATAACCAATATTTATAAACAAAACACGTTTCTAGAAAACTAGCAATTAAGGTTAGAAACGAAAAAGCCATAACTAAACTGTCGTAAAAAATTGTACATATGCAATTCTATTATGTACGTATCGCACACATAAATACAAAATTCTGAACGTAAAAATCTCAACATTTCAATGCCAAATAACTGATTACGTGGAAACGATTAAATATTACGAGAAACTTTACTTTTACTTCAGAGCATATCTATTTCAAAGAAGAATTATTGAAGTTTTTTTTTATAATTTAACATTTCTATTGGCGAGTACATTAGGGTGGTCCCCATTTTTTATTTTGAAATCAAAAATGTTTAGAGGTCGCTCAAAGCGCAAAGTTTTCCATGTATTTTATATGGGAAAAAACAACTTTTCGTACAAATGGTATAGAATTCTGGAAAATCAATATTTTTTGATCGGAAAACTCTGGTTCTCTGCAGGAGACTTCCAGTAATAATACCCCATTGTTTATTTAACCATTTTTGATACTAAAGATTTTTTATTGGTCCCCCATTGCATTTTCTGGGGTTTTTGGCGGACCTATAAAATTTTGTTACAAGTTGTTTAAATATTTAATGATTTCAAAAAAATAATAAAATTGTGGTATATTTTTTCGGAATAGAACAATCCTAGGGGTGAGAGCATACAAATTCCAACTTTACTTTTAAACAGGCATTTTTGTACACTAGGGTGGTACATATATACAAAAATATTTTTTAGTTATGACACTTTGTATTTTAAAATACCGCACTCGCCTCAAAAATTATGCAACCTGTTTTTGCATTTTGAGCGTACAATACTCCTTTTCTCTTACAAACAAGATTAGTTGTCCAGAAGCGCATTAATATCGGAAGAGACATATCCATACTGTTTCAGTTTATAAAAAAGGGATGTACATTAGGGCGGGTCGAAAATCTAATTTTCTCTCTCTCTCTTAAATCCCTTGGTAATAGTGAAAATATATTGTATGTATCATGAAGTCAACAACAAGCCTGCAAAATATTAGTCATTTATTTTAATTGTAAGAGCCCGCGCATCGACGGCCAAGTGACCCACAGCACACTAGTCGATTTTGTTTGTTTTGTTTTTTGTTCAAAATTTTGGGTTCAGCAAAAAGGTTTGGTCCATATTATTAGATAATGAATCCGTTAACGCAAAAGATAAAGTCAATATCATTTCTCGAAGCCCTTTAGCTTATCCTTAATTTCAAAGTTATCTTTTTTCAAAAAAATTTTAATTGTTCTCTTGATAATTGCACTGGCCTATAGTCAAAAAGAGATGTAAAGAACAGCATTAATATTGCAGACGTGCATTTAGGTCGCTGGTTTAAAATATTCTAATCTTTTTTAATATTAGCTATAGTTTGCGAATTTTTGCAAATTTAGGAACAATTTCGGTAGCTCTAATAAAAAAGCCATTATTTTCCATCATCGTGGACAAATTTTGTTTATGCAAATGAGTATGGAAACACTGAACAGGCACAACTTCTAGAAACACTAATTAGTTTACTTAGGTTTATGCATACAATACAAAAGTTGCAAATATAGGAAGTTTACAGAAATTTTTGTACATTCGTGGCCAATAGCAATTGGCTTAGACCTAAGACATCATAATATTACTATGCCAATACGGGCAAATGCCTTTTATTTTCCCCCATACAAAATCGGCCCAGCCTAATGTTATATTATTTTTCGATTTTGGAAAATTGTGATTTGTGAACCTTTTGTATTTAGTGTGCTATGTATACATGTGTTTGTATGTAACTTCCTAAACGGCTAATATTTGATTGTTGCAATTACATATTCGTTGCGATTATGCGGAAATTAGACATCGACATGAAAATTTGTAAATTGTGGGAATAGTATTTTTAAAAGTTGAAATGTGTGCCCTTAAATTCAATTTAAAGTCAGTTTTTCAATTATAGTGCAATATTTTTATGTTAATGTATGAAAAGTTTTAATAATTGCGATTGGAAGTACATATTATTATAGGTACATAGTATATAACTACATAAGTATGTATGTATGTATGTATGTATGTATGTATGTACAACAGCAACATTGTTATAACAAACATTGATCTAACGCACGTGTATAGAGCGAATAGCTGCGAGTTACACGCCGGCCGGGCCGAGCCGAGCTGTTACAAATGTTTATTGCTGTATTTGATCCACAACGAATGAAAACATCAAATCACCGACGAATCCAAACAAAATATTTGGTGGGGTGGATAGCAGGTTAGGTTCGCTGTAGACTTGCTTAATAGCGTTGTGGAAAGTTAGGCGGTGGCAGTGGGGTGGCAAAAAAGGCGGTTGACATTGGCAATGTACGCACGCATACACGTATGAAGCACGTTCTGTCCGCTTTTTGTTGTTGTCCGACTGCATTGCGTATTCGTATTTTATGTCAAGGTTTATTTTAGCGTGTTGATTGATTTTTAATTTTTTTTTTATTGTGAACTAAAAGCTTCGTATTATTCGCTAAAACTTTTGACTTATTTTCTCAACTAAATATTCAGCTGCTTTTATTTAGGAAAGAATCCGTTTTCTGAACATTTAAATTACATAAGTCGATATGAGTCATTTACTTACATACATATATACCAATATCGTTACCTTATTATATAGAAAGGCCTTATATAAAAAATGTGTGTCTCTACAGAGCAGTTACAAAGTTATTAAGAACTACAGTTATTAAGTTGGGAATTTCTACAAAATCCTGGGTTTAATAAACACTGAAATGGATTTAATGATGCAATAGTTGTTTTAAATTTTTATCATGCCTTCAGTAAGTAATCTACCGACCTTTATACAAAGCTGAATTTCGAAGGAAAATGAGTTAAGGGTAAAATTTATTTTATATAAATTACTAGCCAACCGAAAGTTTCGAAAGACTTCGATAAGCGCTAATTCATACATGTAGAGAGGAATGAGTAGTAGTAGTATTTGTTTAAATAAAATAACTCTAAAAAAATTAGAACAAAGTTATCTTTAACAAATATATATAGTGGTCGAGGACTAATGATAACTTTTTCAAATTAATTTAATTTTTTTTTTTTTTTATAAAAATATAGTTCGTTCTATAACAAAGACCATATACAGTGGACGTTCAATATAACGAGTCATTTGTTGTTCGCTTAATTCGTAATATAGAAAAATTCGTTAAATCGAGTGATTTTTTCCCCGATAATAAATACCATCAACTTTTCAATTAAATAACTAAATGTATTCATTTTAAAAAATATAGATTATTTTTTATTCAACGACAACAAAATTCGAACATTTTATGTATTTATTTTTTAACCGACTTCTAAAAAAGGAGGAGGTTATCAATTCGTCGGAATATTTTTTTTTATGAATGTTACCGCATAACTTTGGACCACGTCAACCGATTTCGATAATTCATCGGAGTGTCTCAGAGGTGGTCCCATACTAATCTGGTTTATATTCGATCATTGGATCATGAAAAAATTAACGGTACTCCTAAATTTTTATATGAGAATTGAAGTCGGTTTTATTTTTTGCTTAAAAATTACTTGTTATAGAAAGTCTTCAATTCGCGTCTGCTTTTCAACAGTTTCCAAGCTTTCCCCCAGTAGTATTTTTTGGAAATCCCTTAATACCAAAGGTAACTTGATTTTGAAACAATCTACATATTTTCTGCAGTTAAATTACCGTTGAATTAACGAAAGCTTTGCTTTTGCAAAGAACTCGCAGTTTCAGCTAAAAACATAAATAGCGTTCGTTATATCGAAAAATCTGTGGTCATAAGCAGGGTTAGGATTGTAAGGCATTTGCCTATTTTGTCTAATCTAATCTTTCAACTCTCGTACTGATTTTATTCATTTCTTCGAACAGTACGCTAATGTCCTGATTTTTCAAAATTTGTACTGATTTGTACTAAATTTTCAATTATGAGAATTCGGCTTCCCACCGAGCTTGATACTCGGTAACTCAGTGTTCGGTAATTTTTAAATAGCTTCAAAAAAAGGAGAAGGTTATCAATTCGTCGGAATATATTTTTAACTTTGGACCACGTTAACCAAAACCAAAGGTAGTCCCATACTAATTTGGTTTAGATCCAATCACTCGATCATAAAGAAATTAACGGTACTCTTAAATTTGTATATGAAAATTTAAGTCGGTTTTGTTTTTTGCTTAAAAATACTTGCGTTTGTGTAATATTTTATGTATTATTTACACAAACAAAATACTTTTGGATTTTTTAACGTTGGAACTTCCTTAAACTGTACTGTAAAAAGTGACAAGAAAATAATTTAATTATAGTTGACATGTTTCAGATAATGTTTGATATGCGCGAGAAATTAGATCAATCGTTTTATGGGAATATCGCCGAGTCGTTACGTACCAGTTGCGGTAATATGTTGGAGTGGCATTTATTTAAAAAGAGGGCTGACGTTGCTTCCTGGCGTAAAGAGATAAGCCGACTTCTAATTAAAATTTTCCAAAGCGAACTCCAAATTAAAAGTAATTTTAAAATAAAATGTAAATAATTCTTTGACTATTTAAACACTGAAAGTGGAAATGATTTCATTACTGCTGTTCAAAAATGTCATAAATATTAAATTATTTATTGGTTCCTGTGTATAATGATATTATAAGGGTATATTATACTTATGGTGACCATTCGTCCTTTATTTTAAAGGACAGTCCTTTATTTTAACCCCCTGTCCTTTATAATTTTTGTCAAAATAAAGGACGCCATTTGTCCTTTATTTCTTAAACTGTCCTTTAAATTAGCTTTGGATTTATCAGAGGTCAATTTTTAAACATAGAATATGAAAAAATAAAAATGTCCATAATAAAACAGAATGAAAACCTTCGTCAGTTTGCTTCGCACCCCACTCAAGGGTCACGAATCCTTGATAATACTGATAAGGGGAAATTTATGTAATTGAAAAAAAAATTAACTAATATTTAGCCATTTTCCCAGAAAAATTAATATGCTTAGAGTAAAATTCATTGTTGACAAAAACACTGGGAAAGTTGTGCCCAGGATCGTGTTGCACGCTAAGTTTTTAGATGCACTGAAAAATAACAATAAACCTCCGCTCAATTATGATAAACGCGTTGTGGCAGCAAAGGATGGCGAAGTCTTTGATTATGATTTGGTTTCATTTTTCGGAATCGGTTAAAATCCGGTTACAGCGCCTTTCGAGAAGATGAACTTGTACAATTGAATAATATAATTAACTGGCAAATATTTGATCTAAATTACCATCATACAAGTTGTATGTTCCCATCTAAAATCATTGGGAAAAATGTCCTTTATTTTACGTTCGTTAATATGGTCACCGTAATTATACTACATGTTAATGTGTACACTCATGTTAAAACGAATAACATTTTTATTTTTTGTGAACTCTATTTTATTTTTATACGATAATATTTGTAAAAACAAGTACTCTGGCGTTCTAAAGTATTTTCTGGTACTTACATTCATAATTTTGCTTTGAATAAAAGTGTACTGAAAAGTACTGATTTTTATAGCGTGAAAAAGTCTAAGGTACTGATTTAGCGAAAAAAAAAAATTAATTCTTTAACAACATCCGTGTAAATATAAGTTTAAAGGTAGTGTCAATTTGGGGCAAAAAATAATTTGTTCACATTTTTCAATAGAAGATCGCTGTCGTCCCAACTTTTTTATATATTGTACCAATATAAAATTGAACAAATCTGTACAAATGTACCAATCCAGTGACACTGCCTTAAAACTTTGTGCAACATTTACAAAAAAAATCCACAAATTTCGCGCTATTTTAATTAGATTTCCTGGAAAGATTCTGAGTATGCAGTTTGTAGCCCATTCAATTCTAGTAGAATAAAGTACAAGTTTCAAATGGCTAAGGGTTGATTTTTTAGAATTTAAAAAAGCACAAAGTGCGAAACTAGGATTTACACGGGTTTTGTTAAAGAATTAACTATATTTTTATATATACATAAAAAAAAAATAAAAAAATTAAATAACAACAATAAAAATATGTTGGAACTTGGCAAAAAGAGGTTCGGCTATATTTTTGGACCACTGTATGTACTTTGCTATATATGCAATTGGACATGCCAATTGAACATAAAGCGATGTATATAACAAAATTCAAAAATAAATGCCTTTTTTTCAAAGCTCATTTAGCCTTTTTTCAAGTTTTTAGTGCCTTAGAATCCGAACCCTGGTCGTAAGCAATAACCTCCTAAGTCGAAAAACCTGAATTCGAGCAAAAACGTTTTAAAGATTTGGACTGTAATGTAAGGGTAGGGGAAACAAAAATATTTTCGTCTATATCTTTTTAAATAGCCTAGCTGGCGAGATGGGGATTTCACATACGAACGGAATATGTAGTAGTTGCAGTTAAGTCGACTTAGGCGGTTATTGCTTGTGACCACAGAAATAAAAAAATAATAATAAAAAAACGTTTGCACTCGTAGTACAGAAACAGCAATGAGATTATTTTGATGATTCGTTAAACCGAAAGTTCGTTTTACTGTACAAAAATCGAATTTTCAATCATTGCACAAAATTAAAAAGATCAAAAACGTTTTGTCAAAATTTCGGACTTTCTATTCGGAGCTTTTAGAAAGTTTTGGGTATGCAGTTCTATAGCCAATCCATGCCTAGTAACTAAAGTGTCATGAAAAACCGGTTCTCATAAAAATATAACCGCCGCACATATGTCTTATTCACTAAACTAGCGGGATAAAATGAAAAGTCAAAGCCATGCGAATAGCGTCAAAATGTCATGGCTTGCTTCTTAATAGAGTAGATAATTGTAACTAGCTCTTTGTTTTTTGATCTCTTTTACTAATAAAATAATATTAAGCTTATAAGTTGGCTAGTCCATGCAAGTCAGTTAGCTGTAGCAGAGAAACGTTTTTTTTATATTAAAAGTGTAACGGTGCGTCTATTGAAAAAAAAATTTTTTCTTGAGAAGTTATTCCTGGTAATTAAAGGAATAATTATTACATAATTTCTAAAATTCAATAAATGAAGTTTATATAGCTCTGTAAGTTCAACGTGAAAAGTTAGACTAGAAATTATTTTATTTTAATATTAATATTAAATAGAAAAAATAACTAAATAGTTCCGCTGAGTTTCGACTCGAAATTCATAAAATCCTCGAATCCAATACATTTTTTTTTTCATTTTTCCGCCATATTGGATTTATGAAACCTGCTTTCAGACTAGTAATCAGCCATATAAAAACCCCCGAGTAATAAGTTTCGAGCAAATTCAATAAATTTTTAAAAATTATTCCGACATATTGGTTCCGCCATTTTGAATTTTAAAAATTTATGGTCAGATTCATGATCAGCGACTCCAAACACCCCAGAGTAACAAGTTTCGAGCGAATTCAATAAATTTAAAAAAAAAATTGTCCGTTATGTATATTGGATCCGCCATATTGAATTTTTGAAACTTGACTGAAGATTTGTAATCAATTGCCCAAGAAACTAGTAGATACGAAGTGGTGTACAAAGATTCAGGATATTTTTAAATGACTTCAAACATTCAAATTTCAAGTTTGGTTACGTACCATCTTCTAATTAATCGTTTAACCACCTTTATGGATCTATTCAACTTGAAAATTTGCGGTTTTCATTCGAAAGCTTATACGAGACATAACACATTTGCATTCTCTTCTATATATTTTACAGATTTTTTTCATATAAGTGTGCATACATATCTACATATGTAGATACTTGTATTTTCACAATTTTTTTGAGCGGTTATTCACAGAAACGGGTTTAATGAGTTGTTCTTGACTCAAAAACAAAGTCACTTACCTCCACACGTACGGATGTGCGCAATTTTAATACTCGAATCAAAACATATGATACACACAATAGTTAATAAACTTTTAAGAAAATTTAAATAGCGTTGAAACATTCTAATTATAGTCTTCACTAAAAAATGATTAGCGGGAAGTACTTAAATTTGTAACGCTTGTGTGCAAGCAAGTGTAGGTTTCTAATTTTTCGAGATTATATGGAAAAGTAAAAAATTATAATATTCGTTTTTCGGGGCTCTGCAAAAAATACTTCATAAATTTATTTCATCGCATCGTCGTAATGTCGCAAATTTTAAAAGCGTCAAAATGGTTTCGTGGTGGTTGTCAATTAGCCACCTTTTGGAGCCCCAAATTTTTTTAAACATTATTATCCCATCACATCTAATTAAAACGATATCAACACATATTTACAACCAGTATTTACTAAATATTTTTACTGAGCCGCATTCAAAAGAAATCTCTAAACTACCAATTAAACATTTTAAAAATAATTTAAATAATAATAATAATTTAAACAAGTTTCGTTTATAAAACACTGCTAAATGTTCACTAATCTTTGGCGTACATAATATTTGCATATAAATCACTTTTAATTACACTATGCGACAGTCAAAATCGGGATGATGATTAAGTAAAGGTATGAATCTCAAAAATTTGCTCGAGAAAATGTCAAAATGAGATACCTTCACTTAATTGTGAATAAACGCGTCCATCGATTTTCATGATCTATGGCTCATTTTGCTTAAAGGTTATGTGACTTTGCGTGAAAGTAATACGACTTGCCTTTTTTCCGTTTTGGATTTTTTATGAATTTAAAAAATAAAAAAATTTAATATTTTAGGCAAAAAATATTTTTTTTCTTCATAAATTTATTTTTACCGGCAAAACTGTTGATTATATAGAAAAACGTTATATGAACAGATGAAAGGAATTGTAATTTTTAATTTTTTTTAAATTTGTTTGAGCAAAATCGGACTAGTGGTTCTCGAGTTATGTCCCTGTAGTCAAATAAACTAGTTGTAAACTACCTTACAACTAGTATGAACCGCATGCCCTACTAGTCAGCCAACTATCTTTTTTCCATGCAATCAACTGGTATTTTTAACATGGGGATGTCCTACGAGATGGCAATTGTCAGATTTCGGTCAGAAATATACCAGTATCATACTAGTTCAAAATAGACAGAAAAATACTAGTCTAATTATGGACCAAAACCACTACTTTGGGATTAAAAAATAAAATGAATTCATGAATATGCAATAAACAACTTTTAAGTACACTTTAATATATAACACATTTTTATTTAGCAGCCTTAGATTTGCCAATAATTAGCGTTAAATTTTTTGAGTATTAATTAAAAGAAAAAATAAATGCATAGATATTGCAAACTTTCGAATATAAATTTAAACTAATTTTTCATAAAGTGTTATTAAAAGGAAAAGGTTTCAGGTACAATAAATACTATATTTTTATCTTTTTTAATAATATGGAATATGCAAAGGAAAACATTTTAGTTAAAAATAAAATGAATTCTTTAGATAATTTTTGAGTGAACTAAAATAAAAATAGTAGTTTTCATTAAAATAAATTAAATTCATTAACTTTGCACATTTCAGTCTATTACTAAAAAAAATAATAATAATAACACTGGTCTACAAGGGT
The DNA here is from genome assembly GCF_013731165.1 of Rhagoletis pomonella. Taxonomy (NCBI): domain Eukaryota; kingdom Metazoa; phylum Arthropoda; class Insecta; order Diptera; family Tephritidae; genus Rhagoletis; species Rhagoletis pomonella. The sequence continues at coordinate 82,368,466 of NW_023458559.1, forward strand.
TTTGCGAATAAGACGGGACCTGGTGTTTCCGAACGGATTTTTCGTGCTGAACACGAATCTGGGGTCCAAAACTTCCCATCACGTCACGTTTTCGAGAAAAAAGGGGTTGAAACCCCTAAAAACAGCGTTTTTGGACATTTTCGAAAAATTGTAGAGCTGAACCCTGACGTGCTACAAACTTTGTATATGTCAGAAATTAAAGGCTAAATCGTGCCCTTTCGAATGAGCCCTATGCCGAATTAATCGCATGCACCCTTAGATCAGGGGGTGTATTTGTGTCTAGGAGTCCAGGGAAAATTGATCGCAGAAAGAATTTCATCTTAAACGACCATATAAATTTCTTAAATTTTTAAAATCTAACTGCAGATTCGTAATCAGCGACTTTTAATATAGTTAAAACCTTGGCATTATTAATTTTCTATGATCGTTTAAGATTAAATTCTTTCTGTGATCAATTTTTCATGCACCCCTAAACACAAATACACCCCCTGCTTTAAGGGTGCACGCGATCAATTCGGCATAGGGCTCATTCGAAAGGGCACGGTTTAGCCTTTAATTTCTGATATATGCAAAATTTGTACCACGTCAGGGTTCAGCTCTATAATTTTTCGAAAATGGCCAAAAACGCTGTTTTTAGGGGTTTCAACCCCTTTTTTCTCGAAAACGTGACGTGATGGGACATTTTTGACCCCGGATTCGTGTTCAGCACGAAAAATCCGTTCAGAAACACCAGGTCCCGTCTTATTCGCAGAAAAAAAGTTGAAATTTGTAGACCAGTGTAATTAATGTTTAAAATTTGAGATTTGGATAAGAATAAAATAAATAAGTAATTCAAGCAGTTATTAAATATTCTTAATTTTTGTCTATAGTTTGGCTTGTTGATATTAGAAATTTATCAAATAATTATATTAATAGTGTAATTAAAAAGTCAAAAATAATTGAAACTGATCAATAATAACAAAATAATGATGTAATTAAAACTAATGAATTAAACGGTTATCCAAAAAAACATGCCTTAATTAATAATCATTATAAGTATTAATCATTATTTAACCGGACTAGTATAACTGAATACGTATTCGATTTAATGGTTTACAATATACCCAAATAAAAGTTATAATATTTTGTGTACTTTATTGTAGTAAACTGTCGAAGTTAAATAAAACAGGGCCTGAATAAATCGTTTTGTACTTGGTACAAGTCTGGTCATTTTCGAACTAGTTCGATTTCAGTCAGGGAATTCTAGTTGTAAACTAGTATTTTTCCTGACTAGTTTGGGATTTCACTGCAGGGGTCAAAAAAAAGACCACCAAAGGTGACAGTTACTAACTTCAAATCGATATATCTCGATTCCTAGACGTGACCCTGCGAAACGCCGGGACACGTATAACTTCTTTTTTACCGATATAACTTTCCCCGGTAGTTTGAACCCTTCCCGATCACTGACCCCTAGCATTTGTCTAACAGTGTTATTTTAAATACTGCTCTGCGACCACCAACGTCAAGTTGACAAAAACGATTAAAATCGCCAGCCTTGGAAAACTGAGATATTCATTTTCTATATCGACGGCTGAGTGGGAGAAGGACCTATCTCAGTTGCCGTTTCAAAAACGCCCCATTTCAACATTTTTCCAACCTAATTCCGAAACAGGGTGGTCTTCACTCTTTGACCAATATAAGGAACCAAATTAAAGTTTAACGACAGCTTTATCCCTGGGATTAAAGTTTACAAGTATGTATATTGTATTTATCACATTTTTTAGCCTTTTTATGCTTTTGTTCAAAGGGAAAAACCTGGCTTAAAGCTTCACAGACATTACTCTCGCGTTTTGATGTTTTTAAATATGTATGTAGGTATGTACGTGCATACATATGTACTTAAATATGTATTTACTGACAACGTCATAGTAAATAATTTTCAGTGTGTGTACAATTTATTAACTTCTGGTTGTTCATTGTTGGTTCTGCCGTATGAGATATTGAAACGCACGAATGAATAAGTTTTAGATAGACTGAAGCTCACAGGCAGCATTAATAAGGTTGTATAATGTTGGAAATATAAATGGAGTCAAGGTATTTTACTACAATTGTAGTTTTTTTTTCTATTTTCCATCGGAAATTATTGGGAATTTTAATGAATGAAAAGTCGAAATTATAGTATTTGCCTAGATTTTTGTTTTAAAAACAGTGGAGTTAAACAACTAAGAATATGAATGGCTTTCTGACAATAAATTTGATTCCATCCCTGTCCTGTGTAGTCTGTTTGCTAAGCGGTGGGTGTGTAAGATGCATACGTACGTATGTATGTATGTATAATGCATGTACATGCATACAAAAAAAAACAAAAACAAAAAAATAATAGATGAAAATAATATGCAAATGCAAAGCAACCGATTATCGTATGAACATTTACCGCGCCATTCTAAGTGGCTATTGTTAATTTCAATTTCAAAAGGCTTATGTACATATGTATGTACACATTTACAAACATTCATACCATGCAGGAAAAACGTTTTTTAATACAGCTTCTACAAATTCAAAAAATTACTTCTTCAAAATTTCGCAGGTTCAAAAGCTTAGTTAAGTAGAGGTACATATATACGGGTACACATCTGTGTTTGTATAGAAAAGTAGCTTATGTCGAAAGGCTGGCTTTAGTATAATGCGGCATTCCCTTTATTTTTTAAACGACAAGGGATTTTTGAATGAGACTTAATCAGAATATTTGCTTGCTAGTATCGGAACTATTTATTGCGCGCTTATTTGCCAAAAGTAGTTCAACGGCTCCGCGACAGTGAGTCATTTGAAATTGTATGCTTCGAATGCCGATTTATACTAAAGCCAGGCTTTCGACATAAGCTACTTTTCCATACGAACACAGATATGTACATATGTATTTCGGCTGTGACGTACACTCAGAAAAAATGTAGCTTAATAGATATATTTCTCTCAACGCGTGATTTGGTTATAGTTACTGAAACATATTTAGTTAACTTAACTAAACTCTTTTCTCAGTGTCGCGCGAAGCCTGAGCCGATGGGAAATTAAATATTACTTCTTGACAAAAAAAGTGTCTGCATTTTGAACCAAACCTCTATATCCCTATGTTATTCGATGCCCTGAATGCGAATTCGAGGTCTGTTAGCCTCCATCACGTCAGGTACGAGGTCATTTGAAGGCCAAGTCGCGACAAAATCATTGAATAAACCTGACAATTCAATACTATTCTTCCGAATTTTAACTTGAAATGACCTTGGCACGACCTCTAGATGACCTTGAAGAATCCCCTTGGATTCATCGCAAGAAAAACGCATGTATATGAATTTTTTATTTTTATTGAATAAATTTTGTGTCATATTTGACCCTTAAATGACCTCGAACCAGATATTATGAAGGCCAAAATGGAGCTCGGATTCCCGTTCCGCGAGTCGAAAACCTCTAATATATGAATTTACAGGTTTATTCAATGAATTTTTATCTAAGTACTTGACCTTCAAACGACCTCGAACCTGACGTGGTGGAGACTAAAAGCTTAAACAGACGGCAGCGTTGATCCCGATTAACTTGGCCTTAATCCGGATCAACTGCAGTTAATTCCCGAGTTGATCCGGATCAACGCTGCCGTCTGTGTATGCTTTAACGGACTTCGGATTCGCATTCAGGGCGTCGAATAACATAGTGATACATAGGTTTGGTTTAATTTGCATCAACTTTTTTTTTTATAAACCTGTGTAATTAATGCTAACTAGTTATTGGTCTCAATTTACTAGAAATGCGCCAGTTCTGTATTAAGGGCCTTTCCTACAATGTATGTAGTTATTTCCACACTTAAAAGTGCGTTTGAAGTGGTATTAAATTCCAACAATAAAAAGTTATTAGCACGTATGTAATACTATTGCTGGTAGTTATGTATATTTAGTATTTACCTTGTTGACTTTCTAATAATTTGGTGGTAATTTTTATTTATATGGAAATATGTTTTTGGCACTATTCACACACGATCAACACATACATAAAAGTGTATGTTTAGCTGCGAGTAAAATAATAGCAGCAAAATTCAAAATGATTTAGAGTTCGATCTATAACAGAAACCAAATAAATAAAACTTTCAAAACTAATTAAACTTCAAAAAATGTTTCAAAGTTTTCACTGTGAGCATTTAGATAACAAGATGTTGCTTTCTAATATGACGACTAAACCATGTTGGGCATATGGAATCGGGCTTTGGTGCACAGCGTGCAATTCCATTTTGAACAGACTACTAAAACAGCATTTAAAAATTTTACGCGATATATGCGGAGTACCTGGGTACATAAAAAATACGGCTAATGAACCATCCAAATCAACTAGCGAGAGATCTTCTTAGCCCGAGATATGCAAGAAGACTAAAAAGAAAGGATTTTTCCGATATTATCAAATGATGCGCAATATAATAAATTCGGATATCCGCAATATCAATCAATTTTGGCTCTGGAATTCGTATTTTCAGACCGACTACCCAACACGAAATCCAGCAATAAGTGCCATAGATATATATGTAAAACAAAAATTCTAAGCATAGCATTATTTTACTCGCAACTGTGTATTTATCTTAAAACCAGAGGAAAGGTCCATCCAACTATGCACATATATACATATCTATGTTCATTAGGGTGGTCCAAAAAAAGTTAAGTCGGTGTTTTATATGAATAAAAAACAATTTATCGTAGAAATGGTATAGAATTCTGTAAAATCAATATTTTCTGTTTTTCTTCACCGCTTCCAATAATAATACCAATGGGGAAACTCATAAAAAATGGGTGTTAAAAAATGGTAAACTGAACAATTGGGTATTATTATTGGAGGTCCGCTGAAGAGAAACTTTATATATATTTTTGGACCACCCCAATGTGCATACGTAATAAATATTGTGATTTCCTAATAAGCATAAAACTATATTTATTATACATACTATGTATTTATTGCATTTAATGAAATTTTTTGTATTGGTGCGTTTTTTAACAGGCAGACGACTGTTTGTTCGATGCGGATCTTAAGTTTGATAACTACTCATCTGATTTAGGAATTAAACAGGAACCACAATCCTACACTGATGCTGAAATGCATGCATTAGCCAAAGATCGGCAGAAGAAAGACAATCACAATATGAGTAAGTGAAATCAAATCAAATATCTGCATGAAAAATGTGCGTTCTTAGTACATACATACATAGAATATTAATGCGATGTTAGTACATAAATGCAATTATAGATGGAGATTTTCACTTAAGCGCTCATTTCAAAAAATAAAAAATAAAATAAAAATAATAATAAAAATAATAAGAAAAATTAATAGAAGACAAATATCAAATTTCAAATATGAGCAGAAAATCGGTTAAAAAATTGTAAATAAATAGTTTTCGCAATTATTTTTACTCATGTAAATTTTATTTAATTGCCAGTAAGAGTAGAACTCCACAACACGCCTATCAGGCTTTCAACGCTCTCTCCGGCTATGCATGTATATGTTTTTTTATGTATTACGGCTTGGGCGCAGAAAGCCACAACGCCTAAAAAGCTTGTTGTGGAGTCCTACTCTAAAGCTTGGGCCATCAGGCTTTTTTTTTTTAGCAACTCCCCAACAAACTTTCCGCGCTTGACGTTTCTTACATTTTGTAAATTTAAAAAAAAAAATTATTTTATAAAATCAAAACCGAATTTGGGGTAAATTTTAGAATTTATTTTGCTGGCAAATACTCAAAAGTGTTGGGATGAGTTTTCCGACAAATGAGATATCGACTAATAAATGCGAGTTCGATAAAAGTGATACGTCTTTTATCATTTAATTTTAGTTGATTTATTACTTTTGTTCCCACTTTTCATATTAATGTTTATACACAGCCTTATCATGAGTTTCATTTTTCCCGAACCGGTTCACTTTTTACGTTTGGTTTTCATGTATTTACCTACTATGGGCGAAATAAAAATTTTCGAGTGAAAATTTTTTCGGGCGAAACTCAGTTTAGTTTAGTTTTAGCGTCTAAATTCTTTGTAAAATTCTCTTAGTGTATGGTAAGTTCTATCAATTGCCCTATTGCCCTGCTGGAATAAGTTAACTGTCAGACGACGGCTGAAATGTCTGCAAAGCCTGAACCAAGTCCGAAATTTGGCATCTTTCAGGCGTTTCGGACTTCGGTTGAGGAGCAGATTTCTTGCAATTGTACTAAATCTTCTTTTCAGGCTTGATAATAGTTTTAGTTATAGAAATTTTCACTTTCCACGTTACGCCCCAAGCCAGCCAGAGCTCTTGTAAGTGTGATTGTATGTAAAATAAATATGTATGTACATATGTACATTTCTATCTGCTAAGTATGTATGCCTAAGAATGTATATATATATCGTCGCTAGTCTCGCAATACCTCGTATCCGCCAAGTGCAATACCACGTATGATGCGGCACAGAATAAAAAATTGGTTTGGTTACCCCTTTTCAATGAGTGCCTACTCCGTAAATTTAATGGTGAATAATTATAGTATGAGCTTCAGTTCGATTAGAAATCCGTTCAGAAGTTTTTATGAAACTAAGTTTTTTGGTATTTTGTGAAATTTTCGGACTGCTCCATACGTGGCATTGCAATTGGCGGATACGAGGTATTGCGCGCCAAGCGACATTATACCAACTAATGAAAACAATTCTGCAATTATTTATTTACAATCATGAACATTAACACCTGACCTATTTGTAGTCGAGCGAAGGCGTCGTTTCAACATCAACGATCGTATTAAGGAGCTGGGTACCCTATTACCAAAAACAAATGACCCATATTACGAAGTGGTTCGTGACATTCGACCAAATAAGGGCACAATACTTAAATCCTCCGTTGATTATATCAAATGCCTGAAGCACGAAGTATCGCGACTGAAACAGAATGAAATGCGACAACGTCAGATGGAGTCACAAAATCGAAAGCTTTTGAATAGAATAAAGGTAGGCATGAAAGGTCGATAAAAATAATTTTTGCAAATTATATATAACGTTTTTGCCTCACAGGAGCTGGAAATGCAAGCCAAATCACATGGGTTACCATTAAGCGATTTCAATTTAACATCAGTGTCTGCTCCCCCGCCTGTTTCATATCTCAAAAGCCCCAGTCCAGCATCACCATCATCGCATAGCCATCATTCAACATCCTTAATACCCGATATGGTAGAAAAGGTATGTACATACATACATACATATGTATATGAAAGGGGTCCCAACAGAGTTGTCAACATGGTTTTAATACAAAATATAAATGTCTTCCTTATTATTTCTTAGTTATCAGTTATTACAAGTGAAGCCAGTCTCAGTATTACTCCTATTGATGACCTCATGGAGGACAGTAAGCATCCAGTACAAGGTGGCGATCCCCTACTCTCCTCAAATATTAGTCACTTCTTCTCGGCGCCTCACTCGCCAACTGCAGCACAATTGCATTGTTGTAATAGTTTCGATGGCAATGACTGTGTTGGCGACAATGGTAGTGACTGCCACAATCACAACTGCCACAACAATCAGCATTCGCTAGATGACCTCTATCAAAATGCTGTCGCTTCTTCAGCTGGCACTGCAGCGCACATTAAAAATAATTGTTGTGGTAGCAAAAGAAAAGGTATGGGAAGCGGCGCCTGCTGCCTGACGACAAGTTGCCATCAAACCAACCAACATCAGCATCAGCATCATCATCATCATGACCACCGCCAGGAACACCATCAACACTCCCAACTGCAACAACACTCGCAACACGCGTTAAAACATAGTTGCGATGGCTCGTTCAATAGCAATCACTATCTACAACACTCGCATCGCCAAATGAGTAATAATGACATCAACAGTCTACCTAAGTCGCCATCAACTTTGCAGCACGGGCGTGATCCTTTGCTTTCTTCCTCGCACCACCAACAAGTGGAACCAAGCCATCCTTTGAATGGCCTGGAGCATCATCACCATCATCTGCATGATGAGGACCAACGCCATGATGACCTTTCCAATGCCATGATGAGTGATTCTCTCTCGCTAGTGTCGTCCGCAACAAATGACCCAATGCTACTGTCGCCTGATTCCCTGGATATAGACCTGGCATGATACAAAATCAGGCAAACGCTCACAAACTTAATTTATTTTACCTGCAATTGTATTCTACAATAGAACAAAATATGTATGCAAATAACTGGCAACTCATGTGTATCTATACAAAAAGATAATGCAAGTACATTCTACACGTACATAATTTTGCCGCTAATGTACATTTGTAATTATGTAATATAACTACTACTGATTGTCTTAACAATACGTATGTTTAGTGCCGTAAGTATTGGACAAAAACTATGTACAATTGTACATGTCAGAACACATGTATTTACATGTATCCATACATACATATACATATATGTATATATATATCCATATACTAATATGTATGTATATTTGGTACTAACATGATTTGTTAATCGTTACATACATATGTATTTATGTAAAAAGTATGAGAAAGTGTTTTAGATTGAAAGTTTATCTTTATGTAGTTAAATTCGTAATACATACTTACGCCTATGCGTATAGAACTAATTATATATATGCATATGCACACCATTATTAAATAGTTTTTTTTCCTCCCCTAATAACATTGATTTCAAAGAAATTTAGTTATGCATGGAGAATAGCGTGGTTTGAAAATCCGCTTTTTTTAAGTTCTGAACACATTGAAAACGACGAGCTACCGACCACAGCTTCCAATTTGTCATCTTTATTATCTAAGCGCTTTGTCGATGGCGACATGATTTCTTTGAACGCGGCATCGACATCATGAATTTGTATGAGTTTGACATAAAAGAAGAGGAAGAAC
>NW_023458559.1:82377424-82430576 GCF_013731165.1 Rhagoletis pomonella
AAAATATTTCCATGGTCAAATTCGAACTAAATCGATCCACATGTATAAATTTTGTAAATATCTTGACTGCAGCGCCACCTGGCGGTTTTTTTTTACAAAATTATCACCGTCATTGCGAGAGTCGTGTCGAACTCGTTTTTCGAGAGTTGAATCGTATCGGAAGTTGCACTTCATTGCCTAAAATTTCCACTCGACTAATGTATTAAAACGGAAAAACTTGGCAGCGTTTTATAGTTTTCGAAGGTCTTTTACTTATTTCAGCGCGACAGTAGACAATGGCAATGCTGTCGAGTTGTACAATTTAGCCTAATTTATGACTTACGCAATGAGGCTGTATATTCTGTCACAAGGAAAGTACCGTCTGGTCTTTTGTGAAAAAAAAATTTCTAACCTCACAATACTGTCAAAAGGGAAGCGTGTCGCTAAAAGGTACAGGCATTTCGTTAAAAATTATCGAACAAATAAAAATATTGAAATAAATTAGACTAAATCAGAGTTCTTGGGGTCGCTAGACAAAAATTCGATGCCAGTTTTAAAATTCAAGCAAAATACAGTGAAACCCGCTTAAGTACCCATCCGCTTAAGTACCTAATCCGCTTGAGTAACCAACATTTTTGGGCACCGTGAATTTTTTAATACAATCTGAAGAAAATCCCTCTCTTAAGTACCTCCCCGCTTATTCACCCAACCCGCCTAAGTACCTAAATCTTTCGTACCCCATTTACCATTTTACTTATAATTTTCCCCTTTTAAGTGTTCTTTAAAATTTTCTTAAAATAGTAACATATTTTGAAATTCAGTGGCAGCGCTACAATCGATATCAATTGCCACCGTCATGACGCGTCAGTATAAAAACATGCAAGTTTCAAGTGGCTAAAAATTACCGTTGATTTTTTAGAATTTCTTTGATCGCATTTGCTTCCATATAACGAATAAACACAATTTATTTTTATATGGAGAAAGCCGCAACAACTTCGGCAAAAAAAATTTAAAAAATCAATGATAATTTTTAGCCACTTGAAACTTGAATGGGGTATACCATGATACAAAAAAGAAGGTAGTTTCAATAAACAAACAAGAATGTTCTTCCCAAATAAAACCGTATTATATTTTGGTCCAAATTTACTTTTTGCTTTGTGGTGAGCGTATTACTTTAGCTTCAAAAAATTTTTAAATTAAAATTTCTAATATACATAGGTATGCAAAAAACTTGAAGTCAGCTTGAACAGACCGCCCTCCGATAAAAAAATTAATTTTGAGCACTTCCTTCATGCGTTTTGAAACCTCGTTCCGTCAGCCCTATTTTCGAAATTATGTACCCGGAATAATTTTCAAGTCCATCATATTCCACATCTTTGAAGGGACTGATAAAATCTTCTGCTTTAAAAAGAAATATTTGTTCTAGCATGAATTTGATGAAATGTCATAATTTTATTAAAAGTCAAATGGTTAGCAACAACAACGAATCTCATTAAATAAAACTACCTTCTTTTTATTATTATTATTACCTCCCTTTTATTAGCTCGGGATGTAACTATGTAATATGGATGCGCCTAAAAGATGCAGCGATTTCTATTCTCATACCTGATGACAGTACGAATGCAAATTATAAAAGCGAGGTTTTAGTTTTTTAAACTATAATTTTATTTGTATCATGGGGTATACACTTTTGAAAAGAGTTTGAAATTTTGATGAAATTTTTATGAATTATCAGTGTTCTACAAAATTTTAAGCTTAGGTTATATGGTATTTGTTAGGGAATGAACTGAATATATTAAACGAATATATTAAACATTAAAAGCAAATCACAAAAATTTTGTTAAAAATTACAGTGCAATCTTTCTTCTTTTGTGATTGGTCCAAAAAATCATAATAAAGAAAGAAACCAATGCGGGTATTGAAAGCACAGAAAACAAAATGTGTTAAAAGGACTATGTTCTCTTTGACGTACGTCAAAGGTCAAGTGGAAGTGGGAACTTGTATGACTGCCCATTGATAGCATAAGAAATGATATGTTTAAAGGCATTTTTATCAAAGTTGATAAATATGACATTTGACCAGTTTTGTTACCCGAATTCTTCCACGACCACAAGCAAAAATATTGGCCACAATTTGTCATTTTGTTTGATATATATACGTTTTATCGGTGCACTTGCACAATATTCGCATTCGCAAAAGCTCCGCATTGATTATTGCAAATACAAAAGCGAATGTTAAAATTAATGCGGAAGCTCCGCGGTTGCGAATGTGAATGCGAATATTCGCAATAACCCTGATACATACCTACCTTACTTCGCTTAAAATATAAAAAGGAATCTGCGAACACTCTTCTTAAGGAACCATAAATACATAGGTGTTTACGAAATACGTATCGCTCATTTACTAGAAGATTGTCAAAACTCAAAAACAGTATTTTTCCGGACATGCATTTCAAATTTTCAAATTACTCTCAAAATGCAGAGAAAAGACGGGGAAACTACACGAAATTTTAATATGCACCATGATATACCGAGTAATTCTGCATCCGTTGCTGAAAAATTTAATTTCTTGAGTTATGATAGTCTTTTGCGTTGCGTGCATTTGTATGGATGAATGTACATATATCGATACTATATAGTATATGTATGTACATATCGACGGCTGAGTGGAAGATCGACCTACATTACCCGGCAGCCGGTTCGAAAACGCCCTATCGCTGCGGTGACCATATTTATGAGAGCCGAATACGGGACGAAAAATAATTTTTCAAATTTGTTCCACAACAGCTTACAGATCTTGAAGCCTTCTTCAATGATCCTAGATGTATTAACCCTGAAACAGTATCCTTATAGTAGCATATCAAATTTGTAGGATAATTTTCTCGAGATTTTTACTCCGTAAAATTTGTTAAAAAAAATCGTAAATTTTAGTATAATAAAGTGCACTTTTAAGTCGCTAAGGCTTACCATTAATTTTTGGGAATTCTTTTTTTTTTGTTGACGGTGTTACGCATATTTTTCATACAAAGTATCTTTGACCATTTTTTTTTTAAAGAGAAGCAAATGACCAGAACTTTCCACTCACACTTTTGTAATACTCAATTTTAATGAGTTACAAAACTGCAAACCAAATTTTTTTCTAAAGATTCTTATTAAACAGATTGAAACTTTGGGGAAACCTTGCAGAGTTAAGTTTTATAGTTTTTTGCACAAAGTTTAAAATTTGTGTTAAATGGTTTTTGTTAGGAAAAAAAGTTTTACTTTCATAAAACAAATAATAAACATTAAATAAACTAAGGAAAAATAGCCCAAACTTACTAAAATGTCGAGCTCTAATTTCTATTTTGGTCACTGTATGTATTCCTCGATTCGAATCCCAGGCATTAGGATTAGAAAATAAAAACTGTTTATGGAGAAAATTAGGATATTATACCAACATCACTTAAAACTCGTTCATAGGCATGCCATTTTAAGGAGCTATTAAGGCGTCGAAGCACCGAATATGGGACAAATACAGGACATTTAGAGAATTACAGAACATTTGGCTTCCCGCATAAAATAAATAAATTACCAGGATAATGGGTCAAAAAAGAGGACTGTCCCGTATAATGACGTAACTATCTCAGAAAACTTATCTAGAACGCCCTGCTTCGGAATTTTCTTGAAGAACGCCCTATTTAACAATTTTGATTGAAAAACCCCCTATCTCAGAATTTGGTTCAAAAACGCCCTATCTCAACTGAAAATATATTGAAAATAAGTTGAGAAAGGTCGTTTTTGAACCGAATTCTGAACTAGTGCGTTCTTCAACCAAATTCTAAAATAGGCCGTTCTTGTAAAGTTTTCTGAGATAGCGCGTTTTCGAGCTTGCTGCCGTCGATATGTAAATTTAGAAAGTCTACCAAGCGCCCAGTTAATGTTTTTTTTTCGGAATATTTCGTCGCCAGCGCCACCCCAATTTTTTGGAAATTAAATTGGACCAAAAAAAATATTAAACTAATATATACATATGTACATCCTCGTGTTCAATCGTAGTGACTTTCGGGTTTCCTATATCGACTATGCTACGAATGCTGTTTTTTTTAGCTGAGTACTTTTCGGATTATTGGAATCAACTAAATTAATTAAGTGAACAAATATACACTTACGTTTTTTGTTAGTAAATTGTAAAGTTTATAAATTTTTGAATTTAACGAATTTATTTATTCACAACCCTGCTCACAAATTTGTGCTGGCAAAATTTTGTACAGCAAGAATTCGCAACTTCCCCTCCAAGATAACTTTCACTTTGCGTTCCGAATTTCCCCTTGCTAACAAATGTTTTGGTCTGCGCGAACAAAATCATGATAATTCGTACAAATTCGAACAAATTCTTTGCTCGACGAACAGAACTATTAGTTGCGTTCCAGCAGCAGTAAGAGTTGCCGATTTTACTGGATTTACACAAATGCCGTTTTCACCATTAATAAACTTTATGCAAGGTGTCGTACGGGAACAGCTTCCTGTAAAATCCTGCAAATTCCTGCAAATCGTACTGCTGGTGGAACGAAACTATTGCTTAACCCTGGTCGTTCTGGACAAAAATTAGCCATTTGTAAATATTTTAACTTTGCTTCAGTCTGTTCTTGTAAAATAATTTAAAATTGACTGCAAAAAAAAAACTTTTCAAATACACGTAGCCAGCAAAATGCGCAGCACGCGGTCAGTATTAAAAAGGCTACTTAGAAGTTTTGTTATTTTATTAATACTGTATTCAAATATTTCTGAAAACCTAGAGCCAATTGCCAATTGTTTCCTTCGGAAAAAATACATATCGCGCCAAAATAACGTAAGCGACATTTTTTCAAAACTCTCTTTGATACAGAAATGCATCTAGATACTCTAGGAATATTTCTGCATCAAAAAGAAAATTAAAAAAAAAATGTCGCCTACGTTATTTTGGCGGTTAGTGCTCGATATGTACACTTGTGGTCAGCTGATTAAGTTAAGTGACACTTTGACCAGTTTTGGTTATTTTTCTTTTGTTTATTTAATGTTTATAATCTTTTTTATAAAAGTCTAGCACATTACGTAAACAGCACCACATAAATCCATGTTTCAAACTTCTTACAAAAATTATCAAAATTCAACAAATTTTAACAACTACACTCAAAAATTTTTAACTTTTTATAAAATTTTGTAAGAAAAACTTCAGGTATGCAGTTTTATAGCCCATTAAATTTTCTAGGGTTAAAGTGCAAATTTTAAAGCGTTAGAAAATCGCTTTTTAATAATTCTTTTGCTGACGGCGCTTGGTATTTTCATCCATATAAAATTAATTGTCGAGCATACTTTATATGGGAGATTATGCTCAACACCGTCAGCCAAAAAAAAAATTATTAAAAATCAACGCGATTTTCTAGCGTCTTGAGATTTCCACTTTAACCTACGTATGTTAATCTAATGGGCTACAAAACTGCATACCTAAAATTGTTGGGTGTATTTATTAAAGTTTGTTAAATTTTTATAAATTTGGATTTATGCGGTGCTGGTGACGTAAATTTCCTAATGTTTTATATAAAAAATATAAATATAATGTTTTATATAAAAAATATAAACATTAAATAGTTAAAAGAAAAATAGCCAAAACTGGTCAAGATGGCACTTAACTTCTTCAGCTGACCACAAGGGTATATGAGGTGCATGGCTTGGCTTTTCTTGCTTTTTATGATGAGTTGGGTAAACGTGAGATTTATAAAACTATTCCCGGAGCACACTTCTCGCAATGTCAATTTCAGATGACCGTTAATAAATAATTAATGTGATGTTAAATTGGCCCTTAGTAACCTGCCTCTGCTCCATTAGCGTGGGCCGAAAATAAATATTTTTGCTATTACCAATCAAAATTCTAAAAAAAAGCGGATTTTCAAACCACACTATTCTCCATCCATAACTAAATTTCTTTGAAATCAATGTTATTAGGGGGGAAAAAAACTATTTAATAATGGTGTGCATATGCATATATATAATTAGTTCTATACGCATAGGCGTAAGTTGTATGTATTACGAATTTAACTACATAAAGATAAACTTTCAATCTAAAACACTTTCTCATACCTTTTACATAAATACATATGTATGTAACGATTTACAAATCATGTTATTACCAAATATACATACATATTAGTATATGGATATATATATACATATATGTATATGTATGTATGGATACATGTAAATACATGTGTTCTGACATGTACAATTGTACATAGTTTTTGTCCAATACTTACGGCACTAAACATACGTATTGTTAAGACAATCAGTAGTAGTTATATTACATAATTACAAATGTACATTAGCGGCAAAATTACGTGTAGAATGTACTTGCATTATCTTTTTGTATACACATGAGTTGCCAGTTATTTGCATACATATTTTGTTCTATTGTAGAATACAATTGCAGGTAAAATAAATTAAGTTTGTGAGCGTTTGCCTGATTTTGTATCATGCCAGATCTATATCCAAGGAATCAGGTGACAGTAGCATTGGGTCATTTGTTGCGGACGACACTAGCGAGAGAGAATCACTCATCATGGCGTTGGAAAGGTCATCATGGCGTTGGTCCTCATCATGCAGATGATGGTGATGATGCTGGAGCGACGATGGCTCCAGGCCATTCAAAGGATGACTTGGTTCCACTTGTTGGTGGTGCGAGGACGAAAGCAAAGGATCACGCCCGTGCTGCAACGTTGATGGCGACTTAGGTAGACTGTTGATGTCATTATTACTCATTTGGCGATGCGAGTGTTGTAGATAGTGATTGCTATTGAACGAGCCATCGCAACTATGTTTTAACGCGTGTTGCGAGTGTTGTTGCAGTTGGGAGTGTTGATGGTGTTCCTGGCGGTGGTCATGATGATGATGATGCTGATGTTGGTTGGTTTGATGGCAACTTGTCGTCAGGCAGCAGGCGCCGCTTCCCATACCTTTTCTTTTGCTACCACAACAATTATTTTTAATGTGCGCTGCAGTGCCAGCTGAAGAAGCGACAGCATTTTGATAGAGGTCATCTAGCGAATGCTGATTGTTGTGGCAGCTGTGATTGTGGCAGTCACTACCATTGTCGCCAACACAGTCATTGCCATCGAAACTATTACAACAATGCAATTGTGCTGCCGTTGGCGAGTGAGGCGCCGAGAAGAAGTGACTAATATTTGAGGAGAGTAGGGGATCGCCACCTTGTACTGGATGCTTACTGTCCTCCATGAGGTCATCAATAGGAGTAATACTGAGACTGGCTTCACTTGTAATAACTGATAACTAAGAAATAATAAGGAAGACATTTATATTTTGTATTAAAACCATGTTGATAACACTGTTGGGACTCCTTTCATATACGTATGTATGTATGTATGTACATACCTTTTCTACCATATCGGGTATTAGGGATGTTGAATGATGGCTATGCGATGATGGTGATGCTGGACTGAGGCTTTTGAGATATGAAGCAGGCGGGGGAGCAGACACTGATGTTAAATTGAAATCGCTTAATGGTAGCCCATGTGATTTGGCTTGCATTTCCAGCTCCTGTGAGGCAAAAACGTTATATATAATTTGCAAAAATTATTTTTATCGACCTTTCATCCATACCTTTATTCTATTCAAAAGCTTTCGATTTTGTGACTCCATCTGACGTTGTCGCATTTCATTCTGTTTCAGTCGCGATACTTCGTGCTTCAGGCATTTGATATAATCAACGGAGGATTTAAGTATTGTGCCCTTATTTGGTCGAATGTCACGGACCACTTCGTAATATGGGTCATTTGTTTTTGGTAATAGGGTACCCAGCTCTTTAATACGATCGTTGATGTTGAAACGACGCCTTCGCTCGACTAAAAATACGTCAGGTGTTAATGTTCATGATTGTAAATAAATAATTGCAGAATTGTTTTCATTAGTTGGTATAATGTACTTATATATCGTCGCTTGGCGCGCAATACCTCGTATCCGCCAAGTTCAATACCACGTATGATGCGGCACAGAATAAAATATATATATATATATATATACATTCTTAGACATACATACTCAGCAGATAGAAATGTACATATGTACATACATATTTATTTTACATACAATCACACTTACAAGAGCTCTGGCTGGCTTGGGGCGTAACGTGGAAAGTGAAAATTTCTATAATCAAAACTATTATCAAGCCTGAAAAGATGATTTAGTACAATTGCAAGAAATATGCTCCTCAACCGAAGTCCGAAACGCCTGAAAGATGCCAAATTTCGGACTTGTTTCAGGCTTTGGAGACATTTCAGCCGTCGTCTGACAGTTAACTCATTCCAGAGGCAAGAGAATTTTAGAAAAAATTTAGACGCTGAAACTAAACTAAACTGAGTTTCGCCCGAAAAAATTTTCATTCGAAAATTTTTATTCCGCCCATAGTAGATAAATACATATAAACCAAACGTGAAAAGTGAACCGGTTCGGGGAAAATGAAACTCATGATAAGGCTGTATGTAAACATTAATATGAAAAGTGTGAACAAAAGTATTAAATCAACTAAAATTAAATGATAAAAGAAGTATCACTTTTATCGAACTCGCATTTATTAGTCGATATCTAATTTGTCGGAAAACTCATCCCTACACTTTTGAGTATTTGCCAACAAAATAAATTCTAAAATTTACCCCAAATTCGGTTTTGATTTTATAAAATATTTTTTTTTTTTAAATTTACAAAATGTATGAAACGTCAAGCGCGGAATGTTTGTTGTGGAGTTGCTAAAAAAAAAGCCTGATGGCCCAAGCTTTAGAGTAGGACTCCACACAAGCTTTTTAGGCGTTGTGGCTTTCTGCGCCCAAGCCGTAATACATAAAAAAACATATACACATACATAGCCGGAGAGAGCGTTGAAAGCCTGATAGGCGGGTTGTGGAGTTCTACTCTTACTGGCAATTAAATAAAATTTACATGAGTAAAAATAAATGCAAAAATTATTTATTTACAATTTTTTTAACCGATTTTTTGCTCATATTTGAAATTTGATATTTGTCTTCTATTAATTTTTCTTATTATTTTTATTTTTATTTTTAGTTAATTTTTTATTTTTTGAAATGAGCGCTTAAGTGAAAATCTCCATTTTTAATTGCATTTATGTACTAACATCGCATTAATATTCCATGTATGTATGTACTAAGAACGCACACTTTTCATGCAGATATTTGATTTGATTTCACTTACTCATATTGTGATTGTCTTTCTTCTGCCGATCTTTGGCTAATGCATGCATTTCAGCATCAGTGTAGGATTGTGGTTCCTGTTTAATTCCTAAATCAGATGAGTAGTTATCAAACTTAAGATCCGCATCGAACAAACAGTCGTCTGCCTGTTAAAAAAACGCACCAATACAAAACATTTCATTAAATGCAATAAATACATAGTATGTATAATAAATATAGTTTTATGCTTATTAGGAAATCATAATATTTATTACGTATGCACATTGGGGTGGTCCAAAAATATATATAAAGTTTCTCTTCAGCATACCTCCACTAATAACACCCAATTGTTCAGTTTTTAACACCCATTTTTTTATAGGTTTCCCCATTGGTATTATTATTGGAAGCGAAGTGAAGAAAAACCGAAAATATTTATTTTACAGAATTCTATACCATTTCTACGATAAATTGTTTTTTATTCATATAAAACACCGACTTAACTTTTTGACCACCCTAATGAACATAGATATGTACATACATATGTGCATAGTTACATGGACCTTTGCTCTGGTTTTAAGATAAATACACAGTTGCGAGTAAAATAATGCTATGCTTATATATATCTATTGCAGTTATTGCTGGATTTCGTGTTGGGTAGTCGGTCTGAAAATATGAATTCCAGAGCCAAAATTGATTGATATTGCGCATATCCGAATTTATTATATTGTGCATCATTTGATAATATCGGAAAAATCCTTTCATTTTAGTCTTTTTGCATATCTCGGGCTAAGAAGATCTCTAGCTAGTTGATTTGGATGGTTCATTAACCGTGCTGAGTGTTTACATTAAGATCTTTGTGGATATTCGTATTTTTTTAATATACCCATGTACTCCGCATATGGCGCGTAAAATTTTTAAATGCAGTTTTAGTAGTCTATTCAAAATGGAATTGCACGCTGTGCTCCAAAGCCCGATTCCATATGCCCAACATGGATTAGTCATCATATTAAAAAGCAACATTTTGTTATCTAAATGCTCACACTGAAACATTTTTTGAAGTTTAATTAGTTTTGAAAGTTTTATTTCTGTTAGAGATCGAACTCTAAATCATTTTGAATTTTGCTGCTATTATTTTACTCGCAGCTAAACATACACTTTTATGTACATATGTGTTGATCGTGTGTGAATAGTGCCAAAAACATATTTCCATATAAATAAAAATTACCACCAAATTATTAGAAAGTCAGCAAGGTAAATACTAAATATATATACATAACTACCAGTAATTGTGTTACATACGTGCTAATAACTTTTTATTGTTGGAATTGAATACCACTTCAAACGCACTTTTAAGTGTGGAAATAACTACATACATTGTAGGAAAAGCCCTTAATAGGGAACTGGCGCATTTCTAGTGAATTTAGACCAATAACTGGTTAGCATTAATTACACAGGCTTATAAAAAAAAAAAGTTTATGCAAATTAAACCAAACCTATATATCACTATGTTATTTGACGCCCTGAATGCGAATCCGAAGTCCGTTAAAGCATAAACAGACGGCAGCGTTAATCCGGATAAACTCGGGAATTAACTGCAGTTGATCCGGATTAAGGCCAAGTTAATCGGGATCAACGCTGCCGTCTGTTTAAGCTTTTAGTCTCCACCACGTCAGGTTCGAGGTCATTTGAAGGTCAAGTAGAAAAAAATTCATTGAAAAAACCTGTAAATTCATATATTAGAGGTTTTCGACTCGCGGAACGCGAATCCGAGCTCCATTTTGACCTTCATAATGTCAGGTTCGAGGTTATTTAAGGGTCAAATATGACACAAAATTTATTCAATAAAAATAAAAAATTCATATACATGCGTTTTTCTTGCGATGAACCCAAGAGGACCCTTCAAGGGATTCTTCAAGGTCATCTAGAAGTCGTGCCAAGGTCATTTCAAGTTAAAAT
The DNA here is from genome assembly GCF_013731165.1 of Rhagoletis pomonella. Lineage (NCBI taxonomy): Eukaryota > Metazoa > Arthropoda > Insecta > Diptera > Tephritidae > Rhagoletis > Rhagoletis pomonella. The sequence goes on from NW_023458559.1 coordinate 82,388,568, forward strand.
TCGGAAGAATAGTATTGAATTGTCAGGTTTATTCAAAGATTTTGTCGCGACTTGGCCTTCAAATCATGCGTTGAGAGAAATATATCTATTAAGCTGCTTTTTTTCTGAGTGTACGTCACAGCCGAAATACATACATATCTGTGTTCGTATGGAAAATTAGCTTATGTCGAAAGGCTGGCTTTAGTATAAATCGGCATTCGAAGCATACAATTTCAAATGACTCACTGTCGCGGAGCCGTTGAACAACTTTTGGCAAATAAGCGTGCAATAAATAGTTCCGATACTAGCAAGCCAATATTCTGATTAAGTCTCATCCAAAAATTCCTTGTCGTTTAAAAAATAAAGGGAATGCCGCATTATACTAAAGCCAGCCTTTCGACATAAGCTACTTTTCCATACAAACACAGATGTGTACCCGTCTACTCAACTAAGCTTTTGAAACTGCGAAATTTTGAAGAAGTAATTTTTTGAATTTGTAAAAGCTGTATTATAAAAAGCGTTTTTCCTGCATGGTATGAATGTTTGTAAATGTGTACATACATATGTACATAAGCCTTTTGAAATTGAAATTAACAATAGCCACTTAGAATGGCGCGGTAAATGTTCATACGATAATCGGTTTCTTTGCATTTGCATATTATTTTCATCTATACATACATATGTACATGCATTATACATACATACATACATACATACGTACGTATGCATCTTACACACCCACCGCTTAGCAAACAGACTACACAGGACAGGGATGGAATCAAATTTATTGTCAGAAAGCCATTCATATTCTTAGTTGTTTAACTCCACTGTTTTTAAAACAAAAATCTAGGCAAATATAGTTTCGACTTTTCATTCATTAAAATTCCCAATAATTTCCGATGGAAAATAGAAAAAAAACTACAATTGTATTAAAATACCTTGACTCCATTTATATTTCCAACAACATTATACAACCTTATTAATGCTGCCTGTGAGCTTCAGTCTATCTAAAACTTATTCATTCGTGCGTTTCAATATCTCATACGGCAGAATCAACAATGAACAACCAGAAGTTAATAAATTGTACACACATTGAAAATTATTTACTATGACGTTGTCAGTAAATACATATTTAAGTACATATGTATGCACGTACATATGTACCTACATATTTAAAAACATCAAAAACGCGATAGTAATGTCTGTGAAGCTTTAAGCCAGGTTTTTTCCTTTGAGCAAAAGGCTAAAAAAAATGTGACGAATACAATATAATTGTAAACTTTAATCCCAGGGATAAAGCTGTCGTTAAACTTTAATTTGGTTCCTTATATTGGTCAAAGAGTGATTGCTTTCCAGCTATAGTTGCTAAGCATAGTAGAAAAGGCTAAAATTCCAAACTAGAAAATGCCATTCTTTTGGGGCATGCATATGTATGTAGGTAACATTGTACAATATTTGCTTTTTTTTTCTGGGCAATTGATAAAATTAGGTTTTTCTGAAAGCCTGGATTGTATATCGACGGATTAGTGGAAAATCGACCTATCTCGGAAGCCGGTTCCAAAACGCCTTATATCAGAATCTGGTTGAAGACCACCCTGTTTCGGAATTCGGTTGGAAAAATGTTTAAATGGGGCGTTTTTGAAACGGCATCAGAGATAGGTCCATCTTCCACTCAGCCGTCCATATAGAAAATGAATATCTCAGTTTTCCAAGGCTGGCGATTTTAATCGTTTTTGTCAACTTGAAGTTGGTGGAAAAAGTGATTTATATGCAAATATTATGTACGCCAAAGATTAGTGAAAATTTAACAGTGTTTTGTAAACAAAACTTGTTTAAATTATTTTAAAAATGTTTAATTGGTAGTTTAGGGATTTCTTTTGAATGCGGTTCAGTAAAAATATTTAGTAAATACTGGTTGCAAATATGTGTTGATATCGTTTTATTTAGATGTGATGGGATAATAATGTTTAAAAAAATTTGTGGCTCCAAAAGGTGCTAATCGACACCCACCACGAAACCATTTGGGCGCTTTTAAAATTTGCGACATTACGACGATGCGATGAAATAAATTTATGAAGTATTTTTTGCAGAGCCCCGAAAAACGAATATTATCAATTTTTACTTTTCCAAAATAATCTCGAAAAATTAGAAACCTACACTTGCTTGCACACAAGCGTTACAAATTTAAGTACTTCCCGCTAATCATTTTTTAGTGAAGACTATAATTAGAATGTTTCAACGCTATTTAAATTTTCTTAAAAGTTTATTAACTATTGTGTGTATCATATGTTTGATTCCAGTATTAAAATTGCACACATCCGTACGTGTGGAGGTAAGTGACTTTGTTTTTGAGTCAAGAACAACTCATTAAACCCGTTTCTGTGAATAACCGCTCAAAAAAATTGTGAAAATACAAGTATCTACATATGTTGATATGTATGCACACTTATATGAAAAAAATCTGTAAAATATATAGAAGAGAATGCAAATGTGTTATGTCTCGGTATAAGCTTTCGAATTAAAAGCGCAAATTTTCAACAACCCGAAAATCTGGCGTAACTGAATTTCCTATTGCTTTTTTCTACGGAATTGCAAACAATAAAATAAAGGTGGTTAAACGATTAATTAGAAGATGGTACATAACTAAACTTGAAATTTGAATGTTTGAAGTCATTTAAAAATATCCTGAATCTTTGTACACCACTTCGTATCTACTAGTTTCTTGGGCAGTTGATTACAAATCTTCAGTCAGGTTTCAAAAATCCAATATGGCGGATCCAATATGGCGGAATAAATTTATTGAATTCGCTCGAAACTTGTGACTCGGGGCTATTGGGAGTCGCTGATCATGAATCTGATAATAAATTTTTAAAACTCAAAATGGCGGAACAATTATATCGGAATAATTTTTAAAAATTTATTAAATTTGCTCGAAACTTATTACTCGGGGATTTTTATGGTGCCTGATTACTAGTCTGAAAGCGGGTTTCAAAAATCCAATATGGCGGATCCAACATGGCGGAAAAATGAAAACAAAAAAAAATGTATTGGATTCGCTCGAAACTTGTTACTCTGGGGTTTCTGAAGAGTGAAAATAATTGTACGGGTGTCGCAAAAGCCCATAAAAAGAGTAAATTGTACCTTAAAGCCAACACTTCACAGATAGGATTTAATGAATTTCGAGTCGAAACTCAGCGGAACTATTTAGTTTTTTTTTCTATTTAAAAATTAAAATAAAATCATTTCTAGTCCAACTTTTCACGTTGAACTTACAGAGCTATATAAAATTCATTTATTAAATTTTAGAAACTATGAAATAGTTATTCCTTTAATTACCAGTAATAACTTCTCTGGATTTTTTTTTCAATAGACGTACCGTTACACTTTTAATATAAAAAAAAAAGTTTCTCTGCTACAGCTAACTGACTTGCATGGACTAGCCAACTTATAAGCTTAATATTATTTTATTAGTAAAAGAGATCAAAAAACAAAGAGTTAGTTATAATTATCTACTCTATTAAGAAGGAAGCCATGACATTTTGACGCTATTCGCATGGCTTTGACTTTTACATTTTATCCCGCTAGTTAGACGAAAATATTTTTGTTTCCCCTACCCTTACATTACAGTCCAAATCTTTAAAACGTTTTTGCTCGAATTCAGTTTTTTTGACTTAGGAGGTTATTGCTTATGATCAGGGTTCAGATTTTAAGGCACTAAAAACTTGAAAAAAGGCTAAATGAGCTTAGAAAAAAAGGCATTTATTTTTGAATTTTGTTATATACATCGCTTTATGTTCAATTGGTATGTCCACTGGCATATATAACAAAATACATACAGTGGTCAAAAAATATAGCCGAACCTCTTTTTGCCAAGTTTCAACATAGTTTTATTGTTGTTTAATTTTGTTGTTTTTTATATATAAAAATATAGTTCATTCCTTAAGAAAACCCGTGTAAATCCAAGTTTCACGCTTTGTGCTTTTTGAAATTCTAAAAAATCAACCCTTAGCCATTTGAAACTTGTACTTTATTCTACTAGAATTGAATGGGCTACAAACAGAATACACAGAATCTTTCCAGGAAATCTAATTAAAAAAGCCCGAAATTTTTACGAAAATTTGTGGATTTTTTTTTGTAAATGTTGCACAAAGTTTTAAGGCAGTGTCACTGGATTGGTACATTTGTACAGATCTGTACATTTTGATATTGGGCCATTGGTACAATGTATAAAAAAAGTGGGGACGACAGCGATCTTCTATTGAAAAATGTGAACAAATTATTTTTCGTGATGGCGATAAATCCACAATTAGGATACGATTTACCCCAAATTGACACTACATTTAAACTTATATTTACACGGATGTTGTTAAAGAATGAACTATATTTTTATAAAAAAAAAACAAACCAAAATTAAATAACAAGAAAAATAATATTTTAAAACTTGTCAAAATTTGATGCGGCTATAATTTTTTCGACCGCTGTGTGCCACTAAGTGCATTTTAAAAGTTTTAGGCCATAGCCTGATGCGATTATCGCGAAGCACTGATTTGGAGGAACTCAGGCTCATCTCGACATCTACTGATACTAAACTCCACTTAAAAGCTCGTTCGATTCGTCGTTATTTAATAATTAAGTAATAGGTTGTGGTGGTTTTTGAAGTGATTTACTTTTATTCCACAGCAGTCAAAAGTATGTTTTCCCCACATTCTTCTATATTGTCGTGGATTTTCATGGAATTTTACAAGCGGCCTTAGGCATTTTAAGCATTCGCAAATATTTGCCTTTGGGCACGAACTTCAAAATTTCAAACCTTATTTACAAGAAACTCACCATCAAAGACGAATTCATATAAGGTGGAAGTGGCACAACAAAAGCAAAAAACTTTACTAAAAAATTATACCCGCAATGACAATAGGGGTATTCTCTAAGTCTTGCAAAGCCCTTGCACGGTGCACAGATTTCGTATGGGATAGCTTTGCAAACCGTGCAATCCGTGCACAGTGCTCCAGGGCTTTGCAAGACTCAGCGAATACTCCTAATAAGAACAAAAGAAACGTAAATAAACACATCATGACATCAGTACGAAAATCTAATTTCGCCTGTAACACCACCTTATATGAATTCACCATGTCCTCAGTACGTAAGGCAAAGAAAAACCAGCAATCAGCTGAAGAAACGAGTTGCAGTGTTGTAAAACATAAAAGTATGAAAATGAAGAGATATATTAAATAGGCAAAACATGCAGAAGAGGGAGAAAAGGGCAAAATTAAAATTTATATTTATAGTCAAGGCAGACATGAAACGGGTGATTATTTAATTTGTTTACAGATACGACTAGAGTTGCCAGATTTTTTTTTCCGTGAAATCAGTACCTACACTTTTTCACGCTATAAAAATCGGTACTTTTCAGTACACTTTTATTCAAAGCAAAATTATGAATGTAATTACCAGAAAATACTTTAGAACGCCAGAGTACTTGTTCTTACCAATATTTTCGTATAAAAATAAAATATAGTTCACAAAAAATAAAAATGTTATTCGTTTTAACATGAGTGTACACATTAACATGTACCCTTATAATATCATTGTACACAGGAACCAATAAATAATTTAATATTTATGACATTTTTGAACAGCTGTAATGAAATCATTTTCATTTTCAGTGTTTAAATAGTCAACGAATTATTTACATTTTATTTAAAAATTAGTTTTAATTTGGAGTCCGCTTTGGAAAATTTTAATTAGAAGTCGGTTTATTACTTTGCGCGAGGAAGCAACGTCAGCCCTCTTTTTAAATAAATAATTAAATTATTTTCTTGTCACTTTTTACAGTACAGTTTAAGGAAGTTCCAACGTTATGTAAAAATCTTTAAAAACCCAAAAGTATTTTGTTTTTGTAAAAAAAATATTACACAAACGCAAGTATTTTTAATACCGTTAATTTCTTTATGATCCAGTGATTGGATCTAAGCCAAATTAGTATGGGACTACCTTTGGTTTTGGTTAACGTGGTCCAAAGTTAAAAATATATTCCCTTGAATTGATAACCTCCTCCTTTTTTTGAAGCTAGTTAAAAATTACCGAACACTGAGTTACCGAGTATCAAGCTCGGTGGGAATTGAAAATTTATTACAAATCAGTACAAATTTTGAAAAATCAGGACATTATGCGTACTGATTGAAGAAATGAATAAAATCAGTACGAGAGTTGAAAAATTAGTACGTCTGGCAACCGTAGATCAAGCAGACAAAATAGGCAAATGCCTCGAAATCCTAACCCTGCTTATGACCACAGATTTTGCGATATAACGAACGCTATTTATGTTTTTAGCTGAAAATGCGAGTTCTTTGCAAAAGCAAAGCTTTCGTTAATTCAACGGTAGTTTAACTGCAGAAAATATGTATATATGTAGATTGTTTCAACATCAAGTTACTTTTGGTATTAAGGGATTTCCAAAAAATACTACTGGGGGAAAGCTTGGAAACTGTTGAAAAGCAGACGCGAATTGAAAACTTTCTATAACAAGTAATTTTTAAGCAAAAAATAAAACCGACTTCAATTCTCATATAAAAATTTAGGAGTACAGTTAATTTTTTCATGATCCAATGATCGAATATAAACCAGATTAGTATGGGACCACCTCTGAGACACTTCGATGAATTATCGAAATCGGTTGTTGTGGTCCAAAGTTATGCGGTAACATTCATAATAAAATAAAAAATATTCCGACGAATTGATAACCTCCTCCTTTTTTGGAAGTCGGTTAAAAAATAAATACATAAAATGTTCGAATTTTGTTGTCGTTGAATAAAAAATAATCTATATTTTTTAAACTGAATACATTTAGTTATTTAATTGAAATATTGATGGTATTTATTATCGGAGAAAAAATCACTCGATTTAACGAATTTTTCTATATTACGAATTAGGCGAACAACATATGATTCGTTATATTGAACGTCCACTGTATATGGTCTTTGTTATAGAATGAACTATATTTTTATAAAAAAAAAATTTAATTAATTTGAAAAAGTTATCATTAGTGCTCGACCACGATATATATTTGTTAAAGATAACTTTGTTCAAATTTTTTTAGAGTTATTTTATTTAAACAAATATTACTGCTACTCATTCCTCTCTACGTGTATGAATTAGCACATATCGAAGTCTTTCGAAACTTTCGGTTGACTGCTAATTTATATAAGATAAATTGTACACTTAACTCATTTTCCTTCGAAATTTAGCTTTGTATTACTTACTGAAGGCATGATAAAAGTTTAAAACAACTATTGCATCGTTAAATCCATTTCAGTGTTTATTAAACCCAGGATTTTGTAGAAATTCCCAATATAAAAACTGTAGTTCTTAATAACTTTGTAACTGCTCTGTAGAGACACACATTTTTTATATAAGGCCTTTCTATAATAAGGTAACGATATTTGTATATACATATGTAAGTAAATGACTCATATCGACTTATGTAATTTAAATGTTCAGAAATCGGATTCTTTCCTAAATAAAATCAGCTGAATATTTAGTTGAGAAAATAAGTCAAAAGTTTTAGCGAATAATACGAAGCTTTTAGTTCACAATAAAAAAAAAAATTAAAAATCAATCAACACGCTAAAATAAACCTTGACATAAAATACGAATACGCAATGCAGTCGGACAACAACAAAAAGCGGACAGAACGTGCTCCATACGTGTATGCGTACATTGCCAATGTCAACCGCCTTGTTTGCCACCCCACTGCCACCCCACTGCCACCGCCTAACTTTCCACAACGCTATTAAGCAAGTCTACAGCGAACCTAACTTACTATCCACCCCACCAAATATTTTGTTTGGATTCGTCGGTGATTTGATGTTTTCATTCGTTGTGAATCAAATACAGCAATAAACATTTGTAACAGCTCGGCCCGGCCGGCGTGTAACTCGCAGCTATTCGCTCTATACACGTGCGTTAGATCAATGTTGTTATAACGATGTTGGTGTTGTAAATACATACATACATACATACTTATGTAGTTATATACTATGTACCTATAATAATATGTACTTCCAATCGCAATTATTAAAACTTTTCATACATTAACATAAAAATATTGCACTATAATTGAAAAAACTGACTTTAAATTTAATTTAAGGGCACACATTTCAACTTTTAAAAATACTATTCCCACAATTTACAAATTTTCATGTCGACGTCTAATTTCCGCATAATCGCAACGAATATTTAATTGCAACAATCAAATATTAGCCGTTTAGGAAGTTACATACAAACACATGTACATATACATAGCACACTAAATACAAAAGGTTCACAAATCAAAATTTTCCAAAATCGAAAAATATCTACATACATAGATATTTTGTATGGACATTAGGCTGGGTCAATTTTGTATGGGGGAAAATAAAAGGCATTTGCCCGTATTGTAATAGTAACATTATGATGTCTTAGGTCTAAGTCAATTGCTATTGGCCACGAATGAACAAAAATTTATGTCAACTTCCTATATTTGTAACTTTTGTATTGTATGCATAAACGTAAGAAAACTAATTAGTGTTTCTAGAAGTTGTGCCTGTTCTGTGTTTCCATACTCATTCGCATAAACAAAAACGATGATGGAAAATAATGGCTTTTTTTTTAGAGCTACCGAAATTGTTCCTAAGTTTGCCAAAATTCGCAAACTATAGCTAATGTTAAAAAAAGATTAAAATATTCCAAACCAGCGACCTAAATGCACGCCTGCAATATTAATGCTGTTCTTTATATCATTTGACTATAGGCTAGTGGAATTATCAAGAGAACAATTAAAATTTTATTGAAAAAAGATAACTTTGAAATTAAGGATAAGCTAAAGGGCTTCCAGAAATGATATTGACTTTATCTTTGGCGTTAACGGATTCATTAACTAATAATATGGACCAAACCTTTTTGCTGAACCCAAAATTTTGAACAAAAAAACAAAACAAACAAAATCGACTAGTGTGCTGTGGGTCACTTGGCGGTCGATGCGCGGGCTCTTACAATTTATGTAAAATTCTAATATTTTGCAGGCTTGTTGTTGACTTCATGATACATACAATGTATTTTCACTATTACCAAGGGATTTGAGAAAAATTAGATTTTCGACCCGCCCTAATGGACATCCCTTGTTGATAAACAGGATGACTAATCTTGTTTGTAAGATAAAAGGAGTATTGTACGCTCGAAATGCAAAAACAGGCTGCATAATTTTTTAGGCGAGTGCCATATTTTAAAATATAAAGTGTCATAACTAAAAAAATATTTTTGTATATATGCACCACCCTAGTGTACAAAAATGCATGTTAAAAAGTAAAGTTGGAATTTGTATGCCCTGACCCCTAGTATTGTTCTATACCGAAAAAATATACCCAAATTTATAATTTTTTTGATATCATTAAATATTTAAACAACTTGTAACAAAATTTTATAGGTCCGCCAAAAACCCCAGAAAATGCAATGGAGGGACCTGTAAATAATCTTTAGTTTAAAAAAATTGTTAAATAAACAATGGAGTATTATTATTGGAAGTCTCCTGCAGAGAACCAGAGCTTTCCGATAAAAAAATATTGATTTTCCGGAATTCTATAACATTTCTACGAAAAGTTGTTTTTCCCATATAAAATACATGGGAAACTTTGAGTGCTTTGAGCGACCTTTAAATATTTTTGATTTCAAAATAAAAAAATAGGCGTATCTTTTTCGGTATGGAACAATTCTAGGGGGTGAGAGTATTAAAATTCCGACTTTAGTTTTTTTGGGACCACCCTAATCTGCTCACCAATAGAAATGTTAAATTACTTGTATAAAAAAAAAACTTAACTCTTTTTTTAAATAGATATCCTCTGAAGTAAAAGTAAAGTTTCGCGTAAAATTTAATTATTTCTGCGTAATCAGTTATTTGGCATTGAAATGTTGAGATTTTTGCGTTCAGAATTTTGTATTTATGTGTGCGATACGTATGTACATAATAGCTCATTCGGTGTTATAAATTAAATAAGAGTCTTATTAGCTTTTTTTAGAAAAGAATTACATATGTACAATTTTTGACGACATTTTAGTTATGTCTTTTTCGTTTCTAACCTTAATCAGATATATTGCTAGTTTTCTAGAAACGTGTTTTGTTTATAAATATTGGTTATTTAGAAATCAAATGTTTTATGTATACCCTGTTTTATGATGGTAATACAAATTGTCTTTTAAATTCGTATGGCCTAATCAACTAGGTAAAATGACGTAGTATTATTATTTTTAGTTAACTTAAAAAAATGTGGGTTAAATAAAAATACTCTTAGTGGTTTGCTTTTGGCTTTTGTGCGAAAATATTGCTTTACAATTCTTCAGATATCTAAGCTTTTGTCCAGTTTGGAGAGTATTGAGAATTGGGCGAAATTGCATGCAAATCTCGCAAACTTACTTATAGTGTTTTGTTTTGTGTCAGGGACCAATAGTTTGAAAAAAAATGGATAGTTATATAAACATTTTATATTATAGTTTTTAACGGAAGGATGCTAAATAAATTCGCATCTACTCTCCTATACATACTGTTACTTCAGACTCAATAACTCCGAATTTATTTGCCTATGTAACACTTTTCTTAGCGAACTTTAGTATTTATGGCAGCGGATATATATACATATTGTCTGATTTGGTAATATTTAATTGCTTGTAATTGCCTTAGATTGACTTAAGGCTATAAGTTTCTTAAATAAAAAATTGCCAAGACAAGTGAACCGAATACGTACGTATGTATATATTGATAATTGACCATTCGCATGTCTGCCTCCATATTAAAATTTTTGTTTTTTTACTTCGCCTGACCTACATAACTAAAGCAAAGTGAAAACTGTTAAAAACGTCATTTTGTCGCGTTTAGAAGTTTCTTTGAAATGTACAGTAACATAATTAACACTTGCTAAAATATTCAATTTCATTATCATTCACCTTCGTAACCTAATTATCGGACGTCTGGTTACGCATTTTATACAAGGCTATGTAATAGTTAGGCATTTTAAAAAATCCCTATTTCCAATTTTTAGGTAAGTATTAAGCGGCAAAGTTAGCACTTGTCCCATTGTAACCAATCCTTTTATATCAAATTTTTTTTTTTTATAGTAAGTATAGCGCGAAAAAAATAAAAATTATAAAATATTAATTGTTATTTTTATCGAAAAAAAATCAAATGTTAACTATTATTTTTTATTTATTTTTTGGTTAAACTTGAAAAATAAAAATCATTGTACATAGATTACAGTAGGACGAACGAATGCGAATATGTCAGTATAGATGAAATGGTAAAATTTAAAAAAAATATAATTTTTTTACAACCGTGAAAACTTTAAGATTTCCAAAATTAAAAGCAAGGAGTTTGAATTTTATCCGGTTATTGAACAAAATTATTACATTTGGGGTTCGATATGTAAATTTGTGTTTTTGCTACGCTAAAATTAAAATACTCTCAACATCAAATTTGGAGGAATATACTTGATTCAAATATTTACTGATGAACTTGTTTTAGGACTTAGCATAGATGTGCGAAGTACTATCGTCTACTAATAAATGATTAAATAAATTCACATCATATAGATAATCAGCCATTGAAGAGTTAATAATTTATTTTACGGCTACATATTTCCTACTTCGTATAGATACGAATCGAACGATAAAATATTGTGAGGAATTCAGCTAAAGCTACAGAAAGCCTTCTCAAATTTTGGTTTCTAAATTTTTAATAACTAAATGTGTATGCACATAGAAAAATTTGCAAGCAATGAATGCACATGTGTATATGTTTGATAGTAATTATGAATATATGTATGTATGTATGTACACATGCCAAAGCAAATAAAAGGGCGCGAAATTATGCAATTAGAATTTTATTAATTTGAGATGCTCTCACATATGTACATACATGTTTATATAAATATTAAATATAATTTAGCACTTACATCACTGTCAAACAAGAGGAGCTGCAAACAATATAAATTGTTAATAAAGTAGAAGCAAATTAATATTAAATAGTAATTATACAAATAATTTTAATGTCTAAATGTGATTTTAATAGGTACTTTTTCTAAAAAAGGTTATGTTGTTTTTTTCAAAACGTATATATTTAAAATATTAAATACTCGCATATACATATGTGTGTGTATGCATATAAATAAATATATATGTATGTATGTATTGTATTAATGTAAATAATGTTTTCAAGGCAAAAGCTGGTAACCGGCTATTCGATTAGCAACTTTTTTTGTCGGTTGATAGTTGAATAGCAGTTACTCGATTAACCGTTCGTTTTCGAATAACCGTTCACTTTCGACTAACCGCTCACCTTCCAGTAGTCGGAAAATAGAGTAAGCGAAATTTTTCGATTGGGTCTTGTCAATGAGCGTAAGTAATAAAGATATATAGAAATAAACCCAATCTTTATTGAAAGGAAACAACTACTCGAAAATGAACGGCTAGTCGACTAGTTGGTTGAGAGCGGTTAGCGAAAGGAAATGGTAAGTCAATAAAATGATGTAGACTTTTTTTTTGAAACAACTTTTATGATAATCATATGGGCAAGGGCGACTTTAGCTTAGGGGTTTTTTTTTTAACAAATTATAACAAAAATTTGCTCCAGCTTTTGCTGAAAGGTAACTAAAAGTTCTGCGTACATTTTTAGCGCATGATCTCAAAAATGCCAAATTTTGAGTTGTGACGCTTTTGAAGACGGTGTGCGAAATAGCAATGACCTCTCAATATTATCCTCCATTTAACAATTCTAGTTTAGTCAAATTATATCTAAACCCTCAAGATATATATTTAAGGGAACAACAATTACAGCAAACGAATGCTTATGACCGCTTTATTAACACACTAAAATATATCTTCACCAAAACTCCCAATGCATGAAAAATTCGAAAATATGTATAATTTCATATGCATTTTTTAGTTCATCTATAAAAGGTTCGTCTTACCAATTAGTACAACGTAGATGGTTTGTATGATTGCTTGGACTCGCAAGGTGATGCTGGCGTCGAGGTATTTAAAATGCCCTAAAATTTCGGATATGTACGTTTAGAAACCCAGCAAACAGAAAAATGTACGTTTTGCCGACAGTGCGTTTTTTGCATATTTTTCTAATCCCTTCTTCTTCTTCTTTTTTGGCGCTGTAACCGCCTAAGCGATTTTGGCCGAGTTCAGCAAAGCACGCCAGTCGTTTTTCTTCTGTGCCAACTGACGCCAATTGGAAACGCCAAGTCCTTCTCCACCTGATCTTTCCATCGCAGTGGGGGTCTCCCTCTTCCTGTGCTACCACCAGCGGGTTCCGAGTTGAATACTTTCAGAGTTGAAGCGTCGGTTTCCATTCGAACGACGGAGCCGCTGTATTTTAATTCGCTGCACTATGTCCATGTCGTTGTAAAGCTCATACAGCTCATCGTTCCATCGTCTCCGGTACTCGCCGTCGCCAACGCGTAAAGGCCTGCAAATCTTCCGCAAAATCTTTCTCTCGAACACTCCAAGAGCCGCCACATCGGATGTTGTCATTTTCCATGATTTTGCGCCATATACCAGCACGGGCACGATGAGTGACTTATAGAGCGTGGTTTTCGTACGTCGAGAGAGGATTTTACTCCTGAATTGCCTACTCAGTCCAAAGTAGCACTTGTTGGCAAGAGTGATTCTGCATTGGATTTCCATGCTGACATTATTATCGGTGTTAATGCTGGTTCCCAAGTAAACGAAATTCTCTACTTTCTCGAAATTGTAACTGTCAACAGTGACGTGGATGCCAAGGCGCGAATGTGCTGACGGTTTGTTTGATGTCAGGAGATACTTCGTCTTGTCCTCGTTTACCACCCGATCCATTCGCTTTGCTTCCCTATCCAACTTGGAAAAGGCAGAACACACTTCGCGGTTTTTGTTGCCGATGATGTCGATGTCATCGGCATAAGCCGCACGCTCTTGTAGTAAATTGTTCCTGAGTGGTTCAGTTCTGCAGCTCTTTTTATCTTCTCCAACATCAGACTAAAGAAGTCACATGAAAGAGAGTCGCCCTGTCTGAAACCCCGTTTGGTGGCGAACGGCTGCACCATTATAGCATGAATTAAAAAAAAAAAGTATTTGTGAAAATATAAATAATTGCTGAATTTAATATTTGTTTTTTTTTGTTTGGATTTTAGCAACTATAAAAAAGCATCTATGAACGGGAGCGTATTAAACAAACAATCAAATCAGAAAATTTCCCGGAAATCATCAGAAAATTTATCCATTTTACTACAGTTTTCGGTGCTTTTCTGATATACTATGTTTCGTATACACACTTTAGTAGAAAAACACGACCAAAAATAGAATCAGAAAACGGATAAAATATCCAATTTTTAATACGGAATTTTTTTCATTTCCGAATACGTGGCCGAATATTTTGCTGACTGGGTTTGATTGAAAATTCATATTCAGGGACAATTGAATTGAAAGCTTATCAGATCTTGATTACAAATTAGCGAATACAAAAGTGGGTAATACAGGGAGGCGCCAAAATAATGTATTTTATGAACATACAATACGTACGTGGACATAGACATACATATATACACATTAACATACATACATACATGCAAACATACTTATTAATCATTGTCATACTTATGTGAATATCCACACATAACAGACATCCGGAAGGGTAACCACTTGTTGTGCTTCCACACAAAATTTGGGTATTCCATTTAAAGTTCCAGTTTTAAAACTTAGTTCGTTATTAAAACAAAACACCCAAAAGGCGAAATACAAATATAATTTCTTATAAAAAAAATTTATACATCATTGCATTTTCTGGATATATGCACTGTCGCACAAGCATAAGCGAGGAATTCTTTCACAGAAACTTTATGAAGTACAAATATATATACATATATGCAGGATTCAACTCACCTTCAAATACATATACAGATATTAAAAAGCAAAATTTATACAGCGATGCGAAGTTTCTATTGCTAATAAACTGAGGTTAAAGTTGTTGGTAATGTGAACTATTGATTTATTCTGAATTAATTCAAAGTGATTATTACGGTTCGTTTTGGTAAACGAGGACAAGACGATGTACCTTCTGTCAACTGTTGACAGAAGTAATTTCAGCATGAATACCGATAATAATATCAGCCACGAAATTCAACGCAGATAGACCCTTGCCAACAAGTGCTACTGTGGATTACGCCGGCAAGAAAAAAAAACAAAGTCTCAGTTCGGGTGGAGCCGAACATTAAATATCCGGCGCAAGTATTAAATATAGTTTTTCACCTTTATGAAAACTACCGTTACATGGTAAGAAGAGTGGTTTTACCCCTATTTTTAACAATTTCGATAGTATGTTCAGTTAAACTTAATGGGATTAACTTATATAGTTAGATGTGGGCGGTATCACGACCACTTCCCAAAATTCTATAAGAATGTTACTTCTTTTCAAGGGCTTGTTGTTAGTATGAATTTTGAGTAAATTAGCGTCCTTAAATTTCGAAATATCGAAGTGTAAAGAATTTCTGAAATTTACCGTTATATGAAAAGTGGGGGTAATTTTAGTCCGATTTCAAAATTTGTTTAACGTTTTGCTTTTATGTAGTAAGCGAAACTTTCCAAAATTTTATCATAAATGTGTGTTTTGTTAAAGAGTTATTGCAAACATTAATTTTGAATAAATTAGCTTTTGTATTTACTGATTTATCGAAGATTTGGTATTTCTCTAAATTACCGTTATATGGCAGGCGGGAGTGGTTATTGTCCGATTTTAAGAATTTTTAGCCGTTTGCCATGTTGTACCAAGGCTAACAACTATGCCAAGTTTGGGAGAAATTGTTGTAACGGCTACCAGAATATACACATGTAATCATGAGTGGGCGTGGCTATGCCCATTTCCAAAAAAGTATAATATTCTTATTTTACGTGTAAAAAGCATTGTAAATATAAATTTTCAGTGAATAAGCTTCCGTATTTACTAAAATATCGCAGTTTTCGTATTTCTGAAAACTAGCATTAAATATACATATGGAAAGTGGGCGTGGTTACGGTCCGACTTCGCCCATTTTCAATACCAACCTACCTTGGGTAGGATTGTTGAGATATCTCAATTTCAGCTCGAATTATCGTGTACACGGAGGGACGGACGGACGGACAGACAGACATGGCTTTATCGACTTCTCTTTTGATTCTGATCATTTATGTATGCATTTGTCTATATCTACCTCGATTCGAGTTGGCTGTTACAAACAACCGTTATGTGAACAAAATTATAAAACGATTGAGCGCAAGTGCGCTCGGGTGTAAAAACTGCACTCAATAAGTCACTCATCATGCCCGTACTGGTATATGGCGCAGAAGCATAGGCAATGACAACATTCGATGAGGCAGCTGTTGGAGTGTTTGAGAGAAAGATTTTGCGGAAAATGTCGTACCAGAGTATTTCTGCCATAAAACAGACTCTCATAAAAAAACTTTCGACATTTTCTGGAAACCAATAATAAGCATTACTAGTTTTCGAACGAATAACTTCCCCACTTTTCCGTCTTAATTGTAATTTGAATGTGACGGACAAAATTAAATAAACTAATAAGTTCTTTGAGCTTTCTAAACACTTTCGTTTGTTATTTACATAAATAAAGTCTAAAAAAGTATATGTTTATACGTACATATGTACATACGTGAGTACATTTTCGCTAGCCAAAAGGAGCTTTGTAATAAAATTTTTGTCACCTCAGCTTTTTATAAATATTTTTATTTTGTAATTTTTTTCAATGCCTTTAATGTCATTGTATCTTTTGCAACTTCATACTCCCGCGTTCGAAGTGTTTTAAAACCAATTTTTAAATAAGACCTAACTTATTTATTCATTCGAAATTCAGGTTTCTGTAACCTCATACTTTTGTGTGAATGCGTCATATTTTTAAATTGAATAACACATGTATGCATGCATATGTACATACATACATATGTATGTATGTCAGTACTTGTTCAGATGCGTATTTTGCGTTGCTTAATTGATATGGGTACGTATCATATGTACATATGTACATACATATTAATTTATGTTTGGGGTGACAAAATTCCCTTATTGAAAAGTGCGCGGTTAATAACTAAGCTATACTTGAATGATAAATAATAGGATCCAAGATACCAATTTATCTACGCCTGGGTCGGAGAATCAAGTTTTTTATTGGCCGCATTTTACTACATACATATGTATGTATATATGTACTTATGTATGTATATATTTACTCCAAAATTACGTTACTGTCAGATCAATAGAACTAACACAAATATACTTATATGTATATGTAGATGAATACGTACATATACCTCGCTTTCCTTGAGCGCATTTTGCCCCTCAAGAAGCGGGTTCGTTTTAATCTAATTTCGAAGGCCGACCAACTTTAAAGAAAAGGGATGAAATGTCTAATAACACGAAAAATCTAATATTAAAGCAGATAATTCCAGATATCATATAGCTAAATAAGGCCAATCAGGCACTCTCTTAAAACAAGAAAAATGCGAAGATTGAGGAGTTTTTTGGATCCAGGACTTTATTGCCGAGCTTGCGCTAATATCATCGAAAGAATTTTGGACATACATACATCCATTGCGAAGTAAGCTTCTAGTTGTAGTGACACTGCACCAAAATTAAGGTGTTGGGTATTTTTTCCGCGGGAAAACTTTTGACTTGAAGGCTCCAGAAGACTAAAAATAAATTTAATTATTTACAAAAAGTGGAATGTTTTTATTTAAAGCAGTAGAGCTTGTGGTGGTAGGAGTTAAACTTGCTGTACATATCGAAGTGAATCAAAATACTTAGGCAAATTATTAACAAAAAGTCCAATCAAGCAATACACTATAGAATACTTATGCCTTCTTCTTTTTTATCTAATGTCTTCAAAATGGCATAGTCTTCAGAACGATTTCAAATGAAGGAAAGAAGCTATTCATATGAATATAACTCCGACTTAGATTATTGCAGTAGTTTTGTCCAAGACATACTTATGCACGTACATACATCAGCTTGTCAGTACATGTAAAAATGAGCAATTGTAAGAAATATCCAAAAAGTTATTTTGTAAGCGCTGTCTATGTAGGTATGGTAGGGTAAAGGGTTCAGCTATTAGAATCGAATTTAAATGAATATTTATTAAAAGCAGAATACTCTTTATGTTGCAGCAACTTCAGTAATAAAAAAAAACTTCAAAAATCAGAAACCATACAATGACACAATTAAAAAAACCGGATGCATTTAAGCGCGTATGAACATACATATATATGTATATACGAACATATCTGTGCCGTTCAGTTAATGTAGCCTAAGTCGGGGTAGGCCCTTTTCTCTTTAAAGCGACATTTCATTGCATTCCGAAATAATACTTTAATGTTTAACTAGCCATAGGTGCACCTGAAGATGCCGTTTTAAAAGAAGCTTAACAAAAATATAAAAATGTTCAATGGAAACTGATTATTTTTTAAATCAAAGTCAAACCTTCTAAAGACACTTAAGCTAAATTAATTGAACAGCACAGATATGTGCATAAAACACATATCAATAAAAATTTAATTTGGAATTCCCTTGGCGGGATTATTTTCCATAATTATATTAAATTAAGTACGGTTATATATAAATATGTGATAAAAAAAATCCTGCCCCTCATCACGAAATGTTTTTAACTAGCATTAAGACTACCCCTATCTGCAGTTTTACTGGTAACGAGTTTATGATATAAGAATCCACCTCTGACTAAACTGCCATCGTTGGTATTAATGTAAACCATTTATATAGTTTGTAATTGTAATTTATTATTTGATTTTAAACTTATAATTGATATCAGTGATGACAGTTAAATCACAGATGGGTTGGGTTCCAATATAAGAAACTACATAGATTTTATGAAAATTACAGATAAGGGTATTGAATATGCATAAGCCTTTGATAACCATTCAGCACTGCTGTATTTAATATTAAAAATTCCAGCATTTGTATACGCCATAATTTTATGTTGCGAAAGTAACAAATTCGAAAGGAAATTAAAAGTTATTTTCGATGAATCAATATACATATATATAATAGCTCTGTCAAACGACGCGGTTAAGGCGATCCGTGAAGCACTTAAAAAAATTAAGTTATACATCAAATTAAAGTGCAAGCTGCAGTTGAACATGTTTGTCACAAAAGTAAAACGTGGCAGAAAAGTCGATTTTGAGCAGTGCAATCTGTGGAAAAATATTAACAAAGTTTCCGTGGTTCGTATTATTCATAGTTTTGAAATATATTTTACGAAAACAAAAAAATCAAAATTAAACACCTAGGATATCAGTGACAAATTTAAAGGACCCTGGATGACGGTAAAACTCAAAACTTTAAACATTTTTTGATATTATTTTTGAAATGAACGATCGAAATTAGCCGGTATACATATTTATGCATTTTAATATTTTTAGAATCAGTGGTTGAATTTTTGTACTGAATGGATTAAGAAAGCTTTAGTTTAAAATATAAGAATTTTTATGAGACCGAAAAACGCAAAAGTAAGCGCAAATGAGTGCACCGATTTAAGGAAATCACTCAATTTGTTTCCCACGGGAGGGTGGGGCGTATGATGAACATGGACTTAGTCAAACAGAAAATATTTACATGCATACACAATCGAGGAAAACCCACGTACTGTTAAAAATGAAGCATATGTATGTTAGAGAATTTGTTGTTAATCCGTTAAGTATGATTCGTTTAAAAACTTTTACATATGTTTGAATAATAAGGGTAGGTATTTCTGAAATATTTCGAGGCAAGGGAGGCGTATGATGAACATACAAATGTTCAGTTGAACTCTTGAAACAAAGCGCTTTTACGAGAGGTGGGGAGGGCCTACAAATATTTAGTTGAAATGTTGAAACCAATTTTTATCGATTTGTCGGAACATTTTTTTTTATTTGCAGTAAGCATAACTTTGGACCTTGCCAACCGAATTAAATAATTCTTTTTCCTTCGGATAATTTGATTTAGATTCTATAATTTAATCATGAAGAAATTAACGGTACTATTAAATTTTTAATATGAAGTCGGTTTTGTTTTTTGCTTAAAAGTTATTTGTATTATGTAATGTGGAACGATTTTCCGTCATCCCTTGTCAAATTTGGTTTTGAGACAAACCGGTTTCGGCGTTGCGCCATCGTCAGTGTCAGTTCGAGAACGAAAAATGACACTGAAGATGGCACAACGCCGAAATCGGTTTGTCTCCAACAGTGTTGCCGCGAAACTGTTTTAGCGGTAGCTAAATTCAGGCTAAAAAAGGGCTAAAAAAGAGCTAAAAATCATCGTTGTGGCTAAAAATGGTAGCTAAATTTTTTTACCTACATATATATAAATATATAAGTATACACGCAAACATTTTCTATAAGTAATGATATAGAAAAAAAATGAACTCTGGAAAGAAATAATTTTTTATTCAACAAATAAACTTGTTGTGTAACACACAAAGCACATTAAGGGCCGCCAACTTACCTATTTTAAAGTATAGTTAAATCGTTAATGGATAAGATAACGGCCCAGAAACGTAAAAAACATACATATACATATGTATGTACAGTTTAAAAATTAATTTCTTACATAAACAAAAAATGAGATCACATTAAGAATACATCAGTACTAGAATCATATCTATATACAGTGTCGGACAATACTAAATAACTTAAATAATTTCAAACTATGCTTCGAAAAATATCCATTTGTAAAAGAAATTTTTAAAATGTTATGTTATAATTTACAAAGAATTAAAATGTCGGTGCTTTATTATTGTCCGACGCTGTATGTATCAAACAAACAAAAGAGTATTCATTTAATGAACTCATAGTAAAATAATTTAATCTATAAACATTTTTTTAACACATTAAATATTTATATCTATATCAATACTATCATCGCTAAGCGATTCTTCGTCGTTACAATTTTGTTCATTTCTCATTAACCTGACGATATCATCTGTAAAATCAAAATCATGACAACATTTCTGTACATTTTTTAAGCCATATCTTACAGTTAATAAAGCGTTGAACATTGCAAAATTCATTTTATTTCTGTGCTTATTTTTAACGAAATTTGTTATAGAAAACGTCCTTTCAACTTCTGCGTTACTTAAAGGAAGCAACCGATAAACAAACTTTTTCCACCACTTAAGCTAGCGACACAATGAACAGTTTATTTGCCTTAAAGGAAAGGCGTTCGCTTTATGAGCGAAGAGTTAAATTCATGAAAATCATATAAAAAATTTTAATGTCAATGATGAATAAATTTTGAAAAGGGCTAAAAGAAGGGCTAGGGGCAATTTCAAATTTTTGTGGCCAAAAAAAGAATTTGGTAGCCAAATTTAGCCACCAAAGGGCTAAAACGGCAACACTGGTCTCCAAACCAAATTTGACAAGGGATGACGGAAAATTGTTCCACATTACATCACACTCCTACCCTGTCGGAAATAACAAAAACAAAAATGAGATTATTTGTATTACTTATTTTAAGGACAATCTTACTTTAATTAATAAACCTACTTTCTACTTAAATTTTCTAAACTGGCTGAGTCAGTAGGATCGTCGGTTCGAATCCTACTGAAAGAAGACTGATGGGGAAATGTGGTGATTTCCGAAATAGCGATCACTTCTACCATTTTTTCAAATTATTGTTGCTTTTCCACAATAAATTTTCATTAAAAAACGGCCTCGAGTTCAATAAAAATTGTTGAATATAATTTTCTAAGTAAAGAAAATATTAAATTCAAACGACCAGCATGCTTTTTTTTGAATGGCTGTCCGATGCGCAAAGTAGTAATTCGAGTCTCAGTCGAATTAGGACGATAAGGTGGTCACAGCAGTACTTTAGCAGTACCCTTTTATTAATTCTAAGGACAAATAAAAGTAACATTTTATAATATAATGCCTGCTTAATTTTCCTTATCAACGTTAAAGGCCTTATCTGCACAGTTTTAAAACTTCCAAATATTTATTTAAAAATCTAGTTTTTAAATTTCCTATCTGACAAACTAGCAACAACAGTTCGCTATAGCAGTTTTGAGCTTATCATTTCAATTTATTCTGTTATCAGTGTTAGGCGTTTATCATTTAGCAATGTTTAAAAATACTTAAAAGAGCCATCGATCAGAAAGACCTTCCTTTTACGCAATTTTTTTTTTTTTTTTGTTAAAATTTCATTGTTAGTCAATTATCGGATGGTATTCGGTAATTATCAGTCAATTTATTATTAAATATCTCAAACAATAAAAAGTTCCTTAGCGGTCTTAAAATGGGTTTCAACGTTGACGTCGCAACTGTTTCCTATTTGTTTTTAAAGCGTGTCAAGATATGTTACATGCATAAATCATGCATATATGCATATGTATGTGTACGTATGAAAGTACTTGTATGCACTTAAGATTAGCGTATACTAGAATTTCCTAATGCCAGCTCGTTTTTTAATGCCACATAGAAATTTTAGTTTAAAAAATTTTAAGGAACAAATGTATACATTTTATATATGCACATATCTACATAAAATTTGTATTCTTGCTTCCATGTGCTCAGTTTTATCTTATGCCATTTCCAGCGTATTGCTTTTCATAATCTTATCAAAGCGACAGATAAATATGCCAAGTTGTGATTACATTAAATAACAGCAACCCATTAAAGTTGCAGTTGGTTCTTCAAGAAAGGAATTACAGATAAGAGTTTTATTACATTGTGAAAGTGTATTTTACTTGATTTTACTTCAGAGAATAATTAGTTGAATTTATTCAAAACCAAAATGAAAAGTTTGAGTAATTACGTAAGTAAATTTATTGCAGTGCGTGTGCTACCACCTGATGAATACGGTCTTTTGTATCGCAACGCAGTCAGATAATATGCCCTTTTATTTAATATTCAATTAGACTGTAAAATTTTTAACACAAATACGAAACTATGATTTTACAAACGTATTTATGTCAAAACTTGTCTCCAGATAAATGCTTTCACTCTAATTGGCTTAGATATGATAGAATAGATATAGGCAGACCTTAGCCCATTTAATTACTCACATACACATTTTGAAAAACATAATTGGCTGGAGAGTTTTAACAACGACATGCCATCTAATTGTGGCCAATTTTCGGTTCAATCGACGTCAAACATACACCACATTTCGTTTATCATAAAGCGTACTCACATATGTATGGGTAAATATAGTATGTACATATGTACATAGAAATATATCGCACGTTTAATAATAAAGGGAATTAATTTAAAATTTACATTTTTTGGATTTTTGATCATTCAATTAATAAGCTCGATAAGAAGAATATGTTCAACCTAACATCCCAGTGGGAAAAGTAGAGTAATGCATTCCATGCGTGATAAATAATCAAATGTATTTCTTAAGAGTTTTACATCCAATTACACTTTAATATGTAATCGGCATTATAATCTATTCAAAAAGTCCGAAAAATTTTCATATTAAATCACACTCATTTCTCGATCTAGGTAATGCAAAATTGAATGCCCCACTTTTTTTAGGACATTGCCCTGAGGGGGGAAAAATGCATTTTCAAATGTGCAAATTGTTGTTTTAACGATTTTTCTTTTCGATTACACGGCTAAAAATTTCGGTTTTAGTTTTAAACATTTTGGACTACATATATGACCAAACTAAATTTAGTTTCAAATACAAACGTTCCAAGTTTAAAAAAAGAGAGCACCACACTGTTTAAATTTTAAACCCAAACATTTAAACCCAAACAATTTTCTATAAATATATAAATATAAATATAAACATTTTGGTTCGATTTTGAAACAAATAGGGCCTATATTTGAGACCACCAACTTTTTGCTTTTAATTTTAAACCACTCACAGCAGAACATCATTTCTCAGCTGCTTGAGCTAAAATTTAAACCAGAATATATTAACAATTGCTAAAAACTATTGACTGGTCTAAAAAGTAGACTAAAAAATAATTTTAAACAGGCAGCAGTCCTAGCTCGGTTTAAAAATTAAACCCAAATTATTGACCGTGTACTATACTTTACATTTTCTCACTGGGATACGACTGAACTTCCCAAAATGGCGAAGATATGTGTCTTTCCATCTATCTTTTTGTATACAAACTGTATGAATTAATCAATGTTTTATTGAGTAACGCTAAGAAAAAAGTAACATTGTTTTTTTCAATCAGGGACGTTTTCGATTTTTCCCTGTTAGCGGTTTCAAATTTTTGAATAGAAAAAGTATTTTTTAAACACATTTGAATTGAAATTAGTTTGAACGATTGATGAGAAATTCGACTGAACTGAACACTTGAAAACATACTTACATACATGTTCTGGCTGTACGTGAGTGCGTACATATGCATATCTAATTTAAATTTTTTTTCTTAATTATGAATAATCATTTATGAAGTTCAGAATGAAAGAGTACCAAACATAAATTTTTCTAAACAAAAATAGGTTTAAAATATATAAAATAGCGATTAACGCCAGATTACTAAATATATACTTTGAATATATGAGCAAACTATTATAAGTATGTGTTTTTATTGGAAACAAACACGATATGGTTTGCTTTTTTCTCAGTGTACATTTACATGAACTTGTCCACTCATGTGGGTAAATTAAAAAATTGAAATTTTGTTATTCTCGAAATGGCAAAAATTCTACTGTACTTTAATTTCGGAACTATTTTTGAATATATGTTTGTATTGCAACGAAATATCTAGAAAAAAAAATTATTAACTCCTCACATAATACTACATAAATACAGCATTCGTACAAATTTATGTAACTATTTATGTATATACATACTTACATATGTACATATACATACCTATGCTTGCATTTGTAAATGAGAACATATGTATTTATGGATATATGAAAATCCATTGCAAGGTTTAAGCCAATATAAATGAATAGGCGGCTTGAATAACTTTCGCGCTTCAACTCATACAAATGAAGCGACAATAAATCAATATATATGTACATACGCACACACATGCATACATATGTATGTATGTACGAGCGTATATGAAAGCATTCTAGGCATTTACAAATTTTAAACCAAAAGTAGTATTCAAAATTTATTTTGAGTACGTAAATGAACATCGTTATTTGAGTATCAACAATTTGTGTGTGCCTCTTTTAAGAAAGTGTATTTACTTACAGTAAAAACCAGTTTTGCGAATAAGTGTCGCAAAATTAAACTTCTACAGACCCTACAATCAATCAGCATGATAAACAGTTATTCGGAGCACAATCATGCATAAAAATATTCACATTATTTTTGTATATTAATACACATACATACATATATTTAAGTAAAAAATATGTACATAAATATGTACGTAAACAGATACATGTACTGTACCCGACTTCTTTACTCAAATGCAGATTTCGTTCACTTTTTTTTTAACTCACCTTTGTTTTTCTGCGCGTTATGACATTGAAGACCGGCATTTTAGCAGTTTTGTGAATTTTTTTGGGGGGTGGGGTTGGTCTGCTGCGTTTTTTCGACAGTTTGACGGACTTGTATTTATTAACCGACGTAAAGAAATTTTATATTTAAGTTATGTACTTATGTACGAGTACGTACTTATGACAGTTTGTTAAACGCCAGCCTGCTTTTGTTAATTGCTTTCTGTTGATTCACACACACAATTCCTTAGCAATTAATTTGCTCGCTGTTACGTATTGCTCTATACCTTTGATGTGTGTGATGCAGTGTGCGAATGTTAAGAAATATTTGTGAGAGTTGCAAATATTAGTTGTTTACTCTTAAGTGAATTTTCAATATTAATTTGCTACACTTGTTTCAATATGCAAACAAGTGCACAATTTCCAATGTATTCTGATAATATCTTGATGCAAGTTGTTCAATACTGTCGTATAATGAGATCCGATTTGAATGTGTAATTGTGTAAGCAATTAAGTACCGGTTATGTGTTCAAATTTAAAAAAATTTTTTTTTATTGTTTTATCGTTTAAAGCAATTGCGTTTTGTAGCTTTTTGGCCAGTTTTAAAGGCTGCTTTTTTTTGTATTTTTTTAAGGTTCAATAACTTTGCATTAGAATAATCATGGACACTCTCACTGATATATACGTATGTATGTATATAGATGTATTCAGCTTGACTTCGATGTATTCAAGGCACGACAGGGTACGATTTTTCATAACTTTCCGTTGGAGTTACATTAACATTCAAAATAAGTGATTAACCCAATTCTCGCCTTTTAATTACATTAAGAATGGATGATTTCTTGATTTACTTAATTCCACCTTGTTCGACGGTATTACTGGCACTTGGGTTGCATTGTAATGAAGGCAGTTTTACATTTTTTCGTTTATTTTTATATTGAATAAACTCTTTCAGTAGCTATTTTGTTTTTTAATCTTATTTCAGTATTTTCAACTACTGTATGTTATTTTTATCTTCTTTGGTTTTAAAGTTGAAATAAAATATTTTAAGTTAAGGGCCAACCGAATCGAAGGTTATTAATTATTATGTATTATCGTAATCTGCACCCCAATCGGAGCAAAGCAGTTAAGTAGAAGTTCGAATTCCTACTGAGTAATCAAGTTCGTTTGGGCTGACAATGAGCGAAGCGCTTCTTATCTCTGCTAGTTAGTATACGATCGTGGTGACTTAGTGTTTGAATCGTTTCCACCGCTCGATTCATTTTTCATTTCGTTTCGTTTGAGTGGTGTGTTTGCTCTTAACTGTGGGTAGTAACTTCAATCCCGACATATCCAAACACCGAATTTTATGCGATTAAAACTCGTGTTGCAACTTTATGTGTTTATTTGGTTTTATTATTATTCAATACTTTTAGCACATTTTAATTAGGAAGAAATAAGTCGCCCAGAAAAAATGTTGCAGCAGCAAAATCAAGAAATGAATATGATTATGTATTGTCAGTAATAGACAAATTATGTAAATAAATACGTACATATGTATGTATGTATATAATACATGCAGATTGGATGTATTCTATGAGTAAGCGTCATCTTTGTTTAGCTCAGTGTGCTGTTTAAATATTATTATTTCGGTTGCTTGGAGTAGTTTAAATCGGTTATGTATGTAGATCTTCATAGCTATAGCAATTCCGCCATTCATAGCAAAATCAAATGTCCTGCTTAATCTATATTCGTTTAAGTATCGGAAAAGACACAAAGCAGTCATACAATAAGTAGATGCGGTCCTAGTACATTACTTTCTTCGTAAAGTGGAAAAATGCCGTTATGTCGGTTTGGACGTTAACTGCCGTTAGCTTCCGCGTATTCAACTTAAGAGTTATATATATTTTTAATTGTGTCAACGTGCTTCTGGATAACTAATCTTATTTGTTACAGATAAAGAGTATTATTGAACAATTTTGAAACTTTAACTGCAAAAAAGCAATACGGGACGTATAAAATATGAAAAAGTGAGTTCAGTCGAATATTTTATTTTAAAATAACGAAATATTGAGGGGTCAATACTCAACCCTTGTTGCGTTTGCTTACTTATTTCCAGTAAAATCCAGCAAAAGTTTTTACGAATTTTACTGTTTTGCCGTTTTCGTATGCAAAAGCTTGCAAAGTAGGGAAAATAGTGAAAGTTGAAGTTGCAAGATTTTAATGGATTTTACTGGATAAATTTTTACTTGTAAGTATTTGCTGATCGCATGTTGCTGGATGAAATTTAAACTAATAAGGAAACTGTTTGTGGGTTTTTATTGTCGAATTTCACAAAATAAACCTTTTTCAATATAAAATATGTATATTCTTTTATTAGGAATTTGCTGCGAATAAACAACCAGCTGTTCATGAAACTTGCGAATTCTTAGAAATAAAGTTACTGGAGAGTTGCTGGCAAGTTACTGAATAATTTGTAAACAAACACAACTCCTTTTTCAAGCAGTTAATCTTCGTAGTAAAACTGAAGCTTCTTATAATACTTGACTCCTCTGAAATTTTGTGATTTTCGAGTATATTTTCTCAACCCGCAATGATCAGACGGGGTCGAGTGGACCCCAGCCCAACTTTTCGGCTATATATTTTATATAAAAACCATTTAAATTCGATTTGGTGACTTCACCTGTTATTACTAGAGTTTAATTAAATAATTTCAGACCATTTGGAAAACCAGTGTGACATCATTCGGTGTACACAGATCGATTAGTACGGACGTATTTTTGTCTAGGATCCTCTGGACCCCGCATGGCCATAATGTAGCAAAATCAAATAGATAGTTTTGTTATTTATATACTATGTATTTAAGTGATAAATTTAGCGTACAAACAACAGATTTCCCATTGATTTTGTCTTGCACTTAAACTACATACCTAATAAAATAAAATATGGTTTTAATTGAATATGAAAATTAACATGGCAACAATAAGGAATCCCTATGCAAATTTCTTCGTTTTCCGTCTGTCCCTTCGCTTAAAAATAATTCAGTATGACAAAGAAAATAAATAAATATTTGACACTTACACGATTGCTAGGTCAAAAAAGTTTCACTAATAAGTACAGTTCTTCATTACGATTCACATTTTTGCTAGTCCTGCGAAGCTATTCCACTAACCTCAGAGTTCAGACAAATTGTAAATCGCATTTTTAATATATGTAGAACATCGCCATCCCTTTGAAGAGTAATTAAAATACTGAATGAAAACTGAACTTTTTCAGCTCGGAATTTCTTCAAAACTGTTTTTAAATAAATACTATAACTGATTTAATGATTTAAATAGTACCTGCTTTTAATTTTTATTGGGTTTTTATTAAAAACTTAATCTATAGACCTTTTTGGACAAAGCTCGAATTTGAAAGAAAATTAGTAAGGATATTTCTATATTAAGTTAACAATATGGCATATGTATTTTAATGACAACATTCATCGATATATTAGAATTAAGTTTCTCAGGTTTGTTTTTTTGTTTTGCCGAGACCGTTAGTTTTAGTTCTTAAAGAAATGTTAATGCCATAATAATTTCTATCAATCGAAAATACAATTTTTTGTCCCAAATGACAACGTGTTCTTACTTAATTGACGACTTATGAGTATGTACATATCGCACACCTAGATCTACAGTGCGATCCACTCAAAACTAATTTTGGGCGAGTTTTTTGCATAAATCAACTCATAGCACTTACATACAATTTTTGGAAATATTTTTTTCTTCATGATTATATAGTTGATTGACTAAAAAACTACTGTTATACCTGTTTTTGTATTAATTGCGTTTCATCTCTACGCTCCACAAGCAGCTGAATTTCCCTCTATGAATTTTGAGTTAGCTCACTTTAGATCAAGGTGTGCGATATGTACATACATATATGTATGTAAGAAGCTTGAACATATAGAGGATAATTTATTACCTCATATCCGAATATGACGCACAGTGTGGATTGGATTCCCGCTAAAGTGTAGAAATAAGTCTTTCGAGGAGATATAGCAATCTCCGAAATCAAAACTATAACTTCTGACTGTTGCTTTTTCCAATTTTTCCCAAAAACAAATACAAAGCTCACTGCTTATGCACATATCTATGCTTGGGAATCTGTTGATATACATACATACATATATAAATACATACGAACTTACATGCATATGTACATTTATGTATGCTTACATATATATGTATATACATATGGATATATTTTTTTAAAAGCTTTTATCTACTTATCACGGCCGTTTATGTCTTGTCAACTCCCCTGCTTACCTCCTATATTTGATTTAAAAATTTAATTTGAATTAATTTACATGTATGTGACAATTATAACCTTCAATAAAAATACGCGGTTTTTATATAAGTGAAAAGTTATAAGCTCTTACTATAACAAGCTTCAGTTGTATAGAATACGCGCCGGCACATGGTAACTGACTTTTTGTATTGCATGTTTTGGGAGTTAAATAAACAAAATGAATATTTGCTGCTTACACTTTTGCTAAGTGTTTGACCAAGCTTCTCTTTGAATTTGTAGTAAGCGTCTTGATGTTGTGTTGCACATACAGAGGGACGTACGCCGTCTCCCAATGGTAAATAGATTTGATGAGATGCTTTTTCAAGGCAGAAAAACAATCTGAGGGTGGCCATTGCCAACAACCTTGGTAGCACTCAGACTCGTTGCCTGCTCCGAGCAAAATTTAAAGATGTTGCTTCTAACCGTGAGAGTCCTCCGCATGCATTAATAAATCTACGAACGTAATTCTGCCATGAAGAACTTCTCATAAAAAATTTGCTGTTCGGAGTCGGCGTGAAATTTAAGGGTTTCGCAAGTTAAAACACGACAAAATTAATATTAGCGTGGTTGGTACTGATCTGGAGTACATACCGATAAAAAAATTTCCTCGCCAATTGTTTAAAATTTGGAATTGAAATAAATATTGCAATTGGGCTCTTTTAAAGCGATTCAAAGAATTGTAATATCAAAAAGCAAGTCATGAAAATGTGATTTTAAATTATACACACTCATATAGGTATTTAGTACATATTTCAAGTTTTAAACAAATAAAAGAAACAAATGCAACTACATATTGGAAGCGCAAAGACAGAATTTGTTCACTATAATGGTGTGATCTCATTGACTTACATATTTATGTCAGCGATTAAGTAGCTGTGGAAACTTTTATCGCTATCTAGCTTAATAAATAATATTTTTTTTATTTTTATAAAATACTTACATAACAATAACAATTATTATATAAACCATAAAACACAGCGCTAGCAGCAGAGGCTTTGGGCTGAACAAATAATATATTTACATAAATAAACTTATGTATATCAAAGTTGATTATTCTCACTTTTGGCCGGTTTTTGGGTTGGCATTATTTGGGTTTAGATATTCTATTTGATTTTGCAGCATTGTGGTGGCTTAGCTGTGAACATGTGTTATTCGAAAACCCTTGAGAAAAGCTTCGAGACCTGAAGCAATTTCCTGCGAGCTGTTCCACTTCGTCCCATTAAGTGTGACCACTAACAGCTCCTTCCAATTTAGCTTATGTAACCCCGATCGTACTGAAGTTATGTTATGTTACTTTTGGTGAATATTCTTAGTAGATTCACAGATGTCTGCATTTGTTGATATTTTTCTTTTAGTAGTATTTAGATAAAAGTTACCACTCTTCGTTTTCATGGGATTTTCCGTAATTCGAACTGAACATTTGAAAACACGTACCTGGGTGTGCAGCAGTGCGTGCTAAGTTACATTAGGGTATAATTACCGTCTGACGAAACATATTAAAATGATAATACTTGGATAATGATAGACCTATTGTTTCTCATTTTTATTTTGTGTCTCCACACCGTGAAAAAGCATCTGTGAAGTGCAAAACGAATGCGTATTCGAACGAAAAACTTCAAACAAAAATCTATTTAAAATAAACAAAATATGGCTTGGCGCCAAACCATGAGTGTTTCACAACAAATAACTACAACCTTTGTCGGTTTTGGCCCTGACAAAGAACTTCGTCAATTGTCATAGATATATTCTCAAGGAAGTTTCTTTCACCACAGGAATCTCTAAAAATTTATGTTTTTTCTTAACTCTTGTATTTTAAGACATTTTTTCTACACTCTAAAAAGTGTATGTTTAATAATTGTCGAGATATTTGAAAAAAAAACCGTATTTATGATCCGATAACGTTCATATATGGAATGTATATTAGTTACATGAAAGGGAATATAACTCCACATTTTTCCCCGATAGGTAGCGCATGAGTCTAAATATTTAAAAAATTCGTATTTGTAGTCGGATTTGTTGCATACTTATTTAGAACATATGCATATATCTGCGTTTGTATGGAATACTTATAGCCTATGTCGGAAGGCCGGCTTTAGTATAATGAACCATTCGTAGCATACTATTGCGAATGACTCATTAGCGCCAAGCCATGAAAGAACTCTTGGCAAATAAACGTGAAAAAAGATCCGATACTAGCAAGTCAATATTTTTATTAAGTTTCATTAAAAAATTCGTTGTGGTTTAAAGAATAAAAGGAATGCTACATTATACTACTTGGTTTTAAATTGCTGGTTTTTAAAACAAAATCCGTCTAAGTATACGCATGCTATGTCCAAAATTGGTTTCAGACATGGAATGTTTAAAATTGCAGGCAATTGAACGTAAAATAACATTACTACTAATAACAAACATTAAGTGCTCATATCTAATCAATTTTAAATATTTTTTTTGTGTAAAGCTGTGTGTTTAGAATTCAACAAATACTGATAAATTTTAATTTTGCTCTCCGCTACACAGTGTTTAACTTAATTAATACGCAGTATTAATTTGTAACTATTAAGAGAGGTAACTGGTTACCTCTCTTAATATGCATAAATTTAAACAAACAATATTTAGAGCGTATGTATATCTTAAATTAATTTCTCCTTGATTAGCAAATTTGAAATTTTATACGACAAGTCGCAATCTTAAGAATTGTTAAATAATGTGCTTTTTCAGTTCGTCTTGTTTTGCAGTACTTATACGCTGTAAATATAATGACTAACAGGTATGAGTACAATTTGAAATTAACATAAAACTGGGTTTTGTGTAAGAAGAAGGATGCTGCTTATTTCATGGTTACCTATTTCTTGTATTTATTTAATTAAGTAATATAGCAAATGCATTTTTCATATAATATTTTCGTATAAGTTAAGAACTACCAAATACCTACTTTTCCATGTATTTTGTATGGGAAAAAAGCACCTTTGGTTCCTTTCTGGAGACTTACAATAACAATATTGAATTATTTATTTACCAATTTTTTTAAAATGAAGATTTTTTATTTATCCCCCCATTGCATTTTCTGCCATTTTATAGGGGTTTTGGCGGTCCTATAAAATATAGTAAGAAAAAATTGTTAAACAAATAATTGGGTTTTATTATTGGGAATCTGTTGAAGAGAAACAGAGTCTTCCGATTGAAAACTATTGATTTTCCAGAATTCAAGTTCCTTTTTTCCCATACAAAATACATGGAAAGCTTTGAGCGCTTTGAGCGACCTATAAATATTTTTTGATTTCAAAAAAACAAAGTAAGGTATACTTTTTTCGATATAGAACAATCCTAGGGGGTGAGAGCATAAAAATTCTGACTTTACTATTTTACATACTGTTTTGGACCACCCTAATATACATACGTAATATTCTTCGTATATTACTCGGTCTAATTTACTTGTAAAAAGATACTTTTCCACAAGAAATCAGTCAAACAGTAATCCCTCCTTTTCGACGTTATCATTCTGAAATGGAAGTGATTAATTGACCTAATTATTGCCCATTTAAAATACATATTTGTTGATGTTGAAAAAAAAATATTCATCGAAATAAACTTTATGCTTTCTACTAAATCCAACCATAGCTGAAACCAAATAATAACAAATAAAAATGCGGCGGTTTCGAAATTCGATGGTTTCGACGCATGCATGTATGTATGTTGTTAATTCAACAAAAAATTGACTATTATATATAATTGCAAGAGGCCCTGCTAGAAATTTTTCGAAAATGCTTTTTTTAATACTCCATTAGTTTGCGGTCGGACACACTCCCATACCAAAAAGCCCTAATAGAAGCGATATACAGTGAAAGCCTGTGAGACGCGCAAACCATATATAAATCCTGAATATTTATTAATATTTCCTCTCATTTCACTAAAGCAAAAAATATATGATAAGCAGTTGTATTTCATTTTATTTTTTAAGAAGTAAAATATTTTTTAAACGGTGGGTTAGATAAAAGAGGTCGGTTTTCACAGTCGTTAGTTAACTAATAGAAAAACAGTTGTTTTTGACTTTTGGTCAATTAATAGATGTACATTGGTTGTTACTGTGAACCAATGTGAAAATATTTTACAAGAATTTTTTGTAGGTTTGAGCGTAAACAATTTTCGAACAGTAAAAAGTAAGAGAATAGCAGTGTAAGACCGTAATTCCATGCTGTGGAAGTATACGACCCTTTAAACATTTAACTAAAATCATTAGGGCTGCTCAGGACATTGTGAAAATGGTCTTGGATTTGCATTTGCAAATTTTATGCTTGCTACCATGGCAACCGTTTGCATTTTATTGTTGTGAATTTACAAATGCACCGAAAAATGCAAATGCAAGATCATATGCACAAGATCCTGAGCAGCCCTAATGTGTTTGATAAAAATTTTCGTTGAGCTTCTTTACTCAATAGGCAGTGAATAATAGGGACAGAATTGATTGTTTTATATTAGCTTCCGTTTTGATATTGTGTGGATGTGTATACAGTTTTTGAGAAAAATCATTAAGAAGTAAAGTACACAATTAAAATTGAATTTTAATTATTTTTTTTACCCGAACAGATATATTGATCCGCACTTAAATAAAAATTTCATCACTAGCAAGAAATAAATAAATACAAATTCACTTTGTTGCCGTGGTTCATACATACAACATATCGTCGTCTCAGAAAACGGATGTCGAATGTTACAAAACACGGTTTTGAGAAAATTGACTTTGAAGTTTAAGGTCGAATTAATCCGAAACTGTACGGTAAATTCTTGTAACTTTTGAAGGAGACGTAGTTGGTGTTATTAGTTTTGATTTCCCATATTTTTACATTTAATATCTCTTAACGTTAATGAGAAAATTTACTTTTCATTCCGTATACATTTGTCGTAAGTAGCGTTTACTCACCACTCTGTTTTGTCCACAGAACATACGACAATAGTAAAGTATCTATTTCAACGACGATGGTATAATTTGATGAAAAAACAGACATATTTATTAAATAATGATTACTTATTAGAAAAAACATAACAAAAACATAATCATGTATTTAATAAAAAAAATCTGTACATCTCTTATGCTGTAAATATGTTACGAACATACGTTTTCTTTATATAAAAACAAAAAACAATACTTAAATTCAGTCTTTTGTACATTTTTATCTCTTTCATTTCATTGGAGACTCAGTGCAAGCTAAAATTTAAAAATTTAAAATTTTAAAATTAGTTACTTAGTTTAATTTTCAATTTTAATTGTATCGTTATAGTAGAGGACCATCCAATTGTCGTAAGTTCAAAGTTTTGCGATACATACGACAAATGTTTTATGATTAAAAAAGGATTACATTTGTATGGGAATTTGTCGTATGTGCCACATACGACAAACGTTTTATGATTAAAAAAAAGGTACGTTTGTATGGGAATTTGTCGTATGTGACGCATTTTCAGCACATACAACAAAAGGCATACCCAATCATTAATATTATGTAACATACGACAAAATGCGCACGAAATATCTCAAAAACTAATGGAGATATAAAAAAAATGGATTGCAGAAATCGAAAGAGCATGTCCAACTTAGTAAATCTGCATCAAAATCCCAAAATCGTGATTTTGCACATTCGTCATCCGTTTTCTGAGGCGACGATATGTAGATATCTGTTTAATAACTGATTAAAAAAGCTGCACATATACATACTAGGGATGCCATAGATCTCGGGATCCCAGTGTTTTTGACGTCCCGAAAATCCCGGGATTCGCTTGCATTAATCACGGGAGCCCGAAAAATTTGAAATATCGAATTTGATAGTAACAACTTGTTTAAGAATTTGAATTACGTTTTTTAGTAAAATGCCGTTTTGACTACAATTAACAAAAAGCTTGAAACTTTTAAATTGCAGCCTGGGCCTTTTTGAAGAAGATTTAAATGAATGTACTCATAGCGTCGCCAATGTAAACGAAATAGGAAATTTTAAGGAAAAGTTACATAACTTTTTAAAACAATCTAAATCGAAAAACTAATAATTTATCCGACCTGCTGGTAAAAGAAGTTCAAATATTTTGTAATGGAGTAGATAGAGGTCATTATATTCAATCGCTTATGGCTACCTTTTTGCAATCCAGCGTAAAAGTGTTGATGCCGAAAGAGGTTTTTCATCAACAGGTTTTTGTATGCAATTACTTCAGGTTAAGATTTGAAAACTCCGCTTTGAATGCTCTGCTGGTCTTACGTGCACGTCTTGAGTGAAATGACTTCACTTTTTCCAAATCCTGGTTTCCCATAAAATTCACTTTTTTTTTGTCCTATTAAATGACGTATCCGTGGACTACCATATGTACGCACGAATAAATTTTTCATTCAGTTTGAAAAAAAAACAGTTCTCAGTTATTAGGTCAAGACGGGCGCTAGTTTTTTTAGGGTCGTTGATCACCAATGTACCACCAGAATTTCAATATTCAAAATGCCGGATCCAATTTGACGGAAGATTTTTTTTAAATTTACTGGATTCATTTGGAATTCGTTACTCGTTGGGTAACGGGCTCGTTGATTACGAATATGAAGTTGGACTAGAAAAATTCAAAATGGCGGATCCAATATGGCGGCAAAAAATTCAAAATCGATTGGACTTGCTTAAAACTTTAGAATTGGGAGTTCCTAAGGCCGCTGATTATGAATCCGAAATCAGATCAATGTTC
The DNA here is from genome assembly GCF_013731165.1 of Rhagoletis pomonella. Lineage (NCBI taxonomy): Eukaryota > Metazoa > Arthropoda > Insecta > Diptera > Tephritidae > Rhagoletis > Rhagoletis pomonella. Next base: position 82,425,021 of record NW_023458559.1, read on the forward strand.
GGTCTACCATTTTTCACGGAGAGGTTAAAATCGAATGTACGTACATGGCGTATGAGTTACCCTGACGAGATGAGAATGTTGCTCATACGCCATGTAGGTACGTTCGATTGTAACATTTCCGGGAAAAATTTTAGACCGAATATGGAATCGCCATTTTTGATTTTTAATATCTGATTTCATTTACATAATCAGCTGCCTTAAGAAAACTCAATTATAAATTTTTAAGCGAATCCAATCGATTTGGATTTTTTTGTTCCCCAAATTAGGCCTGCCATTTTAAATTTTTCTAATCCGACTTCAGATTCGTAATCAGCGACCGTGATACCCCCCACCATTTTGAATATCGCCATTTTGAATATGGAAACTCTGATGGTACATTCGTATTCAGCGACCCTGCAAACATTAGAATCCGTCTTGACCAAATAACTGACAACTATTTTAACAAACTGACATGACGGACATCATTTACGTAATACTGAATTTTCAGTTCTGCCACGTCTAATTTGATGTATTATAAATTTACGAGCCTTTTGACATGCTTTACGTTAATTTCTATTCCATAGAAATTTGGGCAAAGCTTTGGTCCGTTTGACATAGAACGTCACATATGTATGTACATACAGGATTACAAAAACATACATATCAATATTGGTACTCACTTCGGATGCACTTGTTGCCACAGAACTTAACGGTGACATTGGTGCTGATTGGACCGGACTGGCTGTAGATACGTTGGAGCAATTTACTGTCCTTAGTGAGTTTGTGGGCCCTGATGAACGACCACTTTGGAGACAACTTTTTCCGCCCGTCAAACTTGAGGAATTGCCACCAACTGAGTTTTTATAAGCACTGTCGGTTCCAAAACTTTTGACTGAATTTTGGTCATTTGGAAGAAAGAACGGGCAACTACCACCAGTTGCTGCATTGCTACCTCCACCATCTACACCATATGGAGAGGGCGATAGTTGCATGGGATCATCTAGCATTGACGTTGCAGCACTGGGGGTAAGTCGCAACTGAGGTGAATGTGCGGCGTTCAGTTCTCCTCCTCCGCCGATATCTGTGAAACCCGAATAATTGTTCGCCTGATTTGGATCGCGACTTACATTCGATATGATTGGTGAGTTCAATGAAGTTTTGTTCTAAAAATGTATTAACATTCCAGTAAATAATTGTATTAATTATTATTATATAGACTAACCTCCCATTCATTCTTGAAAGACTCACTTAGATACTGGCGTACTTGATTTTTTTGTTTTTGTATGACATGATAACGTGTAGGATTTTCCAATACTGTCCGCACCTAAAATATATAGAAAATATGAAGGATTAATATACACATACATTAGAGGGGGTATTGGTGTAAATACGTCATATTTTAATCCTGGTTCGAGCTTCGGTGGGAAATTTAACCAGTTTGAGTTTGAATATATCTTGCAACCTACATATATACACAATTTTCATAATAGCTTAGTTCGATTGTCTACAAAAAAATGTCCTTATACCAAAATATGTAGGACTAATACTTTCGAAGATATTTGCAATTTTAGTAAAAAAAAGCTTATTTATCTATATAAAAATACGCCACAAGAAAATTTTGTAATCCCTTTTTTTGAAGGCTCGATTTCAATGAAACATGGTGATGGAATTTTATACACCTACATTTATACACATATAAAATCGCGAGAATCATTCAATTGGGAACCATTTTCTCCCAGATTTTAAAATCACATTGAATGATTGTTGTTTTGTGCCAACGTTTTTAGAAGGATCAGTGTGTTTGTCTTGCGATAGGTGGCGTAGGGATTGAGAGCTGTTCTAAAAAATCATATTTATGATCAGATTTGTTTCACTTTTGGAACACATATTAGCAAACTGGTGAAACTTGGTAGCCCAGTCGTGTGATGAAAACATATTGGGCTTTGGCTCAGTCTTGACAAAAACCCGTGTGATACCCCAGTTAGAGCAGGAAATATTATCTTTTGTTGTAAACCTTCAAGATACTTTCTCAACCGTTAACGATTCAGATGAAAAAAAGAAAGAGTTTATGTAGATGTGGACAATTTAGTTTTTAACCTCCAAGAGACTCTCAGACAAATATAATCGAAAAACTTATTTACAGTCTGAATTGGTATATGTTTGACATATTAGTCAGTGATGATCATCTCATCTATACATACAATTACATATGCATATTTTTTATAAATTAAAATCGAGGTACCTTTTTCGGTCTAATTCCAAAAGCTACTGAAGAAATTTGGAGGGAACTTAGTAGAATTAGCATTAATTAACGTTCATAATTCGATTTTCAGTTTTCCTATACATTCGCTATAAACTATGCTAGTGGACTTCAAAATAATAATTCGCATAAAGGAGTTAGTATTGGTGACAGGTACAATTCAAAAGTGTATGAAAAAAGATGTCGAATTTCGACAACTGGACAACTGGGCGATACTAGTTGATTTTTATTTTTTGAGCACATTGAACACAGATTGTTTTAAGAACATAATTAACCATAGTTTTGCTATTACCAATCAAAATTCTAAAAAAAAAGCAGTTTTTCGGCCCACGCTAATGTTTATGTACTATGTACATAAGAATGTAGATGCCAAAGTTGTAAGAGAAAAGAATAAGCGTTGCTATTTTTTTATATACATACGATTCAAGCAAAATGTATATTTATGGTGAAAACACAACTGCCGTTTATTTCTGCTATAAAATTTGCTCAAAATGTTAATAATAATCTTATTTCTGCACATAATTTAATATGCTGAATGCACTTAATTTATAGTTTGTATATGCATGTGCGGGCTTGTTGAAATTTCAGGCTGGTAACAAAAGTTTTGTAACCGGTAAAAAGTATCTGTACCCTTTTCGCATTCTGTGGATTCTTCTAACCGGTCAATTTTTTGGCAATAAAATTTTCCGGTTACAAAATCATCGGTAACGTCCATTGTTGAATATGTTTGCCCTGACAAATCTTCGGCTAAAACAAGGTCTGGTTTAAAAAATTGGATGTAGTCATTCATTGCCTCCCACTCTGGTTGCTTGGTGCATTTTCTAAAGAAGAAATAGTTGCCGCCAGAGGGAGCTTCAATTTACATAGCCTTTCTAGCATAACGACTGCTGGACGAAGGTGTTCTAAAACAGATTTTTATATGTTTGCCGCATTGTCGGTTACAACTGTAACGATTTTGTTAGTAATTTACAAATTTGACAGAATATCTAAAATCGCTTGACCGATATTAAAGGCGAATGTACAGTTTTGACTTCTCCGGTTCACAAAGCCAAAAGATCTGGAGTGTTAAATGAAATGTGCGGTGATGGTTATATAACATCGGCTGCTGTCAAAAGTCCACAATTCGCTTGTCAAAGATATACTAGTGAACCCGCTTAGCGTTAGAACGCCCAAAATTGAATTTCAAAAACTTAAAAAATATTCTAAATGCTAGCCAGAGTTAAAAGAGATCCGCGTGCCAGTGAAGAACAGTCTCGCACAGTGCATGTTTTTAACTTCATCAAATTTCAAATCACCCCATACCGATGAAAATAGTTCTTAATTAAAAAAAAAAATAAAACTTTATCACACATCCACACATCTTTAATTTGATCTCTCATTTTTGAAATTCCTTTTCAAAAGTATTCTCAAACTAAAATCCTCTTACATCTCTTTCGTCTGACATTGCGATACGCGGGTTTCAATAAACCGATGAATTAATTTGAATTTTAGCCTCTTAAATTAAGGGTAGGAATACGCCATACATATAACTCTTTCTTAAATATTCATCTGAATATCTTCTCGGATAGCCAAGCGGTCATTTAGGTACTCTCTTCTAGCTCTGTTAAATCTCAACAAGTGGAAGACTGTAGGAGAGAGCTGGCCTATATCTCTGATCAATACGAAATTACCCTCATATGGTTCCTGGCACATAGGGACATTTACGGAAACGTGGGAGCGGACGAACTTGCAAGGTACGGTTCCGCACTGAATGTGTCCCACGCGGTGGACATGAGCGCTTCGCCAAGGGAGATAAAAGCAACAATTACCGAAATTTATCACTCGAAGACTAAGCAGAGGTGGAACTTTACAGGATCATACAGGATTACCCGGCAGTTCTAGGTGGCCTACAACTCACTTAGTCCAAAGCTCTCTTATGAATGAGCAAAGAAGTGCACTGCAGTGTGTACAGGACACTGGCCCGTTGGCATAGTAGTTACGATGACTCTGGCTCAAAAGAGACAGTCGAACACTTCCTGTGTGAGTGTCCAGCCTTTGCAAGGCGGAGGCTAAAGACACTCTACAAGCTATTCCTGCAGAATGTTTTAGAGCGAAGCTGACCCTCTCTGTATGACGTACTGAAATTCATTAAATATGTTTTGTATTTTGAAGTGAATTGTTTTCGTTATTTTCTTGTTAAACACATGTGTTATTTATTTTTGTACCGGCAATAAAATATTGGGAAATATTTTTAATAGAATATTTTACTGGTTTCTAGCGCATATTTTTGAATTTTGCGCGCATATTATATGCGCATATTTTCGATTTTTTAGTGCATGAGATTCCGAGCCCTACTTATAAATATAAAAAGAATGAATATTGGATGATATTTTCCATAATATGTAACCCGGCTTTAAAAACGATGATTATTTTTTTTTTGTGTGCAAAATTTTTATCAAACGGCAAGTGTAAACTGATTCTTCGGATCTTGCCCATTCCTGTGTCCCTTGAAAAATTCAAAAAAGTGCTGACGAAGCTGACCAGTTCTTAATCATTAGCAAAATATTTAGAAGATATGATTGCATTTACCTGTAAAACCTGTTTTGGCACATCTACGCCAATACTTTGCAGTGGTCCTTTTAACATAACTGGACTAGAACTAGTACCGGATGATGTAACTGATGGTGGGTGGGTTATATAGTTTTGTTGATTCATTTGCACATCGTTGAAATTCGTTCCGAAACTGTTGGATGCTGGCCTATAACCAATGCCCGCATTATTACTATGACCCATCATATGTTGGGTATTTGATGTTGTTGAATGTAACGGCTGGCTTTGGTGTGGGCTAGGAATCTGTTGTGTTATATAAGACTCAACTTGCTGTTGTAGAGCAGCAGCCTCAGCTGCTGCAGCGGCTCTTTTCTCTGCTTCGCGTCGCTCCAACTCTTGCTGTTGCTGTTCACGTTGCAACTGTTGCTTGAGTTGTGTCCGAGATTTTGGAACAGTTGTCTTGAATGTAGGACTGAAAAATGAAACAAAATTTTATAAAGTTTATAAAGACTTTGATGAGTCTGTCAGGCTTGCCGACAGGTATGTACATATGTAAATGTTACGAGTTTAGTATGAAATAGCACAACGTAAATATTAAATGCAAGTGTAAGTAATAGCATGTGTACATTAGGGTGTCCCGTCAAAATTTTTTTTTGATCTACATTATCGCAAGAAGTATCGAAATTTGCGTAATTTTACACATGTTAAGAAAAGGGTAAAAAAGTCAGAATTGTGTGTCATTTTGAGGGCTCTACCACACCATGAAGTTTTCCACGTATTTTATATGA
>NW_023458559.1:82430676-82445235 GCF_013731165.1 Rhagoletis pomonella
TTTTTTTGTTCGCCAAATTAGGTCTGCCATTTTGAATTTTTCTAATCCGACTTCAGATTCGTAATCAGCGACCGTGATACCCCCCACCATATTGGATCCGCCATTTTGAATATGGAAACTCTGATGGTACATTGGTATTCAGCGACCCTGAAAACATTAGAAACAACAACAAACTGAATGACAAATTTATTTACGCGTTTACGGACATGACGTTTCCTAAGAGTCGCATCATTTACGTAATACTGAATTTTCAGTTCTGCCACGTCTAATTTGATGTATTATAAATTATCGAGCCTTTTGACATGCTTTACGTTAATTTCTATTCCATAGAAATTTGGGCAGAGCTTTGGTACGTTTGACATAGAACGTCCCAGGATTACAAAAACATACATATCAACATTGGTACTCACTTCGGATGCACTTGTTGCCACAGAACTTAACGGTGACATTGGTGCTGATTGGACCGGACTGGCTGTAGATACGTTGGAGCAATTTACTGTCCTTAGTGAGTTTGTGGGCCCTGATGAACGACCACTTTGGAGACAACTTTTTCCGCCCGTCAAACTTGAGGAATTGCCGCCAACTGAGTTTTTATAAGCGCTGTCGGTTCCAAAACTTTTGACTGAATTTTGGTCATTTGGAAGAAAGAACGGGCAACTACCACCAGTTGCTGCATTGCTACCTCCACCATCTACACCATATGGAGAGGGCGATAGTTGCATGGGATCATCTAGCATTGACGTTGCAGCACTGGGGGTCAGTCGCAACTGAGGTGAATGTGCAGTGTTCAGTTCTCCTCCACCGCCGATATCTGCGAAACCCGAATAATTGTTCGCCTGATTTGGATCCCGATTTACATTCGATATGATTGGTGAGTTCAATGAAGTTTTGTTCTAAAAACGTATTAACATTCCAGTAAATAATTGTATTAATTATTATTATATAGACTAACCTCCCATTCATTCTTGAAAGACTCACTTAGATACTGGCGTACTTGATTTTTTTGTTTTTGTATGACATGATAACGTGTAGGATTTTCCAATACTGTCCGCACCTAAAATATATAAAAAATATGAAGGATTAATATACATACATTAGAGGGGGTATTGTTGTAAATACGTAATATTTTAACCCTGGTTCGAGCTTCGGTGGGAAATTCACCCAGTTTGAGTTTGAATATATCCCATATATATATATATATGTATAACATACATATAAACATAATTTTCATAATCTCTTTAAAACTGCATTTAATAAATTTTGACTGAAATCTTATAATAATTCAGAAACCTACTATATAGACATACGTAAATCGGGCTTTATTCTCATACTTTTGTAACACCGCTATTTAAATCGGCATTTCAAACTTAAAAAAAAAAACTAGATGCCACTGCCCTTTCATGTGACTTCTTTAATCTGATGTTGGAGAAGATAATAAGAGCTGCAGAACTGAACCGCTCAGGAACAATTTACTACAAGAGCGTGCAATTGCTGGCTTATGCCGATGACATCGACATCATCGGTAACAAAAACCGCGAAGTCTGTTCTGCCTTTTCCAAGTTGGATAGGGAAGCAAAGCGCATGGGTCTGGTGGTAAACGAGGACAAGACGAAGTATCTCCTGTCATCAAACAAACAGTCAGCACATTCGCGCCTTGGCACCCACGTCACTGTTGACAGTTACAATTTCGAGAAAGTAGAGAATTTCGTTTACTTGGGAACCAGCATTAACACCGATAATAATGTCAGCATTGAAATCCAACGTAGAATCACTCTTGCCAACAAGTGCTACTTTGGACTGAGTAGGCAATTCAGGAGTAAAGTCCTCTCTCGACGTACGAAAACCACGCTCTATAAGTCACTCATCATGCCCGTGCTGGTATATGGCGCAGAAGCATGGACAATGACAACATCCGATGAGGCGGCTCTTGGAGTGTTCGAGAGAAAGATTTTGCGGAATATTTACGGTCCTTTACGCGTTGGCGACGGCGAGTACCGCAGACGATGGAACGATGAGCTGTATGAGCTTTACAACGATATGGACATAGTGCAGCGAATTAAAATACAGCGGCTCCGCTGGCTTGGTCATGTCGTTCGAATGGACACCGACGCTCCAGCTCTGAAAGTATTCAACTCGGAACCCGCTGGTGGTAGCAGAGGAAGAGGGAGGCCCCCACTGCGATGGAAAGATCAGGTGGAGAAGGACTTGGCTTCACTTGGCGTTTCCAATTGGCGTCAGTTGGCACAGAGGAGAAACGACTGGCGTGCTTTGCTGAACTCGGCCAAAATCGCTTAGGCGGTTACAGCGCCAAAAAAGAAGAAGAAGAAGATGCCACTGCCGGAGCCACATGTTTATTAACGTGGGCCCGAATATCCGCTTTTTTAGAATTTTGATTGGTAATAGCAAAAATATGGTTCCTTATGCTCTAAAAACAATCTGTGTGAAAGATAAAAATTTTTGGTCAGTATCTTAGGCTTGCCCAAGTCCACCAAAGGCAAGTGCTAAAAAAAAATGTCTTAGCTTAGTTCGATTGTCTACAAAAAAGCTATTTATACCAAATTATGTAGGACTAATACTTTTGAAGATACTTGCAATTTTAGTAAAAAAGCTTATTTATTAATTTGTATTTTTTGAGCACATTGAACTTTGATGGACTTCGGCGAGCCTAAGATATTGATCAAAAATTATCATCTTTCACACAGATTGTTTTGAGAGCATAATTAACCATATTTTTGCTATTACCAATCAAAATTCTAAAAAAAGCAGATTTTCAGCCCGCGCTAATGTTTATGTACTATGTACATAAGAATGTAGTATCGGTAGAACTTGATCGGTGATCTGGGGCATTGCCAGCTTTGGTAGTTTTCAGAAAACCAAGTCGTCTAGAAAGAGTTTCCAAAAGAATTAGTTTAACTGCAAAATTTTTATCAAACGGCAAGTGTAAACTGATTCTTCGGAGCTTTGCCCATTCCTGTGTCCCTTGAAAAATTCAAAAAAGTGCTGACGAAGCTGACCAGTTCTTAATCATTAGCAAAATATTTAGAAGATATGATTGCATTTACCTGTAAAACCTGTTTTGGCACATCTACGCCAATACTTTGGAGGGGTCCTTTTAACATAACTGGACTAGAACTAGTACCGGATGATGTAACTGATGGTGGGTGGGTTATATAGTTTTGTTGATTCATTTGCACATCGTTGAAATTCGTTCCGAAACTGTTGGATGCTGGCCTATAACCAATGCCCGTATTATTACTATGACCCATCATATGTTGGGTATTTGATGTTGTTGAATGTAACGGCTGGCTTTGGTGTGGGCTAGGAATCTGTTGTGTTATATAAGACTCAACTTGCTGTTGTAGTGCAGCAGCCTCAGCTGCTGCAGCGGCTCTTTTCTCTGCTTCGCGTCGCTCCAACTCTTGCTGTTGCTGTTCACGTTGCAACTGCTGCTTGAGTTGTGTCCGAGATTTTGGAACAGTTGTCTTGAATGTAGGACTGAAAAATCAAACAAAATTTTATAAAGTTTATAAAGACTTTGATGAGTCTGTCAAGCTTGCCGACAGGTATGTGCATAAGTATGTAAATGTTACGAGTTTAGTATGAAATAGCACAACGTAAACATTAAATGCAAGTGTAAGTAATAGCATGTGTACATATATGTATGTATCTATTAAGCTTCTATTTTTCTTACTACGTATCAATCGTAGGAGCATAAAACGTTTGAATTATCTTTATAAAAAGTACAAATTTATTAATACAAATGCGTATGCAATTCTAGTAAATTTTTGTCAGTAAGATTCTGAGTATTCTTTTTACGCACCCGCCTGTTGACGGCGGTAGGCCAACAACCCTTGGCTCAACCGGCTCCGTGACTGCAATATCACCCAAGTCTACTATGCTCGGATCCATTTCCAATATCATTTCTAAGTCTTTGTCGATGCCTACAGTTACTCTAATGTTACAATCAGATTCAATGGTGTTGTTATTAGAACTAACATTCTGTGATGAGTAAGAGTTTGGAGAAAAAGATTGTTGCCCTTGCTGCAAGGATTGTTCTATTCGCGAACCAATTTGTGCTATTTCATTGCTGCCTTCATCGCAATCCATTAAGGCGGCAGGTTCAATACCAACTTCGATTTCCAGCAAGGGATCAACTTTGCTTATATACTCTCTTTGTTGTATTTGTTCAGTTACTTTTGAACCAAGGGCTTGCTTAGGTTGTAACTGATCGCCTATTTTCAAATCAGTAGTAACATTTGTGGTAGACATTTTCAGAGTTTGTATCCGCTGTAAAAAGTCCTGAAACTCTGTCGAATTATTTCGGGATGACTCATATAAAGTTTTAGGTGACATAGTGTTTCCACAAGAAGAACTATTTTGGCTATTGTTGCTGTCGCCGTGAACTATCTGTGAGTGGGGTTGAACATTGCTAGTTAAAGTTGTGAGCCATGCTGACTTTTCGGTTTCGTCGAATTGCACTGCTGCCTGTGGGGCAGAAGTTGACTGTGGTTCACTATTTTCTTCCTTAATAAGGGATTTCGTAGTAATATAATTAGTATTTTTACCTAAATTGTGTTTGTAGCTTTGGCTATGATTCATATTGGCGTCTTCATTTTCTTGGGTTTTGGTTCTATTTCCCCAATATGAGAACATTTTAGTCAAATTTTGTTTTCTTTAACAAAAATTTCTTTAGACACGTGCGTAGAATGATCGTGATTGTACACACTTAGTAATATTCAGAAGCAAATTTATTACTTAGAACATTAATTGAGAATATAGTTCGCAAAAGAAACAAATATTTGCTTGAGTGCATGAAAATATATACATAGCTATGTTTGTATATCTTAGGAAAGTTTCAAATACATATAAACATATGTATGTATGTGCATGTAATTTTTTACAAAGCAGCAGCACACTAATTATTTTTTTCGATGCCGTGTTTATACACAACGTTCGCGTAATTTACTCCTGTCTCATTTGCACTAATATTTATATAGAAAATATACTTAATGCACTTTCACCTCATTCTCAAATTTTTTATTATACATATGCCTTTCATTGGTTTCATATTAACCATTTAATTTTTATGGATGTACATTTTCACATTCGCATACGCAATTTTATTACTTGAATAGTATTTTTAAATTCTTAGAGGTAAAATTTTCTTTCGGCTGAATAATACAAAAGATAGCCAAGAAAAAACAAACGGACCTTGATCTTGTATTGTGAAGAATTGCCAGTATGTTTTCGATGCGGCAACTTTCGAAGAGAACACTTTGAATACTTTCGAACAGATATTCTATTTAAAAAGAGCTTTGCGGGCCGTAAAACAGGGTAATTAAAAAAAATATAAAATAAAGCCTGGATACAAATGTGTGCATTCTTTTAATTTAAAATTTCTTAAATAACTATAATTTCAATTTCATCCTTTTTCTCGGGTTCAAGCATAAATTGCTTACCCCTTTTGTAATATGTACATATATATGTATACAAAAGTTAAGCGAATATGAATTGGTATTGGGTAGCATTGTATTTATCCTTAAAAATAATTTAACAAATTTTTGACAACCCTATATCCGCAGAGGAAAATACAACACATATGTAGTAATATATGCGCATGATTGGAAAAAATTTAAAAGCTTTTCTACAGTGATATTTCTATCTGTTCAGGTGAAATACAGCATGCAGTATAAAAATTTGAAATGTTTGGTTTAAAAAATTTTGGAACACGTATATATATACTCAGACCAGATTGCTTTGGCAAAAAATCGGGACATTTCTAAAACATCGAATCCGAACTTACAATTTATTTTTAGAATAAAAAAATTTTGAAAATGATCGCAAAAATATATATATATGTATGTACACACAATATATATGGTAGCAAGAATGGAAATAGAGTAAATAAGGTTTTGGCTACTTTTCTTTGTTTAAAATTTGTTTATTATTTTTTTATGACATATACATAGCTTACTATACAAAAAACGATGTAAATCAAAATTTCTAACTTTGTAGAATATTTACAATACGATTTTTACGAATTTTAACAAATGTTGATCAAACTTTTAAAGTTTTCAATCAGATTTTCAGAATTTTTTAGCATGCAGTTTTGTTGCCCATTAAAATTTTAGTATAACAAACTGCAAGTTCGAAGTAGCTTGGACTTGCCGTTGATTTTCGGTAATTTTTTGTTCGCGCATTTTCTTCCATACAAAGTCTGCTTACCAAAAATCAAAGGTAGGTCCAAGCTACATAAAATTTACACTTTGAATTGAATGGGCTAGAAAACTGCACACTCAGAATTATGCTAAAAAAAAAAACGAATTAAAAAATCAGCATTAAATATTTAATCGAAAGGGGAATAGCCAAAGAATACTTAAAAGCGTCTTCCCTATTTAGATATATTTTCGCCACTGTATTCAAGTTAGAATCGTTTCATTAAAAACAAACAAAAAACAAATAATTACAAAAACCTTAATAACAAATAAAAAAATAATAATAATGACTGAAGTGCATATAGCGAGAATACCAGTTTAACAGAATAAAACATAACCAAAGATCATAGAAAATAGGATGTTCTTTGTGATAACGTTGGTACGAAAAAATACATATACATACATACGTCCCGACTTTTAAAAAGTATTCAGCGGGACAATTTTCTCAAAATCGGTACTGTCCCGTCAAAATCGGTATGAATGGTCACCATACATATATAAGTATGTTAACGCTATTAATACGCGATAACACTAAGAAATAGTAAAAATTTAAATTTTATGTAAAAATGAAAATTTTTACAATTATTATTTTTTTGCATCTTCAACCTTTACAAATTGGTAGCTAGTTTTTAAGGCGGAAACCATTGCAGGCCTGTGTAATCGTTTGATAAGGACAAAAGTCCCATTTCAAACGGTTTTACAGAATTTTCGATCGAAGAAACTATTTTTAGGTTGTTATCGGGGAAGGGATTTTATGGAAATTGCCTTTCTTTCTGTTGAAGAGATAGAGTATATTCGATTAAGAATGTCCACGATTTAGCTTTCCCTGATTCCATATATACATACTTGATGTTGTGTTTTTTAAGATATTTGCTTTTTTTTTGCCTATTGTACCTTTAAAAAAGTGATTATAGCGGGGAAAACGCCCTTATTCCACTTGTATCAACTCACGTCGAGCACACGTTTAGTACATTCAAGGCTGTGTTGAAGCCTGTCTGTTGTTACAAAAAAATCAAGTTGACAATAAAGAAAATCGATGGATAAATAAAAAAGTACTAAGTGGTCATATGAAAATGCGCAAAGATTGTTTGTACGAAAAATGAGCAGGAAAGAATGTTACTCATACGTCATGTACACCTGAAAATATCTCGAAAACATATCCATAGAATAAAAAATTAACTCGATTTTCGGAATCAGCGAGCAATTCTATATGGGAATTGGATATGTAGTGGCGTTCTTTGAACATTTTTCCTATAAACCAGTGCTATTTTCAAGCTTTTGTATTTTTTTAGTGCCTTCTTTTGCCTTTTTTGCTATTTCTAATGCCTTTTCTTGCCTATTTCGTTAATTTATTTTGCCCTTTTTTTATAGGTTTTTAGGCCCTAAATATGCGTTCCCTGGTTATTATGCATAAATATTAGTCAGTCCTTCTTTTATGATGCGTACGAAATTCGTAGTGATATCTGTCAATTAATTAAGGAGTAGCACGTCCAAATGATAAAACCTTATAATCAAATAAATCATTGCCCGTTAATGAAAACGTATCGGCCGAGAACATAGTCGCTGTCCGTGAAAATGGACTACCGAGCCCGAGGCAGCCAAAGGCTTTTTGTGGTTATAGCAGAACTATGCAACGCGCCACGAGGCGGATGCAATGATAGGCATTCTGCGTGTACGATTTCAGCACTTGAGCTCCTTAAAATAAAAAATAGGTTTTTGCTAATACCTCTCACGCGGCTTTTTTTATTCCATTTTAACAAAAAAATATTATAAATTAAAAAAAAAAAAATTTAAATAAATAGAAATTTACATAGATATGTATATTCGTTTACGTACATATGTATGAAAGTGCGTACACAAGTATGTGCATGTGTACAATAAAATCCATTTCTTAAAAAAATGCCAACACTCATGGAATAGATAAAGTTTACTTTTGTTGGTTTTTGATGAATGAGGGAATTAGAAATGACCGTTGTTTACTGTATAATGTGAATCTCCGTAAAAAAATGTGTATAATTATCTAAGTATTACCATTCAGTGAGTTTTGAGCAACGATTACCTACACTTGCATATATTTCTAGGGTTGCCAGACGTTAAACACTTTGAGAGAAAAGCGCAAGCGGCACGCAAATCTTTGTCGGTTACTTTATTACATATCTTCTGTAGCCATAGGCCAATTTCCCCCATTTGAGTCCTTTATATTCGCTTTTTTGTCCAGCATAAGGCTTCATACTCAGCAATCGAATAGGCTTGGAACTGGTGACTAGGAGGCCATTCATTTGGCCAACTCTATACAGTTTTTTTCTTTTTTTTTTACACAAAGTTTACGAAGAAATTCACCTGAAAAAGAGATGTACTTATCTACCAAAGCTGGCAAACGCAAATAAGGATTCAATTTTAAAACATAAAATTAAAGTTAACAATAAAACACTTTTCTCGCAAAATCCATAAAAAAATTTAACTACTTCTTTTATGTTTTACAGCTTTTTTTTATCGAAAATAGAAATGTACTCCTTTCTCCGTTTCAGAATCTGGCAACCCTATATATTTTGGATGTCTTTTAAAATCCCTTCATTTCGAGTGTATGTAAATGAATTATATTTATAAACATAGCTACATACTTAAACCCTGTTAGTACTCTCTTTTAAGTAATGTGCATTTATATATACATAGTACGTATTTATGTGTTACAGCAAACGAGTATCAAAAGAACACTACGTAAGATAACGAAATACGCACAAAACAGCGACACAAAGTCGACGAGTTGAGCCAGGTCGGTTAAATAAATAAGCAACCGGAGGCGAAGTGTAGCAATGGGAAATGATTACACTATTGTTAGTGAGCTCTGGGGTAAATACTTTAGGGAATTTTTAATTAGGGACAAACCCTTAAAAGTATGTGATTTATGTATGTATATGTATATTAAATAAATTGATGTATTACTCACATTGATTGTAAAACTATTTATGTCAATTGTTTTTAACTTATTAATCACATAAGCTAATCGCATGGTTAGTAATACCAACAGGGCTGTTTATGTGGCTAAAAGGAAAATTTAACGGAGTTAAGTGTTCTTTAGTTACTCGATTGCACCAGAATGAGGTTATACTTATTGTTAAACATTTACTTTGTTTATACGAGGCATTAATTTGCGTTAGCTTAAATCGTTTAATTTTGATACAGACGTACATAGTTATATGCTGCTTTTTTTCGAATGGATTTTTTCTAATGAATGCAAAATGAAAAACAAGTAAGAAAGTCTAAGTTCCGGCGGAGCCGAACATTAAATACCCGGTGCAAGTATTAAATATAGTTTTTTTTTACCTGTCCGAAAACCAACGCTACATGTTAAGCAGGGGTGGATTTACCCTATTTCAAACATTTTCGATAGAACGTTCAGTTAGACATAATGAGATAAACTTATGCAGTCATATGGGGGCGGTATCACGCCCATTTTCCGAAATTCCAAATAATTTACTTCTCTTCAAGGTATTGTTGTTAGTATCAATTTTGAGTAAATTAGCGTCCTTAAATTTCGAAATGTCGAAGTTTCAAGCATATCTGAAATTTGCCGTTAAAGGAAAAGTGGCCGTAATTTTGGTTTCAAACGATTTGCTCTAAGGTGGCAAGCACAATAATCATACCGAGTTTGGTACATATTGGTCGAACGGTTACCGAGATACATATATGAGATCATAATGATCATATTGTTTTTGAATAAATTAGCTTCAGTATTTACTGATTTATCGAAGATTTCGCATTTCTCTAAATTACCGCTGTATGGGATGTGGGCGTGGTTATTATCCGATTTTTTTAATTTTCAGCCATTTGCTATGTTGTACCAAGGCCCAACAACTGTGCCAAGTTTGGGAGAAATTGGTGAAGCGGTTACCAAGATATATACACATGTAATCATAAGTGGGCGTGGCTACGTCCATTTTCCAAAAATTTATAATACTCCTATTTTTCTCGTCTAAAAATCATTGTAAATATCAATTTTGAGTGAATAAGCTTCATTTGTTACTAAATTATCGCAGTTTTCGTATTTCTAAAAACTGCTGTTATATGGGAGATAGGCGTGGTTAATATTCGATTTCGCCCATTTTCAATACCATCCGTCCTACGCCCGAAAGAAGTACACGTACAAAGTTTCGTAAAGATATCTCAATTTTTACTCCACTTATGGTGTACACAGACGGAGGGATGGACAGACAGTCACCGCTTAATCGATTTCTCTTTTCATTCTGATCATTTATGTATACATTTGTCTATATCTAACTCGATTCGTTTTGCCTATTACAAACAACCGTTATGTGAACTAAGTTATAATACCCTTGTGCACAAGTGCGCTCGGGTATAAAAAAGCAGCTGATTGTGTTCACACTTCTTTCGGTATTTATAAACTATAGCATTTTACGTCCTCTATACTGACACGAGTTTAAAGGAACCGTATTAAGCATCGTATAAACAAGGTAGTTGTTATTTACATATAGACAATCCTGAAAATTGAGAATAACAAAAAATTAACAAACTTTTCTTACATGTCATCGAATCGCACTGAACGGGTCGCGGACTTTAGCTCATAGAATTCTACATTATCCGTCCTCCCAGCAACTTGAACTTCAGTTGATAGTAAATCTAAGTCTTCGATGGGAAAATATTCAAGATCGAAATCCATATTTATGCCGGATTCTGCCATCGTCGAGCTAAATGCTTCCTACGCCGGTTTTACTTGTGGTGAGTGGAAAATTTCAAGTTTTATTTTACTCTGAGTTGACTAAAGCACAAAAGTAATTTGATTGCTGACAACTTGTGGTGAGTTGATGAGCATTGATCAAAATACATTGGTGTGCGATATCTTTTTTCATTTTATTCTTTGCTCAGTGATTCGTTATTTGTTTGGCGGCTTAATTAAGAAGAGTTTCAAACTCTGCCTTTGGAAATCGACAATTAGTGCCAATAAAATCGATTTGAATGTCTTGCTCAACACTTGTTTATCAGAATGGGGTCTACAATGCATAATACATAAGTATGTACTTGTATTAGTATATGTATGTATGTATGCTCCACTAACACACATAAAACCACGTGTGATTAAGCTGCTGAGTACTTGCTAGTTACTATGGCTGATTGCTTGTCTCAGAGTAAATGCTTGTCGCCTTTATCATGTTTGTCGAAGAGCGAGTTTTCTTTTTCTTTGCTAACATCACATTATATGAATTTGTTTTGTTTGCTTGTTCACAGGTATGGATAAATGTATGAAAATATGTAGTAGCAGTTACTTGGCTCTCTTTACACATTTTCACAACTTCACTGAAATTTCGGCGGCCATCTTTAATTCTATTTTCATTTTTATTATACTGTAAGTTTGCATGATCACTTGTAGCTGCGCCTCGCACGAACACAACTGCGATATTCACACCAATAGCCTATCAATGTTATTTCGAACTCGTAAGTTATTTGGCAAGTTGAGAGTGCGAGCGTAATAGCTGTCGCAACCACTTCAGGCTTCAAAGCTGATATCGCCAATAAATTGTCTAAACATACAACTATGACCATTTATGACCAACTTTTATACATACATACATATACACATACATACATATATACATATGTACATCTACATTTTTAACATGATTTATCAGTGCCCTAAGGGGCGATCTTTCTTCCATTGATTTAATAATTTCATTGTTGCACAGCTTTTAGTTCACGATCACTTTTGTTAATTTCCATCTACTCCGCACTAGCTTTCTGTTATTTTCATTTTGATTGCCGTCTACTGAATTTATAAAACCGATTTTTACATATCCGACACCTAGTGACAATCGTCCGTCTGTCTACTAGCGAAACCGGGCAAAGATAAAGCATTGAGAGAATATTTACTCGTAGCACCCGTAAAATAAAAGCAACGGCTTTGGAGTGAGCTTTGATTGTTTTAACTCACCTCAGTTAGTGGTGGGTACGAACCAAACGAGTACGAGTACAGAGGAAATTAGACAAATAGGTATTATCAATTAATTGATAGCAAGAATTTTTCAATGCTCATAAATGCTTATGAGTACCTAAAGCGTCACGTGTTGTTCAATACCCGGTATATTGTGCTTAAGTGCTTACAGATGGAAGATTCCAGCTTCTCATTTTGTCTAAAGCTTACTTACTCAATGTAAGTAAGTAAGTAAGTTTTAAAAGTAACGTACTTATATACATGTTTATGCTCCAGGTTGTTGTCGTTTTTGACGCATCGGAAATATTAGTTTAAAGTATTTTCAACATTAAATAGGTTACTCTTGTTGACATTCATTCTCATTCATTCAAATTAAATATATTTACTCATATACATGTATGCAAATATCTGAAATAAGCTTAGTTATGAAATTAGAGCTTACTAATGTAATGCTAATATAGCGAAAATGCTTATAAAAGTGCTTTCGATGTGAACCCATAAACAGAAAGTGTGTAAAAGCTTTAAGCTCAAATTGGCAAATAGATGTCCTATAAATCGAATGCTTTATTTCTTGGGCTTAATGCTTTCGATGTTATTATACAAAAATTAAATCATGAAAACAAAACACCGGACTATGACCGATATTCTAAACCTCGTGGCGTTTCGTCTTATAGAAGCTGTTGAGGAGGAAGGAAAGGCTTTGCTTTCTGTCTTAAAGTGAACCCTCTTATAAATTCGGAATGATTTCGATTTAATTTTGGTGTGAGGATTCTTTTATAATAATAATAATAATAATAGATTGGAGCTTACACATATGTTAGTGTTTGGCCGAGCTTCTCCTCCGATTTGTGGCGTGCGCCTTGATCTTGTCACACAAAGGAGTGCGCGCTTCCACTCCGCAGCGCCCGAGTTCAAGGCCTTGCCAAAGCAACATCCCAAAAAAAATGTTGAAAAAAGGTTTTTTCTTAACAGCGGTCGCCCTCGGCAGGCAATGGCAAACCTCCAAGTCTATTTCTGCCATGAAAAACAGCTGAGGATTCTTTTACTATCCTGAAAACTAGTCAAATTGCTCTTGTTAACAGTGTCATGGCATTTACTTATTAGAAAGCAGGGCGAACCAAGGTCCTTATATGTACATACATACATACATATGTATGTACATATGTATGGGTATTTTCCTTTGACATTTAGTATAGATTTCTAAAGTACTGAACTACGTCAATGTCAATGTCAAGAGTTTATTATGCTCCTTTTTTCACCCTACCCTACCCAGAATTAATACCAACATTACTTATTACAAACGTTGACTTATATACGTATGCATGTACATATCTACACACATCTGTATGCATCGTATGTACCTATGCACGTGCATACACACAAACGTATAACAATCAACTAGTACGGTTACCGGTGAAGTGAACGTCACTGAAACCTTGAAAAATTCCACCCCTAAAGCCCACGTTTTTTTCGAAAAGCTACTGCGCATGCATAATTCTTCCCATCAACGTCATATACATATATATATTCTCTTAGCATACACTGGTGTGTATTTGTACATACGACAAGATTTAAGAAGCTTTGAAACAACTGGAAAATAAGTTCAAAGCAACCTAGGGAATACATATTACAATACGGTCAAGTACAAGGTTTTCGTATGATTCTCAGTAGGGTCATGGGCGGCTAGAGGCTATTGCCGTTAATATACAGGTTATGTGTGTACATCAGGATGATCCGAAATTAGTAAAGCCGGAATTTTAATGCTATCATCCCCTAGGTTTATTCTATATCGAAACAAGTATCGAAAAGAAGTATAAGTTCGGGCGAATCCGAACTGCATATGCCCGGCGCAGGTATCAAACATCGTCGTTTCAACTGTCTCTGAACTACCTTTGCATGATAAGTTTTCGATAATATGCAGAGTTAGACTTAATGATATAATTGAACCAAGCTAGGCACTAATCGATAAAGTGGTTACCGAAATACACCTTTGTAGTCATAAAGTGGGCGGGGCCACGCCCAATTCCTCAAAGTCTATAGCAGTCTTATTTATTGTTAGGGGATTGTTGTAACTATTAACTTGGAGTAAATTAGCGTCCTCAGCTAGTGAAATATCGCAGTTTTCGTATTTCTGAAATTTACCGTTATATGGGAACCGGGTGTAATTTTAGTACGATTTGAATCATTTTCAACAAATTGCTTTTCTGTACCAAGGTTATTAAGTGCACCGAGTTTGGTGGAAATTGATAAATCGGTTACCGACGGACGGACGGACAGACATGTCTTAATCGATTTCTCTTTTCATTCTGAGCATTTATGTACACATTTGTCCATATCCATCTCGATTTTCTTAGAAATGGTATAGAATTCTTGAAACTCAATATTTTTCGATCAAAAAAA
>NW_023458559.1:82445335-82457646 GCF_013731165.1 Rhagoletis pomonella
GAAATGGTATAGAATTCTTGAAACTCAATATTTTTCGATCAAAAAAACCCTTCAGTAGCTCGTTTCTGTAACAATTCTCTACCAACGGAGATATGAATTCGCTGCCCTGTTCTCTACTGCTAATGAGTAGTAGAGAATGACGTATATTCTCTACCAGTAGAGAAGTAATAGGTAGAGAAGAGTTACAGTAACGAGCTACAGGAGACTTCCAATAACAATACTGAATTGTTTATTTCATTTTTTTTTAATACTAAAGATTTTTTATGTATCCCCCATTGCATATTCTGGCATTTACTGGGCGTTTTGGCGGACCTATAAAATATAGGTTACTAAATAAATAGTTAACATGGGCGTAGCCAGGTAGGGGCAGGGGGGTGCTCGAGCCGCCCCCCCTATCTTTCAAATTTTCCTTATATATATATAAAATAGTACCCTGAAGTGCCAGCTTAATACGCTTTTGCGCATCCCGATTATAAAACTAAAATAAATTTACAAAGGCTTAATTAAAAAATTTAAAATGAATAACATTTTTTTTACTTCCATATTATTTGGTTAGTACGACTGTCAATAATAAATGACAAAACCCATACCGAATTTTCAGTTCAATGAAAATTTGATAATTTGACCACATCCTCAACTTCAATAGAATATCGGAAGCCGAGAGGCGCCTCGTCTGAAAAGCTTTTGCCTTTTCTTTAAGAGTTATAAAGAGTCCAATAGTGGTCAAACACATCGAATTCGTTCTCTTACTTATTTAATTCTCTTTACAGGAGAAATGTTTCAGTATGTAAAGCGCTGCTTGAATTGCACACATGAAAGAGATACTTTCTTTACAGCCTTGAACTTTAACTGGGTAGGAGAGGGTCATGAGTCATTATACTACATTGATAAGTTCTTGAGGACACATGGTGTATCATATAAAATAGCGCATTTATACGTGTATACACATTTCCATATACATACTATGCATTTACATACTTATCTACTACATGGATTTATGTAAATATGTTTGTACATGTACATTTGTTCATGCTACATACATAAATATATACATATTTGCATATATTTGGAGGAAAAACTTATAGTGCGCAGAATTAAGTCAGTTCATTACGGAAAAAGTGAGTAAAGTCCGTATTTTTTCATGAACCTTCCTTTCTGGTTTTAAACAATCTATTAAAAGTCCCCACTTATCAATATACCGCTTGAAATGTTTTGCAGGGCCAGAATAAATGGAATCTTGTTAACGGTCAAAATAATGGTGATCATCAAGCGTTTTAGCTTAGAAATTCTGCAATCAAATACATTCAGTACATTAGGTTAGTTCATTTAAAAATTATCCAGTAATTTGCCAGCAGCTGTCCAGCAACTTAATTTCTGATAGTCTAGTTAGTCTAGACTTAACTTATCTTACGTAAGAAATCGTCAATGATTACTCAACACGTCAACTTAGCAAGAAGCGAAAATATTTTGTTTTTGTATTTTCCTTTTCAGCTGATGGTCACTTTGCCGCCTATAAGCCAGACCGAAAAATTCCTGAACAAAATTTATATTGTGTTGGCTCTCATAGAGAAAAATATGTATTTAAAAAAGTACGTGAACCAAGACCAGTAACAATTTGCAAGTCTCACGAACAGCTGATAAATTTGTTCTAAGCAATTTCCTAATAAAACGGCCCCAACAGCAAAATAACCTGAAACGTATCCGAAAATGGAAACGATTTCGTATTAAAACCTGATGTTTTGTCCATTTTCCGATTCTGTTTTCGGTCGTTTTTCAGATCCATTCTCCTCCTAAAGTGTTCATCCGAAGCGTATGTACAGAAAACTATCGAAAATGGGTATGAAATGGATGCGTTTTCGGCTGTTTTCCTGAAATTTGTCTTATTAAATTTTTCGTTGAAAACCATATCGTTATGAACTTCACAGAAACTTTTTCATAGTTACAGGAAACCAAACATAAAGCAATTTTAATATTCAGCAATTATTTAAATTTTAATAAATACTTTTAATGTGTTACTTCTGACGGCATTCGAACCTGGGACCTCCTGAAAGCTATCAAATAGTTGCACGCTCCTCTGCACACACAACTACTGGCGAATACGTATACATATTTTCAATTACCCAGTTTGAACAAATATCTTAAAATTAGCATTTTCAAATAACATGATGACATTTTTCGGATAGGAAAAAGAGCAAAAATGGAAATCGTTCCGTCATTTCAGGCACAGGAACTTCCCAGGGCATGGGAACATTACCTGGGTATAAACGCATGCGCTTAAAAATATTTGCCGGCAATGGGCCAGTAATAAAATCATTCGCTTTAAAATGATTTTCACTGACATGGGAAGAATCTTCCAATTGAACACCGCAGCTGTTCTCCCAACGAAGACTTCTAACTTCGCAACTAGGCGCCTTAAAGTATCGCACCACTTTAACGTCTTGGCTCTTGCCACACAGCTCAACGCTTGTAGCTCTTGCTCCTTTTCATTTTTGTATATGTATCTATAAATAGATGTGATCGAAAACAAAAAAACTCACACAATTCAAAAACTAGCTCACAGCACGCAATTGAATTTTTAATGAAAAATACAAAATGCCAACTTAAAAAGGTTTAAAAGTTATTCATCATTCGGTATTATAGTCGGTGTTGAAAAGAGAGAAATGTCAAAATGACTTCTACCTTATTTAATATGCCTTGGATACATCAACGCCAAAAGTCACGATGCAGAGAACAGAAGGTAACGACGCATTCCGCAAACCGCTACTTTGGTTTTGCCGATTTTGACATTTCTCTTGGAAAAACAAACGACGTCCCTAAAGCTTTAAATGCACTGAAATTCACTAATACTAATTAATTCACTAAAATCACAGTTTTTTCAAATTTTTTTTTATTAATTGTTATTGCAAATCATTTATGTATATTCACAATTTAAAGCAATTAAAACACATTTCCTATCGAAAAATGAAATGTTTAGTTAACTGGCTTTGTTTGTTTTTACACCAGAAATGATATCGCCACCGGAAATGCGTAATCTTGTATTCTATTATTCTTGACCAAAACTTGATAAGTTTTAACCGACTTCAAAAAAGGGGGAAGTTATTGAATATTATATGCTACTAGCAACCCGCCCCGGCTTCGCACGGAAATAAAATATAAGGCCTATGTCACTCACTGAAAAAATGATTAAAATCGATCCCGTAGTTTTGATTTATTCATTACTGCCCGTGGCCCGCACGCATTACATTTGGAGTAAAACAATTCCCCTTTCTTTATACCATGAAGATTTCCTGCTATCTTTGGAATATCTAAATTCATACCCTACATTTTAACATATTTACTTTTTGCATTTTTACATATTTATTTTATTTTTACAACAACAATTAATATATTACAGAATGTCTTTATATACAACGTTCATAGCTTTCTTGTCATTAGACAATACAAACATGTTTTCTCTTGAGGTTACTCTTGAAAGAGCGACATACAGTTGGCCATGTGAAAAACAGTCAACGCTCAAATCTAAGCCTGCAACGTTGAAGGTTTGACCCTGCGATTTATTAATGGTCATTGCAAAAGATGTCTTTACCGGAAATTGTAAACGTTTAAATTGGAATGGTAAATCCGATGGTATCATAGGGATTCGGGGAATCAATACATCTTCTCCGGGTTTTCTGTATAAAAACCCTCAATGCAATGGAATTTAGTACGGCAATAAAGACATGAATTGAAAATACATACATACATACATACATAGTACGTCCGAAATTTAATTATGCGAGAGATTCGTACATATGTACTTACATACATACGTACCGAGTTCTTTCACCATACGATCTAATTCAACATGAATGAGGTGGGGTGAGATTCCCGCATAACTTCTAATGTTTCATTCGGTTGACAGCGAACAAACACACAAACAGCTTTTTTTGGAAAAAGTGCTGCTTTTAATTAAACAATTTTGGTTAAATAAGATATGAATCAACTATTTTTTTTGATGCAGAACGAAAGTAAATATTTCAAAGTTTAACTTCAAGTAAGTTTCATTTTAATCGGTGGATTCTTGTATGATTTATGGCTGTGTAAACAAAAAATTTATGGGTTTTTACCACATTTTGTCCGATTGCCACGCCCCCTTTATGTATTTCTTCACATTATAATGACATAAACCTTCCTCTTCAACCAATCTATCTATTAAAAAAAACCGTATCAAAATACGTTGCTTAGTTTTCAAGATTTAAGCATTTAAAGGGGACATAGGGACAGAAAAAGTGACTTTGTTTTATAATATGTAGTGATATGAACAGGCATATTTTCTTCGTAAGACTAACGGTTTTCGAGGAAATTTCATTCAAAAAGTTATAACGTGCAGCATGCACTGGGGCTGTGATTTTGTTTGCCTTTTTTGATTTTTAAGAAGCAACATTTTAGAAATTGTTATTTCAAAAGGATCTTTAAATATTGGATTGGAATCCAACTGTGTAAACTTAATTTTTTTGTAGTCTTCTGCAAAGTTTTAAACTTGGGTTTATATGGTTTTTGTTAGAGAATTAACTGGCATAACATACTTTACTAAAGTTTTATTTAAAACAAAACAAAAAGAAAAAAACCTGAAAAATGATCGCAAAAATGTATACGAACAATGTACATATATATACAGCATATATTTATCATATGCATGAATTTTTTGAAGGAATTAGTATTTATTTTTATAATTTCACTAAATTCAAGTTAGAATCGTTTCATTTAAAATAAAAAAAAAAACTTACCAGATAGTTATAAAAATTTTAAATTAAATTGGACAAGAATGATAGACTGCAATATAGCAAGAGTACCAGTTTGACAGAATAAAACATAACGAACGATCATAAAAAATAAGGATGCTGGCTACGTTTATGGCTCTCTTATATTCTATGTTCTTTGTGATAACGAAAGTGCTGCCACGTTTGTCCGAAAAGTGGTTTTTGGGCCAGAGTACAGGGAGACATTGTTAAATTAATAAAGAAAACACTGAAAATCGGGATTGAATCGGTGAAAATATGAAAAAACCGACCGTCACCGTATCTATAGCTCTTGGGGCGAGACGAATGGTTATTAAATTTAGAATCTAAATTACACTGCACCAATTTGTAGGTAGGCGTAGTAGGGCGTAATTTGTTTATGAAGCTATATATTTATAGGAATATTAAAGTTTACAGATTGAAAAGATATAGTATTAAGAAGATTGAACTAACTTCGTGGCCCGCTTCATCTTCATAAAAAAGTTAAGTTTTCAATGACGGGTGTGCACCTGTTTATAAAAAATTGCTTACACCTAACGACGTACAATGGTTTGAACTCTTCAACTCTTCTGAAAAATTTGCACTTTTTTTTACTTTTCTCTAAACGAGTTACTTTTCAGCGAAAAGATCATATCAAAGTGCGTTTAGATACAGTGGGTCAATGCTAGGTATTAGTTCGAGTCTTTCAAATTGTGTATGTATGTATGTAGTATATAGTATATACTTTTCAGAAATGCGCCTTTAGAAAACTTTGGCAATCAATGGATTTCCCCCAAAATTTATAAGATTCATGTTTCCTTTGCACCTTGGCTTTGACTTTTTAGAGCCTACAACTTAAACAACAATGCTTATCTATGTATAAATATATAAGTATGTAAATGTGCACATTGAGGCGTGCATTTTCCAATAAAGGAAAAAACTGGTTGCCAAACCGTCAGTCAGGCCACGCTCATAACGCTCCCCAACGAATGCTCTCCTTCATTAATGAAAGTTCAACAAACTTTGTATGCTCCAAATTGGGGCCAGTGACATTATGTTGCCTCCATTCGTGAGCTCACTGTTTTAAATTTTATTTCGCTTTCAGCCGATATACACTTCGTTTAAAACCATCATGGCCACCAGCCGCTATTCACTCGCCAATTACTACGCGTAATCGCTCGGTTGTTGGGTTTCACATGCATTGCATTCGTCTTTTTGGACTTTCTTGTAAAGCAGCTGAATTTTTGCTGTTCATGCTGGATTTACAATACTATACGTCACTTTCTTCGGTATACATATGTATGTATTTTGGAAATACTTACTTTCTATTTTCATGCATATTTTGCGCAGTGTTTTTAAAATAATTCACATTCAGATATACATACGCTGGCGACTATGTTTGGATACATTAAGGTTAAGTTGCCAAAACACGTACATATGTACGTAAATGCCTGTATGCAAATTCATGTACATATGTACATATGTATGCAAGTACATAAGAAAAACAATTAAACAAATATGTATGTATGTTTAGATAGCGAAAAACTATCAAGAAGAGCATGCCTGGCAATGTACTTTTAAAAAATTTTGAAAACAAGAGTGTACATACATATGTATATATAGTACATATAACTCGCTAGTTATTATTAAAACCGATTATTAAAATCGATTGACGATCCAACTGTGTGCAACAAAGTCTGGCACTGATGGCGGGCTGAGAAAGTGAAAAGCAGGTCACTGAACGAGTATCACTCCAACGAAACTAGCTTTCATTTTCAGTCTTAATTTCGTTTTCAAAGTTTTTACGTGTTTGTATATATGTACCTACATATGTATGTATGTATGTATGTGTCTGCATAGGTAATATTTGTGTTCACGAATGCGGTACATGCCTCCGTATCAAAAATCGGTTTATATTTTCTTTTACATATATTATGACTGCCAAAGTTAAAATTGTTTGGTTCGTCCACTTTCGCTTTGTTCCAAATGTTGCTTTTATACTTAGGACCAGTTTTTGAGTGCACGGCTGTGGTTTAAACTAAGATTAGCCAATCAAATGTCAGCCAGCTGTTCAAGATGAACGCAATTTGCGTGATCTAAATTTAAACTTGCACTGAAAGACTGGCCTTTGATGTACTGGTAACTGCAGCTCCTTTTAATGCTATATTCTTTTTATTAAAATGTCGCCGTTTCCGAGTGTTTAGAGTTGTCTACTAACATTCAATAGAACCCGGTTCCGAACATATCAAAAACAGAAAGAAATTTAATATACCAAAATTAAAACTGCATACCCAAAAAATTTCTACAAATTCAGATTAAAAAGCTCAAAATTTTAATGAAAATTTGTTGAATTTTTATAAGCTCTGTATAAAGTTTGGAAGTTTGATTTATATGTTTTTTGTTAAAACATGAACAATATTTTTATAAAAAAATAACTAATAACTTTTTAACTTTAAAAATATTTAACAAAAATCACCATGTACTAAGTTTTTCTCCCCACTGTGTGCATGTGTTCTGTTGCCATCAGGAAGTAATTGCAGGCTGTTTTTTGAAAACAAATTGGCTAGGTCTCAATATATTTCAAAAAATTTTACCTCGGTCACACATAATTGTAAAGGAAAAATGTATAACAAATTTAAACATTTCATATTATTTTATAAAGTTTTCTGGTTGCATAAATGGAAATAAATTTATAAGCTATTACATATGTATATGCTTTAAACTATGAAAAAATGGGTCCAGATCTTGGGGGTCAGTTGAAAACTCAGATAATTTATTTATTTTGGCACCTATTGTTGTCATATTAATTCAATTTTTAAGAAACATAAGGAAAGGGCTTAAATAATGAAAAATGATTTTGACAAATACCTTTGTAAATGGTGCATTTCTAGCGATTGCGGGAATTTATCTTGGTAAATTTGAGATACCTGCCTCTCACTTCTTCTACTAATTAACAGAACCACTAAGTGAACATTTTTATAAAGGTTTGTTTAATGTTCGTTTCGACCGATTCTTAGTAAACAAATTTTCCACACCGTTTTTATTTATTTTTTCTCTTTTGTGAAATATATCTAGTAGTATCATGTTTGTTTACCATATGACAATTTTTATATAGCGTATTACATAAATAATATGTGTTTATATATAAAAATATTTTTTTATTGTTAATTCCCGAACCGTTGAACCGAAACTCCGGTCAAACAAATCACTTTGGCAAACCAATCCAAAGGTTCAAAAACGGTGCGAACCGCCAATTTTTTCACGTCCCTGCTTTTTAATATTATTGTTATTGTAAGTACATAGGTATTTTTGTAGTTGGGATTGTCCCCTGGATTTTTATTTTATTTTTTTCGAAATACAACTCCAGCCTACATACGAGCAAGTTTTACGTGCGCATCCCTGTTCTACTTTAAGTTGGTGTTTTAAACGTGTGTTTCTAATTTTTTTAAAACTTTGTTAACGTACCTACGAAAAGTACAGTTTCGTATGTGCAAATACATTTGCACATGTGTATGTATGTATGTATGTACATTCAAATGAAGTCACGCACGAATATGTGGCACAATACCCCGCTTTCGAGGTTGGAGTTAATGTTTTTTATGTTATCTTATGAAAATACGCATATACTCACTTACTGGAATGAATGTATATATAAAAATATGTACATACATATATGTTTGCAATGGCGGTGCTTTTCTTGCATTTTCGTTTTCTTTGGACCAAACGAAAGTGAAGTGCCATGGTGAGCATCAGCTTCGTGTAATGGCAAAAACTCATTACAGTTGCAAGCCAATGAACTCGTGCACTATTCATGCAGTGAAAGTGATTTCAATTGCATTTCTTTTTTAGCTAAAGTTAAGGTATTCCTACATATACATAGACATACGTATGTATGTATATATTTTTATTGTACAAACATAAGCACATAAATATATATGTACATATGTATTAACTTTTCTTTCCGTGGGTTGTTTGAAAACGTGGAATAAAGCTAAATTGGAAATCGGTATGTCGAATGAAATCATATTGTCCTAAAATAGGGAACTTTGTATATAGTACCACGAAAGTACTGAAGTATTAATGTTATATTAAACCTGGGTATATACTCCGGAATTATCAAATTAATTAAACTAGTATCGCCCCGTTGTCGAAATTCGACCACCTCACTTTTTTTACACAATTATTAATTTTGCTTGGGAAGTTATGTCCAGCAGCACATCTTGATCGTCTACTAGGTCACTTATGTTGTTTGGTGGAGTAATATACATTCTGTTAAATAATTTTAAAATTCATAGCATCAGTAGGGAGGAATAGATTTGTATGGGATTTCGTTAGCGTATTAATTGTATAGATACTTATACTATACTATTATATTTATTTATATTTGCAGTGAAGCGGGCGACAAAGAACCTACCTTAGGAGCCATGCCCGATTCCTTCGTATTAAGGAGTGAAATGCTCTAATGCAGAGCATGAGCTTTTTTTCATTCATTGTTCCACGTATTTTTTATAAAAATTATTGTTGTATAGTAGGCAGTTGGCTCGTCAGACCCCAAACATAACGGTAAATAAGAAGTATGTATTTAGTTTAATTGATAATTATTGAGCGGATACTAAAGTTTAATAACGTATATGTATTCGAAAATGCTAAAATTGCGATATTTCAGTAACTATCTAAAAAATTGTGCCTGAGTGGTTCAGTTCGGCGGCTTTTATTAACTTCTTTAAACCAGATTTAAGAAATCGCACGAAAGGGAGTCGCCGTTTGGTATCAAACGACTCGGTCCTCCCCAGTTCTGACGGAGCTGGTGGCATTGCTCAGCGTCATTTTACACAGCCGTATTAGTTTCGCGAGGATACTAAATTCAGACATCTCGGCATAGAGACAACTTATTTTCGTGCTAACGAAAGCGCTTTTGAAATCGATAAATATAAGGGGTTGTCGATCCTATTCTCACGAGTCTCTTCCAATATTTGCCATGTGGTGAATAACTGGTCTATGGGGGATTTGTCAGATCTAAAGCCACACTGATAAGGACCTTGTAATATATGCTAAGAAGGCTGATTCCACAGAAGTTGGTGCATATGGCGGGGTCGCCTTTCTTGTGGATTAGGCCGAGCACACTTAAATTTCAAACGTCTGGCATGCGTTCATCTGACCATATTCTGCATAAGAGTTGATGCATGCACCTCGCCGCCGTACTGCGATAGCTCACGTGGCAGGCCGTCAACTCCAGCCGCGTAATTGATAGAATAGTCTGGCGGTGGGACATCGACTCCATCATCATCGCCTGGTTTTCGTTTTCGAGGGTGGAAAAGGCCACGGGAGTATTTGCAAATTATTTTAGTACGTATATCCGTTTCAAACAAGGCTTTCGTTGGTTGGATTTTCACAGCGTCGCCTGCCTTCATTCCACAACCATGGAGGCCGAATGATGTCGCCTTATGAATATAATTAATAAAGAAAATGTTCAAAGTTGCTGGGGTTTTGTTTACTTTTATCTTAGATATGTCTAAATCGGCAAAACGAAAGAAGCTGTTTGCGGTATGCGCCACCTTTGTTCTTTACATTGTGCTTCCGTTCTGCTTTTGTAAGAATTTGTAAAATTGTTTAAATAATACGTTAGTTACTATAAGCCGTCAATTGAAAAACTCGGATTTTGTCGCGCTGCCCAAAAACAATAATTTTTCCAGATGCTTTCCAGTAAGCCGATTTCTTGAAAATAATCTCTCGCATGGTACGGAAATCGCAACTATATGTAGATACATGCGCGCCTATTGGTATAACATTGGATATGTTGATTTTAAATCCTCCCATTCCTCTAATGGATTGGATTTTAAAGAGCAGACGGGGTTTGATAAATAAAGCTACAACTCATCACATTTTGTAGAGCGTTTTCGTTTTTGTCCAATCGCAAGCTTTTTATGTTGGTACCAAAAGTCAAAATCTTCTTTAACAACGTCTTCTTCGGAGCTGGTATTAGCGTCTACTTGAATAAGACTTTCTAGTTTAAAAATTGCCCGACCGCAAGCGTTCGCATCTTGAAAATAAAGATTCTTGGAGCGATGATCGAGGATAGTTCCTAAAGCTACGTAGGTGTTGTATTCAATGAGACCAAATCTTTTACTACACTCCGCCAGGAGTTCGGTTTGTAGTTGGGTGACACAATCAAGAGTTGTAGAAAATTTACTCACTTGAGATGTTAGGTTGTTAACCATAGGTATGATCTTGGCAAGTGTGACATAATTATGTTCTGAAGATTCTTTGGTTACGAACTCGAAAGCTTCAGTAGCTGAACTATTTGCTTCAGTATTTCTATTTCATTTTTTGCTATCATTTCAAGACTGTCTGTGGCATCAAGTATAAGTTGAGACGAAATTTTGGACATATCCAAAAATCTTTCCAGCATGTAAAATAGTGAATTCCAGCGCGTTCTAACGTCTAGGATGAATTTCTTGGTGGATCCTTCTGGAACTCTTGCTCGATCCAATTTGCAGGTTCATACGCTACGAAAGAAATAGAACGCGCACCCTTTTTCGTAGAATTTTCAAAATTGGCGACACCCGACGTTGGCGCCTTGCGGTTTTCATTGGCAACTAAACTGCCAAAATTTTTTAACTTAACTATCTTGACGCACTGCTGCACTTACCATAACTTTGTGTCTTCATACTTGGGGAATCCTTAAAGACCACCTGCAGACTAAAAATATACGAATGTTGGTATAACACAGAGTGGGGTAAGGCGGAAATTGCTGTCGGCAGAGATTTGAGCACTTGTGTCTTTTCAATGCTACAGGATACTTCTTCTCTTGGGGAATATGTTTCGGTCTTCCAGGCTGAGGTATTTGTAATCCTCAAAGCCGTGGACTACGTGGTTAAAAATATGTGGAGGGGAAGGAGTTTACGTGTCTGAACTGACAGCCAAGCTGCACTCAAGACATTGGCCAACCCTCTATCAAAGTTCTTCCAAACTAGTTCGGCAATGCAAGTATCGAATAAATTATGTTGGTAAACATAACGAGCTTGCTTTACTCTGGGTGCCAGGTCACCCGGGAGACATCTGACCATTTGGCCACAGTTGGCTTAGACGAGCATTCCTCGAAACCAGTTATAGCACCATCCTCTTCGGAAATCGAAGCCACCATCAGAAAGTGGGTGAATACTTCGCTCAGCAACGACTGGGGGCATCGAGGGAATGCGGGGCGGTGGAACTCATGTTGCCTTCAATCTTAGAAGTTCTATCTAGTTTTTTGCTCTCATTGAGCAGATGAGACTGCAGACACTTTCTAGAACTGCTGGCTGGTCAGGTTTAGGAAACGGACAACTCAAAAACACTTCGAGTTTACTGAGAGCATTCAAGACCTGGTTTTTAAGTTTCGACCGTAGAGATTTAGTTCTGCAGTGCGGACTTCTTATGAAAAATTCCACGTTAGAGAAGCGAAGTATCCGAAATCTTTTACAAATAATGGCGTTTATAATGTTTCTATTAAAAAAATATATATAACTGTTTGGACTTTTTTATGCAATTTTATTGGTTTATTATGTTCTTACAACA
>NW_023458559.1:82457746-82471166 GCF_013731165.1 Rhagoletis pomonella
GAAATGGTATAGAATTCTTGAAACTCAATATTTTTCGATCAAAAAAAACTCTCTTCAGTAGCTCGTTTCTGTAACAATTCTCTACAAACGGAGATATGAATTCGCTGCCCTGTTCTCTACTGCTAATGAGTAGTAGAGAATGACGTATATTCTCTACCAGTAGAGAAGTAATAGGTAGAAAAGAGTTACAGTAACGAGCTACAGGAGACTTCCAATAACAATACTGAATTGTTTATTTAATTTTTTTTTTAATACTAAAGATTTTTTATGTATCCCTCATTGCATATTCTGGCATTTTGGCGGACCTATATATATTTTTTCGATATAGAACAATCCTAGCGGGTGAGGGCGTAAAGATTTCGACTTTATTTGTTCACATGCATTTTTGGACCATGTCTATGTACATACATACATATGTATACCAAGTGCATATAAACGAGTACCGTGTTTATTACGCTTTTGCGCATCCCGATTATAAAACTAAAATAAATTTACAAAGGCTTAATTAAAAAATTTAAAATGAAGAACATTTTTTACTTCCATATTATTTGGTTGGTACGACTGTCAATAATAAATGACAAAACCCATACCGAATTTTCAGTTCAATGAATATTTGATAATTTGACCACATCCTCAACTTCATTAGAATATCGGATGCCGAGGGGCGCCTCGTCTGAAAAGCTTTTGCCTTTTCTTTAAGAGTTATAAAAAGAGTCCAATAGTGGTCAAACACGTCGAAGTCGTTCTCTTACTTGTTTAATTCTCTTTACAGGAGAAATGTTTCAGTATGCGAAAGCGCTGCTTGAATTGCACACATGAAAGAGATGATACTTTCTTTACAGCCTTGAACTTTAACTGGGTAGGAGAGGGTCATGAGTCATTATACTACATTGATAAGTTCTTGAGGACACATGGTGTATGATATAAAATAGCGCATTTATACGTGCATACACATTTCCATATACATGCATACTATGCATTTACATACTTACTACATGGATTTATGTAAATATGTATGTACATGTACATTTGTTCATAGCGACATACATAAATATATACATATTTGCATATATTTGGAGGAAAAACTTACAGTGCGTCAGTTCATTACGGAAAAAGTGAGTAAAGTCCGTATTTTTTCATGAACCTTCCTTTGTGGTTTTAAACAGGGCCAGAATAAATGGAATCTTGTTAACGGTCGAAATAATGGTGATCATCAAGCGTTTTAGCTTAGAAAATCTGCAATCAAATACATTCAGTACATTAGGTTAGTTCATTTAAAAATTATTCAGTAACTTGCCAGCAGCTGTCCAGCAACTTAATTTCTGATAGTCTAGTTAGTCTAGACTTAATTAACTTAACTTACGTAAGAAATCGGAAGAAGCGAAAATATTTTGTTTTTGTATTTTCCTTTTCAGCTGATGGTCACTTTGCCGCCTATAAGCCAGACCAAGAAATTCCTGAACAAAAATATATTGCGTTGGCTCTCATAGAGAAGAATATGTATTTAAAAAAGTACGTTAACCAAGATCAGTAACAATTGCAAGTCTCACGAACAGCTGATAAATTTGTTCTAAGCAATTTCCTAATAAAACGGCCCAACCAGCAAAATAACCTGAAACGTATCCGAAAATGGAAACGATTTCGTATTAAAACCTGATGTTTTGTCCATTTTCCGATTCCGTTTTCGGTCGTTTTTCAGATCCATTCTCCCCCTAAAGGGTTCATCCGAAACGTATGTACAGAAAACTATCGAAAATGGGTATGAAATGGATGCGTTTTCGGCTGTTTTCCTGAAATTTGTCTTATTAAATTTTTCGTTGAAAACCATATCATTATGAACTTCACAGAAACTTTTTCATAGTTACAGAAAATCAAACATAAAGCAATTTTAATATTCAGCAATTATTTAAATTTTAATAAATACTTTTAATGTGTTGCTTCTGACGGCATTCGAACCTAGGACCTCCTGAAAGCTAACAAATAGTTGCACGCTCCTCTGCACACACAACTATTGGCGAATACGTATACATATTTTCAATTACCCAGTTTGAAACAAAAATCTTAAAATTAGTATTTTCAAATAACATGATGACATTTTTCGGATAGGAAAAAGAGCAAAAATGGAAATCGTTTTCTGAACGTTTCGGGATACCAAAAATGTACGAAAACTGCACTGTCGGCAAAAAGTACGATTCTCTGCTGGCTGTGGGTTTTTCATGTCTTATTTTATATATATTAAAATAGGTTTATTTTGTCACTTTCAACTATAAAACCCCATAAACAATTTCCTTAAGTATTAGTTTAAATAGCATCAGCTGTTTTTCTTACTGCCAAATTGTTGCAAGTAAAATTTTTTCCAGTAAAAATTTACAACTTTCTTTTCAAGGGAACTGCCATTTTGCTCTCGCAATTTCCCCCACTTTACGATTTTTTGGATACATCCAATGCATATTTATTAAGATAGAAGTGACAACCATGGTTGCCACTCGCCGAAATTTTTTTCTACCAAAATCTCCTAAGAAAAGTTACCAAATCTTCACTACCAAAATCTTCACTGAGAAAAAAATATACTGAATAAAACTGCTCTATTTCACAACAAATGTGTATATAACTACTTACAGCCCATTTTTTCTGACTTAATAAATTCAATATTTTTATAATTTGTCAATTTTTGATTATTTATCAAGAACTCCCAGTTCTAGCACAGAAGTTTAAATCTATTTTCTTGATAAATTATCAAGATTGAAAATGTTATTGACAGTTATAATAATTTTTTTTATTAGAAAATATTTTTCTTACAATTAATTGTTGCATGTGCCGTTATTCTCATTTTCGTTGTTGGTGTTTCCGACAGGGTAGGAGTATGATCTAATGTGCAGCGATTTTCCATCATCCCTTATCAAATTTGGTTTGGAGACAAACCGGTTTCGACGTTGTGTCAATTTCAGTGTCATTTTTCGTTAGGAATGTGCCGTTATTTGCGACCCACGGAATAATGGCACCGGCACAAAAAAAAAGTTGCGGGTGCTTTTGACCGTCCATTTGACTCGTACAAAATTTCGAGAAAATTGCAAATTTTTTTGCTATTTTTTCGCATTTTCATAATTTAGTGTACGTGTCAAACGGACCTCAGATTTGAATTCAGTGCATCGAAATACATGTCGGTAGGTGGGTCTAGTAAAAAGCACGCGACATTTTTTTTTGTGCCAGCATAATCAAAACGATTCACTATTAAAATGTGAGATAGTAGAATTCAAAATTTATCGCAAAAATTCGAAAGTTGTTTTAGAAGTGCAGCCCTTGGTGCTGCCACTGTAATTGAAATATTTCCGGTATTCGAATATGAGATGACTCTGATTTTATCGAAGTAATTTTGTAGAAGTGTCAGTAGTGCTGCCACTGAAACTCGAAGGGATTTTATAATTACCCACATGCAAAACATAATTTCTTTCTTTCTAGTAATGCAAATAGATATTTAGTTGCAAAAGTTACCAAAATGAAATAAAAGTTACCAAGTTACCAAACCGTTTGAAAGTTACCACTTTCGGTAGAAAGTGACCAATTGTGGCAACCATGGTGACAACTAGCTCGAACTCTCTTGTAGTTAGTTATAATGTCAAAAAACTGTAAACAAACAAATTTACCCTTGGAGGTGGAAGTGCTACGTTTGCTACAAATTAGTATCAATTGAAACGCATCGACATATATAGATAATTTTAAGAATTACTTCAACATTACCTTTAATGAATTTTAATTGCATTCGCATCTTATATGCACATATACATACATATGGACAGAAACGAATACCTCATAAAACCACGTAAATAAAATGAAAGAATGGTTTTATGAAATTGTTTAAAAATTTTTTTTTTTTTGGTTTTTAGTCGCCCAATATTTTTGTGCTTTTAGTTTCTTATTTAAATATTTAGTTCTAAAAACATCCGGCACTTATAAAAAAATTATTTAATGTTTTTTGTGTGTAACTTTATATGAAGATTAACTCTAAAATGTTCTAGATAAAATTCTTGCAATGACAGATCTCCCTCCTGGGGTATAAACGCATGCGCTTAAAAATATTTGCCTGCAATGGGCCAGTGATAAAATCATTCGCTTTGAAATGATTTTCACAGACATGAGAAGAATCTTCCAATTGAACACCGCAGCTGTTCTCCCAACGAGGTCTTCTAACTTCGCAACTAGGTACCTTAAAGTAACGCCAAATGTCACGATGCAGCGAACAGAAGGTGACGACGCATTCCGCAAACCGCTACTTTGGTTTTTCCGATTTTGACAAAAACAAACGAGGCCCCTAAAACTTTAAATGCACTGAAATTCACTAATTCTTTCACTAAAATCACAGTATTTTTCACTTTTTTTTTGGTTCATTGTTTTTGCAAATCATCTAAGTATTTTCACAATTTAAAGCAATTAAAACACCTCTCCTATCGAAAAATGAAATGTTTAGTTAACTGGCTTTTCTGTCATTTTCATTTACATCAGAAATGATATCGCCACCGGAAATGCGTATTATATTCTATTACTCTTGACCAAAACTTCACAATTTTTCACCGACTTCAAAAAAGGGGAAGTTATTGAATATTATTTGGTATATGAACAGGCATATTTTCTTCGTAAGACTAACGGTTTACGAGCAAATTTCATTCAACAAGTTATAACGTGCAGCATGCACTGGGGCTGTGATTTTGTTTGCCTTTTTTGATTTTTAAGAAGCAACGTTTTAGAAATTGTTATTTTAAAAGGATCTTCAAATATTAGCTTGGAATCCAACTGTGTAAACTTAATTTTTTGAATTTTTTTAGTTTTCTACAGAGTTTTAAACTTGGGTTTATATGGTTTTCGTAGGAGAATTAACTGGCATAACTTCCTTTACTAAAGTTTTATTTAAAACAAAACAAAAAGAAAAAAATTTGAAAAAAATGCAAAAATGTATACGAACAATGTACATATATATACAGCATGTATTTTTCATATCCATGCAATTTTTGAAGGAATTAGTATTATTTTTTATAATTTCACTAAATTCAAGTTAGAATCGTTTCATTAAAAATAAAAATTAAAAATTACCAAATAATTATGAAAACCTTAAATTAATTTAGACAAGTATGATAGACTGTAATATAGCAAGAGTACCAGTTTGACAGAATAAAATATAAGAGCGATCATAAAAAATAAGGATGCTGTTAACGAAAGTGCTACCACGTTTTTCGGAGAAGTGGTTTTTGGGCCAGAGTACAGGGAGACTCTTGTTAAATTAATAAAGAAAACACTGAACATCGGGATTGAATCGGTGAAAATATGAAAAAACCGACCGTCACCGTTTCTATAGCACTTGAGGCGAGACGGATGGTTATAAAATTTAGAATCTAAATTACACTGCACCAATTTGTAGGTAGGCGTAGTAGGGTATAATTGGTTTATGAAGTGATATATTTATAGGAATATTAAAGTTTAACGATTGGAAAGATAAAATATTAAGAAGATTGAACTAATTTCGTGGCCTGATCCATCTTCATAAAAAAGTAAGTTTTTAATGACGAGTGTGCACCTGTTTATAAAAAATTGCTTACACCTAACGACATACAATGGTTTGAACTCTTCAACTCTTCGGGCAAATTTTCACTTTCTTTATTTTTCTTTAAACGAGTTACTTAAATAAAACCGCTTTTCAGCGAAAAGATCATATCAAAGTTCGTTCAGATACCGTGGGTCAATGCTAGGTATTAGTTCTAGTCTTTCAAACTATCTACATACATCTACATATGTATGTATGTATGTAGTATATACTTTTCAGAAATGCGCCTTTAGAAAACTTTGGCAATCAATGGATTTCCCAAAATTTATCAGATTCATGTTTCCATTGCACCTTGGCTTTGACTTTTTAGAGCCTACAACTTAAACAACAATGCTTATCTATGTATAAATATATAAGTATGTAAATGTGCACATTGAAGCGTGCATTTTCCAACAAAGGAAAAAACTGGTTGCCAAATCGTCAGTCAGGCCACGCTCATATCACCCCAACGAATGCTCTCCTTCATTAATGAAAGTTCAACAAACCTTGTATGCTCCAAATTGGGGCCAGTGACATTATGTTGCCTCCATTCGTGAGCTCACTGCTTTAAATTTTATTTCGCTTTCAGCCGATATACACTTCGTTTAAAACCATCATGGCCACCAGCCGCTATTCACTCGCCAATTACTAGGCGTAATCGCTCGGTTGTTGGGTTTCACATGCATTGCATTCGTCTTTTTGGACTTTCTTGTAAAGCAGCTGAATTTTTGCTGTTCATGCTGGATTTACAATACTATACGTCACTTTCTTCGGTATCTATACATATGTAGTATATGTACATACATATGTATTTTGGAAATACTTACTTTCTATTTTCATGCATATTTTGCGCAGTGTTTTTGAAATAATAATCACATTCAGATGTACATACGCTGGCGACTATGTTTGGATACATTAAGGTTAAGTTGCCAAAACACGTACATACATACATAAATGCCTGTACGGACGTACATATATACATACGTATGTCTGTATGTATATAACATCACATGCAAATTCATGTACATATATAGTATATATATTTATATATATTATATGTACATATATATGTATGCAAGTACATAAGAAAAACATACAATTAATCAAATATGTACGTATGTTTAGATAGCGAAAAACTATCAAGAAGAGCATTCCTGGCAATGTACTTTCAGCATACATGTATATGCATATAACTCGCTAGTTATTATTAAGACCGATTATTAAAATCGATTGACGATCCAACTGTGTGCAACAAAGTCTGGCACTGATGGCGGGTTGAGAAAGTGAAAAGCAGGTCAGTGAACGAGTATCACTCCAACGAAACTAGCTTTCATTTTCAGTCTTAATTTCGTTTTCAAAGTTTTTACGTGTTTGTATATATGTATGTATGTATGTGTCTGCATAGGTAATATTTGTGTTCACGAATGCGGTACATGCCTCCGTATCAAAAATCGGTTTATATTTTCTTTTACATATATTATGACTGCCAAAGTTAAAATTGTTTGGTTCGTCCACTTTCGCTTTGTTCCATATGTTGCTTTTATACTTAAGACCAGTTTTTGAGTGCACGGCTGTGGTTTAAACTAAGATTAGCCAATCAAATGTCAGCCAGCTGTTCAAGATGAACGCAATTTGCGTGATCTAAATTTAAACTTGCACTGAAAGGCTGGCCCTTGATGTACTGGTAACTGCAGCTCCTTTTAATGCTGTATTCTTTTTATTCAAACGAGTGTTAGAGTTGTCTACTAACATCCAATAGAACCCAGTTCCGAACATAACAAAAACAGAAAGAAATTTAATATACCAAAATTTAACAGATTATAAAGCTGCATACTCAAAAAATTTCTACAAATTCAGATTAAAAAGCTCAACATTTTAATGAATATTTGTTGAATTTTTATAAGCTTTATACAGATTTATATGGTTTTGGTTAAAACATGAACAATATTTTTATAAAAAAAATAACTAAACTCTTTAACTTTAAAAATATTTAACAAAAATCACCATGTACTAATTTTTTCTCCCCACTGTGTGCATGTGTTTTGTTGCCATCAGGAAGCAATTGCAGGCTGTTTTTTCTGAAAACAAATTGGCTAGATCTCAATATATTTAAAATTTTACCTCGGTCACACATAGTTAAGCAAAATGCGCGTTTAGCATCTAATTATAAATGGAAAATGTATAACAAATTTAAACATTTCATATTATCTTATAAAGTTTTCTGGTTGCATAAATGGAAATAAATTTATAAGCTACAAGCAGACCCGGCCAACTTCGTCCCGCCCAAATTAAATTTTTTGTATTGAAACATTTTGGTCCAACATTTTCACCAGGAGTCCACGTTCATGATTTTCGGAGACGCATTTATCTTCTAATATTACGGTTTGGTGGTTGTCAGATGGAATATTTCCAGTGTCGTCTTAAATAACCTAGCAAAAGTGTACATGCATACAAAGATACATAATAGTTTCAATGCGTTTGAAAGGCGCCAGGCCCCCTTTTCAAATAGCCCCAATTTTCTCTAAGACTATGGGATGGATTTCATATATCTCCATGCCATGTTCGAGTACTCTACCATGAACACTTCCGGAGATATGCAGTGTGAAAAATTCGGTTGCTATAGGAGGTGCCACGGCCCTTATTCCAATAGCCCCAATTTATCTTCATGACTATGCGATTTATCTTATAAATATATATCTTGTAAATACCAAGTTCCAGTACTCTACCATGAACACTTCCAGAGATATGGGGTGTGAAAAATTCGATTTGTATGGGAGGTGCCACGCCTGATTTTCTGATAACCAAATTTTTCTCCATGTGTATGCGATTGCTTTCATATATCTCCATACCATGTTCTATCCTCTTCCGTGAAAATTTTCCGGGATATGCAGTATGAAAAATTCGGTTTGTATGGGAGGTGCCACGCCCCTTTTTCTAATAGCCCCAATTTTTTTCATGACTATGTGATTGATTTCATATATCTCCATACCAAGTTCCAGTGCTCTACTATGAACACTTCCAGAGATATGCAGTATGATATATTCGGTTTGTATAGAAGGTGCTACGCCCCTTTTCCAATAACCGCAATTTTTCTCCATGAGTATGCGATTGTTTTGATATATTTCCATACCATGTTCGAATACTCTACCATGAACACTTCCAGAGATATGAAATATGAAAAAGTCGGTTTGTATGGGAGATGCCACGCCCCCTGTACCTAGCGGTATGAAATATACTTTACATCCGATTCTCATACCTACTATATATACACAAAAAATTTCATAAAAATCGGTCCAGCCGTTGAGGAGGAGTTCGACCACTAACACCGTGACACGAGATTTTTATATATCAGAAGATTACATATGTACATGCTTTAAACTATGAAAAAATGGGTCCAGATCTTGGGGGTCAGTTGAAAACTCAGAGAATTTATTCAATTTGGCACCTAGTGTTGTCATATTAATTGAATTTTTAAGAAAAATATGGAAAGGGCTTAAATAGTGAAAAATGATTTTGATAAATACCTTTGTAAATGGTGCATTTCTAGCGATTGCGGGAATTTATCTTGGTAAATTTGAGATACCTGCCTCTCACTTCTTCTACTAATTAACAGAACCACTAAGTGAACATTTTTATAAAGGTTTAATGTTCGTTTCGACCGATTCTTAGTAAACAAATTTTCCACACGGTTTTTATTTATTTTTTCTCTTTTGTGAAACATATCTAGTAGTACCATATTTGTTTACCATATGACAATTTTTATATAGCGTATTACATAAATAATATGTGTTTAAGTATAAATAAAAATATTTTTTTATTGTTAATTCCGGAACCGTTGAACCGAAACTCCGGTCAAACAAATCACTTTTCATTTTTATTTTTATTTTTCGAAATACAACTCCAGCCTACGAGCAAGTTTTACGTGCGCATCCCTGTTCTACTTTAAGTTGATGTTTTAAACGTGTGTTTCTAATTATTTTAAAACTTTGTTAACGTACCTACGAAAAGTACAGTTTCGTATGTGCAAATACATTTACACATGTGTGTATGTATGTATCTACATTCAAATGAAGTCACGCACGAATATGTGGCACAATACCCCGCTTTCGAGGTTGGAGTTAATGTTTTTTATGTTATCTTATCAAAATACGCATATACTCACTTACTTGAATGAATGTATATATATAAAAATATGTACATATATGTTTGCAATGGCGGTGCTTTTCTCGCATTTTCGTTTTCTTTGGACCAAACGAAAGTGAAGTGCCATGGTGAGCATCAGCTTCGTGTAATGGCAAAAACTCATTACAGTTGCAAGCCAATGAACTCGTGCACTATTCATGCAGTGAAAGTGATTTCAATTGCATTTCTTTTTTAGCTAAAGTTAAGGTATTCCTACATATACATAGACATACGTATGTATGTATATACTTTTATTGTACAAACATAAGCACATATATATGTACATATGTATTAACTTTTCTTTCCGTGGGTTGTTTGAAAACGTGGAATAAAGCTAAATTGGAAATCGGTATGTCGAATGAAATCATACTGTCCTAAAATAGGGAAATTTGTATATAGTACCACGAAACCACTGAAGGATTGATGTTTTATTAAACCTGGGTATATACTCCGGAATTATCAAATTAATTAAACCCGTTGTCGAAATTCGACCACCTCACTTTTTTACACAATTATTCATTTTGCTTGGGAAGTTATGTCCAGCAGCATCTGTTGATCGTCTAGGTCACTTATGTTGTTTGATGGAGTAATATACATTCTGGTTAAATAATTTTAAAATTCATAACATCAGTAGGGAGGAATAGATTTTTATTTGTATTTCGTTAGCGTATTAATATATAGATACTTATATACAACTATTATATTTATTTATATTTGTAGTGAAGCGGGCGACAAAGAACCTACCTTAGGAGTTTACGTGTCTGAAGTGACAGCCAAGCTGTACTCAAGACATTGGCCAGCCCTCTATCTAAGTTCTTCCAAACTAGTTCGGCAATGCAAGTATCGAATAAATTATGTTGGTAAACATAACGAGCTTGCTTTACTCTGGGTGCCAGGTCACCCGGGAGATATCTGACCATTTGGCCACAGTTGGATTGGACCAGCATTCATCCGAGGGAATGCGGGTCGGCAAAAGTCATGTTACCTTCAATCTCAGAAGTTGTATCTAATTTTTTGCTCTCATTGAGCAGATGAGACTGCAGACAATTTCTAGAACTGCTGGCTGGTCACTTTAGGTTGCACAAACACCTGAATTTGATCAACGTAAATTACATCCATTTGCCCATCCTGCCTAGAAGAGGAACAATTTTGTGATTCTTGCTTGCTTGGTTGTTTGTCATCGATTTTTCTAGATTCGGTCTTTTCTCTATTGTCAGTTTCTAAATTTAAAGTTTGGCGTAAAAAGCTATGCGGTTTTGTTGTTTCAAGTTTTCTGTGTTTAAAAATGTGTGATAAAT
Organism: Rhagoletis pomonella; assembly: GCF_013731165.1. Lineage (NCBI taxonomy): Eukaryota > Metazoa > Arthropoda > Insecta > Diptera > Tephritidae > Rhagoletis > Rhagoletis pomonella. Next base: position 82,468,799 of record NW_023458559.1, read on the forward strand.
ATTTATCGCATCACTTTAAAACTCGGAGCGATAAAAATAAAAACTATTTTACAAATACTCCACACGCAAGTTCATGAGTGATCCGAACATATGAGGACTTTATGGTGAAGAGAATGTAAATAAAGCTAGCGCTGGGAGTGCTCTTCAAGTTATAACTCTTCAGAGCGAGAGAGTACTTTGATGGCTTTATGAGCTCTGTTCCTTACTGCACGTCTATACCTGCTCGCATACCGTAAGAGATATCTCATACCATTTATCGCATACCTAGCTATGGGTTTAGCAACTTTTTTCATATTTTCTTTGATGTGATGCGAGCTCCCATAGCAGGTATAGACGTGCAATTAGAACTTGCAAGCGTGTAATCACATTACTTTAATAGATCGAACACAAGAAAATATTTTATTTTTGCCACTCCGAATTTAGTTTTGGAACTCACTCGCGATGCAAATTTACATCGTTAGATCTAGTCTTCAAAAAAAGAAGAAAATAAGACATATTTCCTTTAGGTTTTTTAATTAATTTTAAATCGTTTACACATTTTTGTATTTGCCAGCAATAAACACTTTGGGCGTAAGCGTAAGCGTCACGCGAGTCCTCGCTGGGTAATCTCTTCCTAGGGACACAACTTCCGATACGATACAATACAATGTCTACACTTTTTCCAATAAATACCGATATTTCTTACCCGATAACTTTAAGACGATATTTTTTGGAATCGACTACCATAACCCTAGTATCGTATCGAATATTTAATTCACAATAAAAAGTATCAACGTTTTAAATTTAGCTTCGTCCTTCTAAAAAACAGTTTATTCTGTCGAAAAGATTTTCTTACCTGAAAGCGGTTAGGGGCTATATAGTATAGGAGGCCTACTCCGAAAATTTGGCGACTAGTAAGGAAAACACAGTAATTTGTCATTTAATATATCTTTATTGGTTTTCAAAGTATTTTTCAACGTACCTTCAAAACATGTGTATTTATACGCATCAACCGCTTATCCCGATGTCGAAAATCGCTGACCACGCAGTTTATTTTTGTTGCTCGGGAGCAAAGAGAAGCCGTTGGATACGAAATCATGGTGAAGAAGGATTGCGTTGTTTTTACTTATTTGGTTGAAAGCTTCTTATTCCATATTCCATTTCTCTAACGGTACCGTTACAATAAAAACAGTTTTTGTAAAAGAAATGCTGACTATTTGTTTTGAAACACTTCGAGCGTGAGTAACTTTTGTGGGGCTAGGTTCACTTTGAAAATCCCACATAGTCTACTGCTGCATAGATCCATGACTCGTCAGTTGCGCAGAGATTATGGACGGCATTTGGCGTACCTCTATTGATTTTTTGCATCAATTCACACGATCTATATTTAGTACTTAATTGCCAAATTATGCGGGATCCACAATTTGTTTTACGGCGATTGTTGTATACAACTCAACCCAACACCAATGTCACCTGAACATCACGGTATGCCACATATCGGTCCTGCATTTTCAGTTGACGCACAACATCGATGTTTTCTTTAACAGCAGCTAATTTTTGGTGACTTCCGCGAGGTTCGTCGGAGGTCTAATTACGATTTGAATTGAATTTATTAAATCCGAGACAAATAGTGGCCTTGTAAAGGTGTTTCATTGCCAAAAGTGCAAAAAAGTTGATCGACAAACTCTTGTACAGATAATCCACGTTCAAAGTCGTTAACTCTATTTTATCGCTGGCATACAATTTTCAATTCACTGCAGGGTAAAAAATACAAATAGCGTCCGTACGATGAAAAGTATGGAGTAGACCAATATCCCAAACTGCCAAAAACGTGTATGGTAATTGCAGTGTTGCCAAGTCGCAAAAATTTACTTACATAATCATTTTTTAAAACATAACGTTATTGCTAAGCTTATCTTTGAAATTCCAATAGCAAGCTCATGTTCGAAGTGAAATCCTTTTTACGTTGTTTCGGCAAGAATATCATTGTCTGAATTCTGTATTCGCATTATGCTCACGGAAACCTTTCACACTTTGCAAACATACACCCATTTGTTATATAAATATGTACTTACATACAAGTACCAGTACTCCGCTTTTAGCCCGGATGCCGGTTTTTATAACCCCCTCATTCGCTTTCTTAGGAAACGGACAACTCAAAAACACTTCGAGTTTACTGAGAGCATTCAAGACCTGGTTTTTAAGTTTCGACCTTAGAGATTTAGTTCTGCAGTGCGGCCTTCTTGTGAAAAATCCCACGTTAGAGAAGCGAAGTATTCGAAATGTTTAACAAATAATGGGGTTTATAATGTTTCTATTCAAAAAAAAAAAAATATAACTGCTTGGACTTTTTTATGCAATTTTATTGGTTTATTATGTTCTTACAACA
>NW_023458559.1:82471266-82506117 GCF_013731165.1 Rhagoletis pomonella
TTGGACTTTTTTATGCAATTTTATTGGTTTATTATGTTCTTACAACAAAAAGTTGTTCTTATCTTATAATTCACAATTTTTAAATCATGTTCACAATAAATATGTATGTTAAGAAATAAGACTGATCTTTGCTTGTCAGCCCGACACAAAACTCCACTTATATGTGTGCAAATATATTTATACCATTCACTGGAGATACAAATGGTACTAATTCCAATCCAATTCGTGGGTTATAATAACCATTGTCTTTAAAGAATTCAAGTTTGCTTGCGTCAGATATTAAATTTTTAACTTTAATCTAATAAAATTTACTCAGATAATATGCTTTGTTGTTTAAATATTTCGATTTCAATTCTTTGTTACGAAAATATATGAATTCGTCTTAATAGATAAATAATGCTGTGTTTAAAATTTAATTTTTTCATAATTTTAACCTTTGTCATGCGATATCTACAAGAATAAGTTTTCACAAGTTCTTCTCAATCGTTCAATTTTGGCAGGCCATACATTACACAAACATTAAGTTTTTATTCTTATCAGTAATTTATAAATAGGTATTTATAATATGTATGTATAGGCATATTTACATTTAATAATATACGTATGTATGGATGCAATGATTTTATATCGTGTTTTAAAAGATTTTATATACAGGTGTCTACATGCCTTACCTTATCTTTCTTTTATGCATACATACATATGTACATATGTATATCTGTGTATGCATCATTCATTCAAATGAGATTTCGTTATATGTATTCTTTAAAATCGTGGAATTTATAAGGTCTTTATCAAGAGATTTTAAAAATTTAAGATCCATTCCAACATTTCCAAATCCGTAGCAGTCATAGATGCCGGCTTAACAATCCGATCCCGTTTGCAAGAACTTTAAACTCTAATGACTTTCAATCAATTTTGGACCTTATTTCTTATTAAACTAACACTTATATTTGCAAATATGTACTCTCATCTACATAAGTATGTATCAATCAATGGTAAATGTGTATTAATTGTGATTTATAATTTTTACAAATTAAACATTATCTGTGGACTTTATACCTTCAATGTTTAATAAATAATATAAATACATGCAGAGTATTGGCCCTTAAAAATTGGTATCTTTCAAGCCTAGCCTAGCCTAGCTTCGTTCAATGCGTGTTTATCTTGGTAAACATATGTACGTAGAAATGTACATACATACAAATACGTATGATCTGTCATAATAAGTACTACATGCTTGAATGAATGTGTGTAATAAGATGAAAGTAAATACTTACTTACATATGTATTTATGTACATACATACATAATTATATCTGCAATGCGAGATAAACTTATATGCAGTTTTATTTTAATCGAACCTGCCTAACGAAATTATACTTTTACTTATTTGGAAATTTATAGTCTTTATGGGGGTAGTGTCGCCTCTGAAATTAGAAACTCCTTCAGGATATCAAATATTTTTAAAGGAATGTATGCCAAAATAAATTTCGCAAATAGCAAATCTATTTATTTTCCGTGAAGGGTTTGTATTAGACGGAACTCGCAGTCAATTTAAATTCTGTTCGATTTTGCAGCGCCATATTTCTAAACGACTGGGTGTTTGTAATTGGTATAACAAAATATACCCCAAACCTAAATACTAATACTAAGGGATTTAAGAAAAATGTGTTGATCTGTAATTTGATTCGCCACATTTACTTATTTATTTGTTGTATGCCCTATTTTGGAGTAATTATATATTTAAGAGCAGTAATATTAACATTGTTGCGATTTTCAAGCAGTAATTAAGCCAATAGAAATCTAGTCAAATTTCATTACAAGAACCCCGTGGTCGTTAATTGTAATTATTTTTCATCTTTGGTTATCTGTTGAAACTAAACACTACGTTAATTTTATTTCGCTATCAATAAATATAATAAATATATTGATGTGTAATCATAGAAACGTATCAATCCATTTAAAGCTTTCAACATATACATAATTAATACCCTTTACTAAAATGAAGGCAGCATTTAATTTAACAAAAAAAAAAAACAAAAAAAAACAAAACAAAGATCTCGAATATCAGAAATCAACATAATCATGCATATCAATGTATCAGAATAAAGAGAAATCAACATATACATATTAAGCTTCAACTCAAATAAATTAAACACAACGATTTAAATATATTTGTTTTTTATTTATGTATATTTGAAAAAGTTTTGTTTGTTTTATACCTACTACAAATATAGTATGTACTAATTACAATAATTATAATAGTAATTTCATATTTTCGTCTTAAAATCTTAATGAAATGAAAGAACCTTAGCTGATATTATATAATTTAATCAAATACATCTTCGGTCAATACATCCAGAAATTGTAGACACATACACACAAAAAATTATATTAAGGGATTTTCACTACTTCAACAGATACATAGATTAAGTATGTACAAAATGAAATATTTACATAAATCATAAAGAGTTTTCTTAAATTAGAAATTAAGAAAACAATAATAATTATAGTCATCGTAAAAAATAACATATTAAAAGTTTTATCACGCGAACAGATAAATAGTGAATTTATTTAATAAAGATAAAACAAACCAACGAACAATAAAACGATTTCATCAAAAAATAATGGTCTTTCAAGTAAAACTGCCTACCAAAGCTAAATTTATAATTTTCTGTACACAAAATAGGGAGAATTAAACATTAATCAACTTTTCCTTAAAAAAAAAACTCGCAGAGTTTTTAATATCAAACAATTATTTTAACCGGAATAACATTTCTTTTCGGAAATCGTAAAATAAGTTATGTAAGTAATTTTAGAATCCTTTTCTTCCTTCTATTGCCAAATTTTTTAAATCTGCTTGAATTCGAAGTTAATTCTAAATTCTTCTTTTGCCCAAAAATGAATATATGCACTTGCGCGTACATAGTATGACGAGCTCATAAAAAACAAAAAAACATTACGAATATCATAAGTAAGAGCAACAGCGAAATACCAACGCTACCGTTTGCTTTTTTTTACTCTTACTTGTGTAGTATTCGTCGTTTTTGTTCTGAGCTTGGCATAAATACCTACATATATATGTATGTATGTACACGTCAAGCTGATCTAAAACTTATTCGGGCCGTTTTCTGATGTAAACTGTAACTTTAAAGCTCACTTTATTTCTAAAGGTTGTATTAAAATTTATGATTGTGTCTAAAGCAAAGCATTTTATTATCGGTTTAAATGGGTTTACCACCAAGAAACATACATATGTACGTCAAAATCGATAATAGAAATGCTTTACTTTAGATATAGATTTACTTTTTAACCAACCTTTAAATATAAAGTTAAAGTTTTAAAGTTAAAGGTTAAGTACTTCAGAAAACGGCCTGTTTAGCCTGTTATGTTGTTATGTTGATTTTGTTTTCAGATCATTGCTTTATTCTTGAGGATTATTCACACTACGATGATGTTTTGACATTCTGTAATAAGCACACATATGTATGTATCTATGTATATGCAGAATATAAACATAAAATGGCATACGAGTGCACTTATGTACATATGTATATACAAATTATATCCTATCGTTGTGCCAATTATCCTTAAAATATTTCATTGTCATACATTTAAAATTATATGCCTCCAATCTACAGATAGATAAGCTTTAAAAGGAATTGCAGCATAATCTTTGTTTCCCATGTTATTAGGGATATTATTTTTAATCTATATTGCATGCATTTTGTACAGTTTTTGTGTGCTTTAAAAATACATTAGGTATTTGATGGGATTTCGATTAACCATTAGCAATAATAATAATAATATCAATGCCAACTGCAATCCTCTCCAAAATGTATACATATACTCGCATGTGTTTGCATATAAAGTTATTTTACATACATTTCTTATTGAAATTGTTGTAATTGGTATCGAACGTCTTCTTGGTCCTCCTCCGTCCTCATTCAAAACTTATACTTTGTTTTTATTTGTTTTAATACGTAAGTTACATAGATTAATATCCTAACAGTAATTTTTATGTATTAATTTTAAGTGTATTAAGGAAAATATATATGCTTAACTGATTTGTTATGTTGTTCCACAAGTCGTGTTCTCATTCACGTCAAACTTCGTGTAACACCACCGCCCCATTGAATCATTACTTTATATTTCTTTCTTTTTTCATATTTTTATGAATATTCAGTCTCGCTCTTTTTGTTATAGTGAAAACTTCACCTAATTTTATTACTTTTGCATATGCGCACACATGCGCTTTTATGTAATACATAGTGCTCCTACATACATACATACTTTGATATTCATTTGTATCAGGGTTGATACTACTGGTAGTATAATCCGAGTCTTTAATTTTCCGACTCACTTTTTCCTGCCATTAATCTCAACGAATATTTTATGCACGCACGAAAGCGCTTCATTGAATTCTTCACATAAAAACTTACATACATACATATATAGTTATTAAACTTATTCGTTAACTCAAATATTTTAAGCTTACGCTTCTAGCATGACTTTGTGGACCTGCAGTTGTTGCGTACTATTGGTCACATTTTGAGTGGCTTCGGCGTTAGTCGGTGTTACAGTGACATCAGCAGAGACTGCAGAATATCTTTGTGCTGCTGTTGCAGCCGCAACCAATGCCTGCAATTTAGTCGGCGGCGGTGTTGGCGACTTTTTCGACAGATTCAGTGGTTGTTGTGAGTCGGCTATATCAACTTGTAACTCCAATAGGCGTGGAGGGGAGTGAACTGCTGACGGCGATGGTCGGGAAGGAGATATTGAAGTAGATGTGGAGTGTGGAGATTGGAAATATTGGCATCCATTTGATGAGGATGATGATGCTGAGCCATTGCCGCTTGGCGAAACAGACTGCTGGCGGTGGCTGATACTCGTTGTAGTTATAACAGAATGGCCGTGCCACCTTGTAGCGGTTGGGCCTACTGTGCTTGGGGGTGGTGGTGAGGGCAATGCAATTGTAGTGGTTGAGGGCGAAGCACAATTAGTGCTTGAACAAGCTGGAGAACTACTCGAGGATGGTGAAACGCTCGAGTTATAGTGGTAGGAATTCTGATTTAAAGGTGATAAATGCTGCATTGGTGCTGGACTACGGCTACCGGGGTGTGTTGGCGTGTTCGGAATCAGAGCTCCTGATGATGATCCTGGATCACGCATAATGTAATTCTGAATTATATCAGATCTCTTAATTTGTTCAGGAGTCATTCGTGGTTCAGCCATCAAAGATTTAGCCAACACTGAATGAGTGCTCGACAACGTAGATTGTTGTGGTGTCTGAACGGCGCCGTTGTTATTTTGGTTGTCATTACCGTTGTTGCAAACATTGGTAGTCGCTTGACGTGTTAAATGTATATGCAACTGACTTTGCTGATGACAACTTCCTGCATTTTCTGATGGGATATTAGAAAGCGGGGATGATGCTGGTGGTGCAGTCGCTTTGGAAACAACAACCGAATTCGGAGCATTACTCGGGGTTTGAGCAGATGGAGGTGAGATTGCTTGCAAGCTTTGCACCGAAATATTAGTTTGCATACTTGTTGTGTTGGTTTTAACGATGCTATTAGAGCCATTGGATGTAGAACTAGGATCTGCATCTGCCGTTTCGAATTCGCGATGTCGCAGTGCTCGAAATTTTTTATGTGGTTTATACGCTTCATCCATCAGTGAGTTGGTATCGTAGAGAGGAGGCGCTTGCAGTACTCGTTTCAACACGGGCATATCGTCCACAATTTGTCTTTTTAGTGCATTTGGCGTATTAGCTGGGCCAGCTAATGAAGAGGTGGACGTCGGATTGATAGGTTGAGGCGAACGTATGGGTGAAACAGATATTGTAACTTGACTTGTACTTGCTGTTGCAGTTTCTGTGCAGTCAAGGGCGTCGTCAACACTAGAACGCGGACTGGAACATGAAGAACTTCCGCCTGAGCTTACTGCTTTGATGCCGCAATCGTTCTTTTCATTGCCCGACTCGATACCTGAGTCGGTGGGCGAGTCTAATTTTCGGTATCTATTTGTAGTACCAGAAGTTAGGTGATGATGCAAATGCTGGTGGGAATGCGAGCGAACAATTGGAGTGATTGTCAACCCATTCTGGGTTAGATGTGCATGTGAACCGACAATGTCCATTTCGGCGGTAGAATCACCAGACGAACCGGAGTTGGCTCTGTTGCGCAATGGACACGAACCTGATAATGATGCGGCCAACAATGGTGCTGACGAAGCTAATGCAGATGTTTGTGGTCCTTGTTGATTAGAGTGATGGTGGGATGTTGACGTGCTTGATGAGGTGGTGTATTCTAAGTCTGCCGACTCGGTACTTGACACGGAACCTAGAGGACTCTTTGCCTCAGCATCCATACGCGGATCGTCCCAGTTAATAATAGGACTCTTTACATTCGCTGGCTGTTCATCGTCCATTGTCCACATCTGCTGGCGTAATAGTTCTTTATGTTCCGTACGAAATACAACTAGTTTCTCAGTATGAAGAGTGCTTAATGTTCGCAAATCAGGCATTGTATCTAACAATTTTGCCATGAAATCTGGTTGATCAGCGCGGTTCTGGCTTATGACTTTTTGCAAGCAACCCTTCAATCGGCTATACATCTTTTCGATCAATTCAATGTTGCGTAGTCCAGGTCGATCGGGCGTTATCAAAACTATTGCACAAAACAGCCCGATTTCCGCATCTGACAAATTCATTGAATTCATGCGTTCGGCGAAATTGAATGTTGAATCCACCAAAAATCGGGCATTAGCACCGTTCTGTATTGCATCGCGACGCATTACCTGCCCATTCAAGCAAATTATACTATTGATAGAAGAATCAAACATGCAAATCAGACGCACAAAAAGTGCATCGAATAGACCGGCTTTGAGCAAAGTGAATTTATCATCCTGGGTGAGGAGTTGAAAACCTGGTATCATACCGGCGAAGTCGATAACGCCACGTATTACATGAGCAAAGCGCTGAGAAAACTCTTGCTCTGACTGCAACTCTGGAGCGGGATTCAGCGGGCAAGCCTATAAAAGTAAAAGAGAATATTTATTAAAATTATGAATCGCGAAATATTCCAATATCAGAAGAAGTACTCGTATACATTAGAAAAATCCGTAAACGAAAAAAGCTTTGTTAATCATATTTCTTAGTACATGTAGGTATGTGTATATGTATGTAGGTACATATGTATGTATGTGTTTGCATTTAACTTTCATATCTACAATGTTAAGGTCCCAGTGAAGGTCATATTTTTCACAAAGGTTGTGATATTCACCGTTAACAAAATATTCGAATCGATAACTACAAAGAAACACCAGTGTATTTTAGCACATGCGCCGGCTTTACATATCTGTGTAGGTTTAATTGTATATATGTATGTATGTATGTACTTTTGTATTCCAACATGAGAACAATTTTTAAGAGCTTTTGCTTGTTGCTTTAGAAAAGAGAAGTCAAAGCTTATATTTCCTAGTAAACTAAATCTATGAAATGGCGCAAAAAAGTATGAGATCCATAGTGGGGTACATATATACATACATATATATATATATAGGTTTATCTATGTACGAATGTATGCATAAAGTAAAGAGCATAGAGAAAACTTATTTGGCTTTTACAACTAAGAATGAAAACAAAGCGAAGCTCGCTGGTTGCGCGTGTGTGCCTATAATTAAGTTTCGCGTGTGCGTGATGCTTTATTCTGATATTCTAGTCAAGGTCGACGAACTAGAGTTCAAGGTTTTACCTTCACGAGGGGACTGCGAGAATCTACTGCGTATGTACATACATATATACATACATACAAAGGTACACACTGTACCTCAATCAGTGCAAGAAAGCCGCGTATACTTACTTACGTACATACATACATATGTATATACATACATACATAGAATAAAGGGAGTACCTAGGAGAACAAATAAACTTGCTTGCTACAGATGATTTGATTTTTTTAAATAACATTTAATGTCTAACGTAAAAGGGTAAATCTTTAAATAAATTGATTTCATTGAAAAAGTTTGTCATAAGCAGAATTTGCTTTTTAGAAGCAACCTAAATATGAATGCATACATGTGCCCCCCTTTATTTGGAACAGAAACCTAGGCACTCAAACGGAAACATGCAAATCGATCTTGAACTTGAACTTTATTAAGTTAGGTAGATTGTTGTTATCGCAAAAATTCAAAGCTTCACCAAACATATTTAGTATTTCACAGCACTTAAAATATACTATTTGTGGTATACATATACATATGTATGTATGTATGTATGTAGGGACATAAATGTTCTTAGTAAAATAAATATTTGTGAGTCTATGTTCGTGTACACAAAAACAACCTAAGCGCATTCATTTATTCGTGTATGTCAATGCCAATGCCAGCGTTCATCGCATCATTATCAAACTTAACTTGATGGATTCAATGGCGAAGCCAAGCACATCCGAACGAAGCTAATCGTAAAATCGAATGGGCTATTGTGAAAACTACCCTGCAGCAATAAGGCGGCCAATTTTACGTAAAGGACTAGTACTTCACTGGTTAAAATTTGACTGGTCAGAATTGGACATTTGCTTGCATCGAAAATGTCAGCCTTCGACCAGTCCCCAAGGAACCGGCCTAGAGATAGACGAAAAGTACAGTTTGGCAGTGACAGGGTGATGTTGTCTTGAAATTCAATAAAAAAAAATTAAAGAACACCACCCTGTAAATGTCCCAATCGCTTGGTCTGGCCTTGATGCAAAGTGAACATTTGAACACACTGGCTGTAACTCAGTGCGCAGAGATGCTTGCCACTATTTGTTAGTTTTCAGAAGGGTCCGGGTTCAAATGCCGGCAGAAGCAACATGGTTATAAAATGATAAAATTTATTTTTTTTTGTGTTTCCGAATTATGAAAAAGCATCTGCGAAGTGCAGAACGCAATCTTACTCCAACGAAAAAAATCTCCAAAATTGGACTAGTCCAGGACTATCTGACGGTCAGTGTTGATTGGACCGGTCCTTTTCCAATGACACGCCAATGCTAAAAATGGCAGTTGAAACCATTGGCAGGGGAATTATGAGGGACTAGTGCTGGTAACAATAGGGACTATCTGAGGGCTAACCTAGGGTGAGTCTGAATTGCTGCAGGGTAGTTAGTTCTTTACGCATACTAATTGAATATACATACATACATACATACATACATACATACATATACATAGTATATATACATAGGTGTTTTCTATCAAATTTTTTAATTTACTCAGAAAATTTGTTAAGAATGATTAGCAGCGAAAGGTTTCTAGTATTTTAAAAGGTGCATACAGATGTATGTGTATTTATGTATGTATGTACATATATAATCCCTAACTCCACAGAACATTTTTATTTACACGTGTACATGCATACATACATACATACATACTTATTTGCAAGCCTTCTGCTTATAATAAATTGCGCAAACGAAAAAGAAAATAGCCGAAATACAAGTTGCTAAAATATAGCTAAACGTTCATATGTAGTTTGTATGTATGAATGTACATTAGACCGTACCAGAAATAAAAAGTTCGCCATGCACCCCTAAACGCTCAGACTGAACTTAACTTCTAGTCTAGACTAAACTTAACTTAATTTAACTTACCGTAACAAATCATCTATCTATCTAAGCCTGAAGCGGAAATATTTTGTTTTTGAGAAATGCAAAAACGAAAATCTGGCAAGCCTTATTCTCTCTCTGCTCTCAATTTCCACAAGGCCGCAAAAACCTACAGTTTCTTAAGTTTCTTACGGTAAGTTAAGTTTTAACTAACCGCCAACACAGTCTCTCATATAACAGGTTGGCCAAAATATTAAATTAAATTAAGTTACGAAAATTAAGTACAGACTAACTGAGCTTAGCTTTAAGTCTAAAGCAGAACTTTTACACTTGCTTATGAAGTTCTGCCAGCGCTGCCCATGCCGAACGTAGTGGTCGCCTTTTTTACATTTTCCATCATTTCTTTGGGTCCACATTGGTGCCGCGAGAAGACAGATATTTGTATTCGAAAGTTCATTGTCCCGAAATACCCAGTTCTGGTATTTACCACCACCCACCAGATCTCAGTTCTTGTTATACTAAAGCTCACCATAAACCATTTAACCTTTGCTAAGGAAGTATTAAGATTATTCCAGTAGACCTATTTAAAAAAAAATTTTATTGCCAAATGCAGGTGCATCCGAAAAATGTAAATTGCTTTGCAAAAATATTTTGGACTCGGTGGCGGGGGGAGGGGGCATGTTAGGTGGTGCGGTCTAATGTACATATGTACATAAGTGCACATCTTTATGTTTATAAGAATTGTATGTATTGTATTATTATTAGCAAGCAGACATACTAACGCCTGAACGACAGACACACCAAAATGGAATGACGATGGTCGCGACAAAGGGGACGGAGATGAATTGCAAAATACTGAACTGCGAATAATTTCCTCGTATTTTACAAGGTCATGTGCGCCAAGCTTTTATTCTGTTTCGGGTTTTTTCGAATCGGTTTATATTTCAGCATTTGCGCGCGTGTATTTAATTTTATGTGTAGTTGTTTTGTGTTTTCATACTGCTGATTTGTTCGTGTTGATGTCATTATGACGTCTGTCGTCTGGAGCAAACGCGCATTTATTTGCGTTGATATGGAAATGACAAATTTTGTAATGGATTATTAGTTAACTAAGTTAGTCAACTAAGTTGCCAGCCTATGTACATATGTATGTATGTATGTATAATGGCATGTGGTGCAAGCAATAGTATGAGAACAACGCTTATAAGATAATTCTTATGCGTACGTACGTATGATTGTACATACCTACATACTTGGTCCTATTTAGTATGTATCTATGAATGTAGTATGTACAGGCATACTCTAAATTTGCTTTCAGTGTATCTACATACATACATATGTATGTATGTATTTCGCCTGAGTAAGAGAGCTGGCATTTGATTTCATTTAATGTGATTTTTGCAAAAGCTTTTTCAAAACAATATTTCTCTGTTTTTATTTTTTTTCTCATCGGCGCTTGTTTTTTATTCTATTCTCGTCGAGAGTCAAATTCAAGGTTAAAAAACCTTGCCACAAGGTTATTTCTGCGCTCTTATTCTACCTTCTAGACATGTGCGGTCTTTTTTGTTATTGTTATATTATTGCTGTTATGACGATATGTCATGTTGTTGTTTAATTTTATTATATTTGCTGACTTTGTTGAATGCTTTGTTGTATAAATTTGAATGATGAATATTTGGTAGACCTTTTTATCTCTTTCTGTGTAGATATTGTTTGTTTAGCTTCTTATATTGGTACATACATACATATATTTGGAATAAACAGACAATTTTCTTGCGGAGTTTTTAATCGACAGAACTTTGCATAAAAATGTTACGAACTGTTATTTAATACAAATATGCTCATGCGTATGTACATACATACTTAGATACAAAAAGAAATAACTATGGATTTTTTTTAAGCCTTTTAAGTCTAATTAATAAAATAAAAAAATAAAAGTAGAAATTATTTTTATTTTTATTAGGTTATATATTCAATAAAAATATGACAACTGTGTTGGCCTGTTATCAAACCAGGATCTACCGAATGGTAGATCGCAGTTCAATATATGTACATACACTTGTGGTCAGCTGATTAAGTCAAGTGACAGTTTTGACTAGTTTTGGCTATTTTTCTTTTGTTTATTTATTGTTTATATTTTTTTTATACAAGTTTGGCACTTTACCTAACCTGCGCCGTATAAATTCACATTTCAAACTTCGTACAAAAATTATGAAAATTCCACAAACTTTAACATTTGCACCCAAAACTTTTAAACTTTTTATTTAGAATTTTTAGAAAAATCTTGGGTATGCAGTAGGTTAAAGTGCAAATTTTGCAAAATTTGAAATGTGAATTTATGTGGCGCTGGCTAGTTAAGGTGCTAAACTTTTATAAAAAAATATAAACATTAAATAAACGAAATAAAAATAGCCAAAACTAGTCAAAATGTCACTTGACTTAATCAGCTGACCAAAAGGGGACATATGTATATACATACTTGCATATGCACGTGTCTACGGCGGCTTTTACACCTACTATGAATTACTAACCATGGAAGATTAAAAATAAATTATCTTTAATAAATTCCAACAGATTTCTCATAAAATAAAGTTTTTCATTTTAATTAATCGATAGAGATTTGATTATGAAAGATTTTCTTAAAAAAGCGAATTTTTTAGTGAACGCAATTTATTAGTCAAGAGTCGAAACTAAACCCTCTTTTTTTAACGAAAAAAAAAATAAAATTATGAAATTTTCTTCGGAGGGTCTACCTGTTTTATACATTCATTTAGGAACTTTTCATAGCAATATTTTAATTTTTATAAGTCATCTGCTTTTTTCACCCGGGTAAGCTAATTTTATGAAATAATGAAAACTACCTGTTAAAACTAACCAAAACGCGTTAAGAATACTATATTATTTAAATGAATACATATTAACACTTACCAGTAGCGTTGGCATTGAATAAGAGGGACACTCTCTCGCCCTTTGTCTCATGGCAGCAACTTTTTCTTTTGTAAACTCGCAAGTTTCCAGATGAGCGCGTAGGACAGCAGCTATCAGTCGTGGTTGATCATCCAGCTCCCCTGCAAGAGCGCGTTGTTGGCCACGATTTTGTGTGCTTTGCTGCATGGCAGCTAATATTCGCGCTTTCTCACGCTTTGGTACTCGACCGAATCGGACCGCTGCAAGCAAAAGAAATCAAATCGGGTTTTTAGTGTGACAGACATATTACTATTTAATAAACAAAACTCCTTAATATACAAATTTACTTATATATATGTATATGCATACATATACCGTCGTTCAAAGTACAAAGCCGCGTATCGTCATTCTGCAAAACCGCGTAACCGACATTGGCTGCCAAAAATTGGATTTGCTCACCCAAGCTCTTGGCTCAAGCCTTTACCATTTTGACTTTAAACGACGATATGTGCATGCATAAGTTATGCCCAATGCTTATTGCGCCTGCTTTATTCACTCCCCTACTGCATCTCGGAGTGTGAAACCAAATTCATTCAATTAAATATCGAAAGTCAACGTTCAAAAATATTAAACTTTCGTCGTCTATAAACCTGTGTAGATTTGTTTGAATAAATATCTAGGTACTATATGCATGTTTAAGAAGTGGAATATGCCTGTATCATGAACAAAGTGCAAATGAAAAACTGATTCAACTAACTTCCTGAAATGCCGTTTTGCTAATTTTAAATATGGTAAATTTTAAGTTTTACTTTCTGTTGCAGTGTTTTTTTTAAATCACTCTCTCTTACTTGGCTTAAATACTATTAAAGTGAAATGAGAACATAACTACGAGTACTATAGTAGCCAGTCTAACAACCGATTTCACCTCTACTGGTGAGCAAACTTTTACCATAGACACTTTCATTTCTCCAACGAGAAGTAACGAAAGCAAATTAATAAACAAGAGCAACCGATAGTGGAAAACCATAGTAAAGAGTGGGAGAAGGGGTCGCGGTCTATGAAATAAAAAAAATTCATATAGGATTATTACTTAAGTATGCATAGCGAAAAGGGAAATTGTTACGGGAGGAAATATAAATAAATAACTTAATGAGATATGAAATATTCGTGAATTTTCTGTAAAATTGATTTATTAAAGGTCATATAAGTCTTGTATAATATATGTATATTGTGTACATTATATTATATTATGTATGTTTTTAGAAAATTAAAAATATATACAAATATGTATAAATGAATAACATTCATATAAATATGGGTACACACATATTACCATGATACAAAAAATTGAAGGTAAAAGCACTGAGAGGCAGCCTGAACATATTTTCATCTATTTATTTTTTGTTTTACTTTTATTTGGATTTGAGTTGCTCTGGAAACTTCAATTTTATAAAGTAGAAAAACTTCAATAAACATTTCCATACACAAAAAACTACTTTGAAGCTTTCAACTAGGCCTTCCATATTGAACAAAAGACAGTAATAAATAAAAAATACAACAAGTTTGATACTACAATGTAACACAGAGGATAAGTCTATCATTAAGCGTTACTGCTCATGTTCCTTATTTTGATCAACGAGTGATTGTTTTAAAACAAGAAAATTTTTCTTCTTATAAGACAACATTGGTAGATATCGTTATGAATATTATACACAACTTTTTGATAGTCATTGGCTAACTAAAAGGTTAATGTTAACCAAATACTTTTAAAGTACAGTAAAAATTTACTAATGGCTGACTGTAGTTAACCAATGTCCATTCATTAGTTAAGCAATGTTGATCATAGCCCTTTTTCTATTAGTTGACTAAGTAATTGATGTGAAAACGGCTCACAACCGAAGGGCTTACTGCCATTTCTGCATCCTTTCCAGCAAAGAAGAGATGTGCAAATAAGTTTATACATATTTTTTATTGTGATATTTATTCTATTGAGTCTCAAATGCATACAAATATGTATGTAAGTATTTATAGCATTTTCTTTTCTCGCAATAATGTTGCATTTATTCTGCCCTGCGACAGGTCTGTCAAGTTTCTCTGCATCTGCATCTTCGCATGCATATTGCGTGCTCCTTCTTTAAAACTTTGCACTCTGATAACGTTGCCATATGAGAAGGTGACATTTTTTCGAGAATAGAAAACGCCATTACATATGCATAAAAGGTTTTTAGGATCGCATTCGAAGTTCCGCAATTGCTTGCTGCGGAACGATGGCTCTGGAAATAAATTTATCCGCAGCCGTAGTTAAGATTTAATTTTGCAAGGGATGCATTCAATATAAAATTATAGAAATTTGTACATATGTATGTAAGTACGTAGATATCTAATTCCTCAAACTAATTCATCTGCTATGTGTGTACCACTTTTCCTCTAAAGTAACACGACAGACTTAAATACCAGCGAACAAAATTTCAACAAAAGTGAAATATAGAGGAGAAGAAGCCTATTTGAATGTATGTATGTATATATGTACATATATGTACATAATTTACACATACACTCATCTTAACAATAAGGTAGAATTGAAGTGAGAGGCAAATAGTTAAGAAGAAGTCAGAAAGCATATTACTTTGCGGCTGCGCATTTAGCTCGTTGCACGCCCCAGATAAAAACGAAGTATAAAAAAAACAGCAACGAAAGCGGCGACTACACCACGAAGAAATCTCACTGACATACATTAATGCAGGCCGGCGAAATTCGGGTCAAATGAAAATGAAAACGAAATGTTTTCTCTAGCAAACATACATATGCATGTATGTACAATGTACATATGCACAAACTTATATTTGTAAAAGGAAAGAGAAAAGAAATCATAAAATAAAAGAAATTTGAATGTAAAGTCAAATTCAAAGCCACGAATATAGAAAAAGGTAAAAACGCTATCAAAAAAGAAAGTAAAAGGAGGATGTAAAGAAATATAGGCATGGAACACAAAGCTAACAACAATTGAGATGAAAAATCTATTATGTATATCAATTACACATAACGAATAGATATTTTTAATAAAGAAAGTTGATAAATTTAACAAGAATTGAATAGCGGGATATATTTATTCTTTCAGAGTATGTACATATGTATGTACATACATACATACCTAACAGCCAGAAATATATATATATATTTTTAAACATAACCTAATGGAAATTTAACATACATACATAATATGTAGCGACACTTACGTGCATTGTGATAGTTAACATTGCCTTTAAGTATACTTTTGAGAATTGGTAATTCCTCGGTCATTGTAATGAAATTTATTTTAAATTATATACCTTTACATAAACTTTTTATATGCAAGTTGGTAAAGCGTTTTTATTTAGGCAAACTGGAAATGCTTTTGTTGAATTTTGCTCTGTGAACAAACTCCGACATATGGAATTTTTAAATCAGGTACACATTTTCGATATTACTCTTCATGGGAACGACTCATTGAATAATAATTAACAGGAACTTTATTTGCTTTATTTTTAAGATTTATCATAATTTTATTTTTTCACCATATATTTTATTTGTTTGCACACTAAATACATATACACTGCTGCTGTTTTTTGGTATAAAGGGGTCTATATGATATATATTTTTATTTATTTATAAGAAACGTTATTCAGAGAACATCTTTTCTTAGTACACTTTTCAAAAACATATCAATACATGTATTTATCTTTGATCTTCGAAAACTTTTTTGTTAATATTACTTTTACAAATATTTAATTATTTTGCACACCATATTTTTTGTTTGTTTTATTTCTTGCACCCGGTTTGTAGTTTACTCGTTCATTAGTCTGTAATCTACCGTTGGACGCTAACGTGACAAAACTCGCCAAGGCCTCGAAAGCGACTAACTGTAAAAATCAGAAGCATGTTATGAATATACTGAAAAGACAGCATGGACAAAAACGAAACGAAATACGAGATGCACGATACAGAGAAACAGAGGTAGGAGTAAGGGCAGAACTAAAAGCAACATTGCGCACAATAAATTAATACGCAGAGTGATGAAGCAAAAGACCTCAAAAGAGAAGAATTAACCTCAACGCCACAGTTACAACCTCATGGTTTATCTCCCTGTACCGACTTGCACTTGCGAATCGTGGTAAATGAAGATGGAAAGCTTCTAAATGCCGCTTGTGTAGATTTAATCACACAACCTACTGATAACTTTGTTCGTAAACGAGTATGTATTTACATATATATGTTTTGCCTCTCTTTTATATTTTTTCTTGTGCTACGCTCTCATACTAAGAGAAAAGTGTTCTCGTAAATACATATACATAAATATAAGACAATAAATTTACACATACGTATCGAAACTTTCCAGCGCAAGTATCGCAATTTAGTTCTGTTGTATATTTTACCACATTTAAGAGAGTATTATAAATAAACTTTTTGGCTTGTGAGAATATTCAGCAAAAGCTCTGTAGCTCTTATAGCTTTTCACCACAGATATGGGAACAGAAAGTACAAATTAACTTTCACTACACACAATTTTTGAATAAACCTTAGATGTGTATGGACTTTGTCTGCAATTGGCGCGTAAATTGTTTATTAGTAAATTTGACGATTCCTCTTCATTTTGTAGTTGCATTTTTTAATACCACTGGCAACAATTCAATCGAGGGTTTGATCTTTAGGAGAGGAGTGAGCCCTAACAAAAAAAGGCATTGAACTCTGACCAATTGCGGGGTAGTGAACTACTACATCAAATGAATTTTGTCACAACTAAACTCAATTAGTGCAAACATCTAAAAAATATACACCTTCTTTCACATTACGTATACGCAATGGGGATCCTGTCTTTACTTCAATATTCCTTATAGGCTTAAACCTATCAAAACCATCCTATATCGCACGGGGCATACCAACTTTTAGCCAATTGTCGTGATATTTACTTTACACACCACGACGCAAAATGTTCTATATTTCTTATTTGTCCCATATTCGACTCTCAGTATTTCTATTGACTTACTCTACAGAATGACATGGCTTGCAACCCAGAAGGCTAATGCTAAATTCTCAAGGGAATTTTAAGCCTGTGTCTACATATAACAAAATATTTTCTCTCAAAAAACAAAACAAAAATCCTTTAATGCCAAATGTACTATGTGGGCATCGAACACGTAAAAACCAAAGGGCGTTAGGCACAAAACCCGTGTTATTTTTGTTCAATTAGGTGAGCTTAAAATTCAAAAGAAAATTTGCAACATTATCTCAGTTGTTATAAGAAAAATAACCAAATGAACGCAATGGCAGTCCTTTTAAGCTTCGCCAGCAAAAACTTTTTTAACTTTTTGGGAAGCACTTATTTTTGTATCAATGGAGTAACGCAATACAAGTTGCCTTAAGATAATTGTCGCTTATCCATTGCATTACATGTAAGTGCTTCTCCAATCGATAGTAACCGCTTACCTTTTCGTTTACAGAATGCATTACATGTAATGCAATGGATAAGCGAAAATTGTCTTGAGGCAACTTGCATTGCGTTACTCCATTAATACAAAAATAAGTGCTTCCCAAGAAATGAAAAGTTTTTTCTGGGTCAGTTTCTTTATACGTCCATAGCTATAGAGACCATCCCCCTGTAACGTAATGCTCAAGCATTCTTTTAAGTAAGGGAATTTTGAAACTACAATTTCATACGACGTAATACAACTTTTCTCCTGTTACGTATACGCAATGGCAGTCCCATTAAGTTTCAGTTTCTTTATACGTAATGCTCAAGCATACTTTTAAGGGAATTTTAAAACTACAATTTTATATGACGTTAGATTTAGTCAGTAATCTGTAGGCACCGTGTCTAGCACTATAAAGTTATTTTTAAAATTTTTGTGCTAGGATAAGTTAATAAAGAATAAACTAAATTATGATTTTTACGATTCTAGTAAAAGAATTTGATTATATTTATTCATAGCCCCAAATGACGGAAAAAATTGGGTAAATCGAAACAAACTTGCGCAAGCTGTGTTCTACATACATATGTATGTATTTATGTGTCTTTGAGTCGACACTGAATATTTAAAGGAAGTGAACTAGTGAAGAAAGACTAGTGAATCAATTTTCTAGTTCCGTACTAGGTCTTTATCGCCAAAAAGGAACTAGTCCGATAGGAACTAGATCCCCACCAGTCCAAAATCGGCGAAAAGTGGTACTTTTAAAAAACTAGTTTTTTCAGTCTTTTCACTAGAAATCTATATCTAAATTGACGAATTTAGAAATGGTTCGGAACTATAGAAAAAGGGATGCAGAACGAACTAGATCTTATTTGTCGAATTTAGAACTAGTTCGGAACTATCGAATAAGGACGCAGCGGGGGGCTTATTTACTTTACATAGATATGTGTTCGGCGACCTTTCCGTTCAAATACGCTTCTATTCTGTGCTTCGCAGATGCTTTTTCATAGCTTGGTAATACAGGACTAAAATTTGTGTTAACATCTTGGGACCGTATGGAATATAAGAAATAACAGCGAGCGCCTCTGCAAACTCAGCTACAGCTAAAGGTATGTAAACGTACATTTCTTCATTCAAACAAATTTAATTTCAAATTGAAAACACATTTCTTCCAAAATAACTTAAAATCGCGCCACGGATGAACCAAAAAGATTGAAAAATCATGATACTTTTTTGTTTCGTCTGTCGATTTTCGTACTGGTTCGGAACTATAGAATTTAGGTCTAGTTCGGAACTATCGAAAAAGGGATGCAGCAATTGACACTTCCTAGGACATCGCCATGTTAAATTCGCCAGTTGCTTGCATGCACAAGAGATTTATCGCAAACCAGTACTGGGTCTAAATGTACTAGAAGCGCACCAGTTCAGAACTAGAGATTTTCCCCACAGGGTAAGTACAAATGGACTGAAATTATTGGTCATTTTCTCAAAAAATAATTTTATAGTTGACTTACGCGGAAAAAACACAACTGTGGGTTACGTTAAGTACCAGGTTTTGCATGGCGATTTATTGGATTCGAAGACTGAGAACTACGTTTTCGAAAGACCTCTAGAAAGACCTTAAGTTCTATCCAAAAAATGCGTACATATGAAGGAAACATATTTTAAAGTCACAGAGTATCGCTGTTTTTATCTCTGAGCGCCTATTCACCTTCGAATTGGCGAGCACTTCAGTATTTCGTATGATTGAAGAAAAACTGGGTATGTACTTGTAACAATGAACCGCAATGCGATATTTATTAATGTTATTGAAATATTTATTCATTCGAAGCTTTAAAACAAAAAGTCGAAAAAAGTCACGGATTTCTTTCCAGGGTTAATATTCCATAAAAATTAAGTTTTCAAGCAGTGAACGGCGCCTATGTTTACTACTTACTTTTCTACAAAATATGTTATGCTTATATATACTTAGTGTTAACACATACCCTATTTAAAAATGCTTTCTTTCCGAAAAATTTTGTCGTATTATAATGTATTTTCTCTCTCTATGCATCAAAATTAAGTTTAAAAAAAATGCCAAGTCCTCCTCCAACTGGTATTTTTATCCAGAGGCCGCAACGTTTCTCATAGATTTACAAAAATTGTATTTTTTGTTAATTTTTCATATGAACTGTTTTTCAACATGAATTTTTTAAACCGCTCCTGAATTTTGAAAAGTATAATTGTAATTTTGAGTACACTCTCTTATCGGATCTCTCTTTCTTTTTTCAATATGTCGGCCCTCTCATGTTGGGGAATGTACCCATCCTCTTCATAAAATACTAAACTCATACTCAAAAATTTGGAATGTTAATAAATTCACATACATTGAAAATAGGCTAATTATTAAATTAGGCTGACTTCCAAAACGTCAATTGCTTTGCATACAAAAGTACAAAGTATAATGTCCCATAACGCCGAACTACAAAATGTTGACAATGTATACTTTTCCAAAACGCATTCGAAAAGTTATCGAAATGCATCGCTAGAGCAATCAGCGCATCAGTAACAAAGTTGATGCTTCGTTTGCTTTTGGTTGCCATTGGTTTTTTAAAAATGGAAAATTCAGAAAAATTGTTCATTGCTAAATTGAATATTTAAAATATGTAATGCATGTATAAGGTTGCAATGTGTCGCAACTCTGCATATACAAACAGTTTGAATACCGCAGTATAACAGTCTCCAAACATTGTATTGGGACGTTTTGGAAGTCAGCCTTACTTACCTACATACATATTTGTTATAGTTATAATGTACTACTTAGTTGGAAACATTCTATTCTAATTTTTTTATACATATGTATATTTAGTGCATAAAAAAATTAATTGTTTTGATATCACAAATCCATGTGCATATGTATGTATATGTGTCATACTTTAGGAAATACATACATATCTATGTATGTATGTAGTCACGGGTTATGAACCTACCGTCTACGCTTGAGCTTTTTGATACGTGTTGCGCTTTGAAAGTAAAAGTGAAAGCAGCACATTTTTTATCACAAAAAAAAAAAAATACATAACACCGTTCCGTATTCAAGTTTATATGCAATACCTACAGCGATATCAGTAACTGTTTTGAAACTATTGTACATCTGTATGTGTATGTACACAAACGTAATTTCCGATCTACATACATACATATGTACATATGTATCTATGTATGGATGTATACCTACAAACATACATAATTAGGATGGTGAAATTGTGTGAGATGGCAAAGTTAAGGGGAAATCGAAATACTTATTTAATTTTGATTTTGTTGGCAAAATAACAGATTTTCTCCCTTAACAAGTCTACTTTATTTATGTCATAAAATAAATATCTGATTTTTAAATTTTCATATTTATGTACGTTTTCTAGAGACTGTGAAAAAGCAATTTACTTTTACAGGAAAAATGGCAGACCTAATTCCAAATTTTAATTTATTTGTAAGTATGTATGTACATATGTATGTACATATGAGGCAAATATGTAAATGTACTGCATGTATGTATGTATATATATGTACACTGTGTCAAGTGTTTATAATTTTATGCGAATAAAAATTTCAAGGAGAACCAATCAAATAAATCTATGTATGCATTGGAGCGCACACTCACCTTCTATAAACTTACTTCGGGTAAATGTATAAGTACATTTGTATTCATTTAAATGCATACAAATATGCATATGAATTTACCAATTACATACTTTGTAAATGTGGAACACACACCATGACTAGTTACTAAGTGTGCCTGCCTGCGCGTTTGATTGCAATCAACAGAAGTGAATGACCGTGCATGACCCACATAAATGTCGCTGCACTCCGAAACAAAGCAGCAGCTTTTGAAGGCGACGCTAGCAGTTGAGGAGGCATATGGCATTTAGGTACATTCGTTAAATTGTATGTGTGCTCTTACGTGGGTATATGTGAATTTATAGACGTATATACAGGTATGTCTGTATGTGCATATACATACTTACAGTCAAAACTCGATAATACGAACTACCACTCGCGGTGCTGATTTTCAAAATGTTTGAGTTTTATATGCGTATAAGACTTAATTACCAACTTTTAATACAAAATGCAACTTTTCATTCAAAAGTAATTTTTAATTTATTTGCACAATTTTTAAGTGTACCCTCAAATAATTCTCTAACAGATAAATAACATACCATATTGCTCAGCAAATTATACTAATTGAAATTGCGAAATATCCTATCTCCCCATTTTGACAGAAAATAATTTTAGTTAAAAGTTTTGGCGATTTGCGCATCGGTGTTAATATCACTGACGATTCTCGTTCATCCAATCGAGATGTAGAAAATGCCGTTTTGTAGAAGAAGATTTTCTCTACATAATTGCAGTGGAAAGTACTACGCTCCGACTTTCCACTTTGGCGCAATCAATTGTTATTGTTTTATTTAAGTTTGATCCAACGCGTGGATACATGACGTATGAGTAACATCATTTACTGCTCATATTTCGCATAAAAATAAATGAATCATTTAATTTAACAATCGATTTCCAGAAAGCGATTAGTCACCGCCTAGTACTACCCACCGCAATTATTTTTAGCTACTTTCCTTCTTACAGGACTATATTTCGGCCATCGCCATTATTTCGACCTCAAATACATCAGGTAGTCTCTATCACTATATATGTATGTATGTATGTATATTATTATGTCATGAATACTGTAAATTGTGCCATGTACCATTTGATATCGTTTGGCGAGCTTCGCTTCAGATTTACCTTTTTTTAGTACTTTCAATGGTAAGTTAGTATATTATCTCTCAATAAATCAATGTGAAATCTATTGAAAATAGCTGAATAGCATGCGACGCGCATTAAAGAGTTGCAAATGTTTCGGAACATATAACAGGCAATGCTATGAAAATAGCCATTTAGATTAAAGTCGTATTATCGAGCTCCGACTGCTTATACATACATACATACATAGACATATATTTGTGTTCATAGCATGGGCCCAAATAGTTAAAATACATTTGTAGCATATACATACATACGCACATATATGTAAATATATGAGTTCAGAACGCTTTAGTTGCAATGGCAATAACAAATGTACACTCTATTAATGCATGTTTGCATATGGGAATGTATTGGCATGCAAGTACACAATCGCTATGTATATAAATGAAAAAGAAAGGTTATTCTAGTTCACAAGCGAGAATTTGCTGTATCGCCCCAAACGGCCATTCTAACATAAAGCGCGAACAAGCCAATACTCAGTAACTAAATGTGCATCTATGTCTGTATGTATAGATATTTATGTACATAGCTATAAGTATCACTGTGCGAGCGCACTGCCACGAAAGAGCTAATTTGAAATGCAGTCAAACTACGTCAGCAGCAGAGATACTGAGTACATTTCAGCATCGACTTGTACTAAAACTGCGGTTGTATGTAAGTGTTTCGCTGAACTTTGGGTGCAACGAACGGCATTCAGCTCAAATGCCAATGCATACATATAACATACATACAACTATATACATACATATGCATGCATGCATGTATGTATGTATGTATGTATGTACGTACACTTGTGTGTCCCCACTTTGCCTTTGCACACCAAATGCATTTTTTCTTAAGGTGCATTTGAACCACAACATATACACATATACATACACACGTACATATTTACAGAGATTTTGGTGGTTGGTTTCAGCGGTTCGAACCGTTTTTGCACCTTCGGATTGGTTCGTCAAACAGTTTTTTTTTTTTTTGTCTTTTAACCGGGGTTTCGGTTCGGGAATTTTTACATAAAAATATACACATATTAGAAACATTTTCAGACGGTAAACCAGCATGGTATGTTTTACCATATTTAACAAAACGTAGGTACTTTCATTGTAGATGCAGTTTGAAGTTGAAAATTTGTGTTCTGGCGGCATTTAGGTACACCTACTTTGCTCAGTATTCAAAAAAGAGGTGTCAAATAAGGTGATTGGCATGTTGATGTGCAATGAGGTACAACGACAAACAAATTGTCTTTGGAAATTGTTTTCCGTGAAAGCCTACGGATATGCCCTGATTAAAATTCTTAGTATTAATTATATATGTAATATAGTTTATAGGGAAATTTTGGTTTAACTCTCTTTAGTAAATAAATTACCTTTACAAAAATATCAAACATTGCTTATCCTAAACGCATAGCGGAGCGGCGAACAAAGCGACGAGCATAGCATCGAGCAAAGCGTCAATTACAAACGTGTAGGTTCGCTTTGCTCTTCACTATGCGCTCTCCGATTGGAACATATGCGTTTGAAATCGACGCTTTGCTCGATGCTCTTTGCTCGCCGCTCCACTATGCGCTAAGCCTTACTCGTTTTCTAAAATATGACTAGGAAAGAATGTATGAACTATTAATGAAAACATGAAAAATTACTACGCATTTTCACTTTACTATTTACAACTTGATGTTTTTGCAAAAAACAGGCTTTAACACAAATCAAAAGAATTTACAAAATTATTTTTTCTAAATTTTCTTCCCTATTAAAGTTTGCATTTATTTTCATTCATAAACTTACAATAAAAATATCTTGCGAAAATGACCAAAATAATGATTTTGATATGAGGCTTTCGCCATAATGTTTAGGACGTAGAAATGTTCCGAAAGCATATATGAGCAAATCTCACGAGCTGTTTTTTCTAGTGTCACTCTCACTTCTTTCGGCAGAAAAAAAAACGCTAAAACATTCTTCTCTAAATCATTCTTATGGCTTTTAAGTTAAGGCGTGCGAGTAAACATGCTAGATGACTGTGTATGGTGCTACATGGCGTATACGTTACATACGCAACTACGAGTATATGAGCATGAGTGGTTATTTTTTCTTTTTTTTTAGTAGTGTATATTTTTTAAGTCTTCATTTAAATACAGATTCGTGATGGAATCTTTTTCTTTATACAAAACTGAAGATAATGCATTTTCTAAGATAGGTTAACCGCCATTTTCGACGAAAAACACGTTTTTGTCGAAAAATGTAACAACCCGTGAGATTTTCTTATACACCGGTTCCAAAAAACTCGGTTTGTTTCATTTTATTTGAATTCAAAATTAGAAAACCCGATTTTTTTAATTTTCCATCTCAAAAATGCGGTATTGCGAGGCTTAAGTAATGTTTTAAGAAAAACCAACTATTCCATCGTTTTCAGCGTTAAATTTGGAATAGAAACCACATCGTTTTTCTGCAAAAAAAAAAAAGACTTTGGTTATCAAAAAATCCTTTTACACGAACTTTCGAAATTGGTAGCGACATTAAGCCCATCTTGGAGCAGGCGCCTTCTTTTTTTATCAAATATACGAAATCTCACGGCTTATCGGAGATCCGACAACTTTTTTTGAAACAGCCTAATGTACGGACTATGTGTATTGTACTTACAAACATACATTTGTACATATTTTATACTTGTCAAGTGGAATGGTAAATATGCGTATATTTATCTACGTATGTGTGTACATATTTATATACATATATGTTTGTCTGTAAATGTGCACACGTTAACTTATTCGAGTCTATTATTTACCAGCCATGTTTCTTTTGCCATTATTATGCATATATGTATGTGTATGTGTATATATATTTTTTAATGTACCGAAGCTACGTACGAAGCTGGTTTCTCTGAGACTGAGCAGAAAATATCATTCGCAACTTTTTTATAAATTTAACAAGAAAATCGAAAGTGGATTTTGAGTCAAATTGATGTTAAGCTATTGAGTTTATTTGCTACTCACTCAAAGCACGTGAAAAACTCGTCGGCTATTCGTTCGGTTATTCAATCGGCTGGCCTTTTCGTCATTTAACTAACAGCTCTCTCGCTTCATGATTCGAGGTTGTTCAGTTGAATTGGTTTTTTATATGATGTTTCATTTGCTAAGTTGCGTAGCCGAGGTAAATGAACCTTTTGAAGGTTCGACCTACATATATAGCACAAACAACATAAAAAAAGCATACATATGTACATACCAATACAGATGTTGGAACGGAAAGAAAGTGTGAGGGGAATATATTAAATAGTATGTTACAAACATACGTACGTACCTAAATACACATATGTACATTTGTAGTTGAATATGTGTTCACTCGGTTGCTTTTATATCCTTCACACATATCACGGGTTAATAATTTTTCGTGAACATTTTTGTATTAACAATACAAATGCACATGAGTATATCCTTAAGAGTATTCAAAACTTACTTAATTGTAATAACAAGGTTGGGAATTAAAAATGCATAGTGCAAATTAGTCATTACAAAATATCTATCTTTGCATACATATGAACATACATACTAGCGTGGGCCGAAAATTCGCTTTTTTAGAATTTTTTCTAAAAAAAATCTGTGTGAAAGATAACTATTTTTGGACAATATCTTAGGCTCGTCCAAGTCCATCAAAATTCAATGTGCTCAAAAAATAAAAATTAATAAATACATTAACTAATGCAACTAATTTTCACTAAAATTGCAAGTATCTTCGAAAGTATTAGTCCTACATAATTTGGTATATGGACCATTTTTGTGGAGAATCGAAGTAAGCTAAAAATTTTTTTTATCACTTGGACTTTGATGGACTTGGGCAAGCCTAAGATATTGACCAACAATTTTTATCTTTCACACAGATTGTTTTTAGAGCATAACGAAACATATTTTTGCTATTACCAATCAAATTTAAAAAAAAAACAGATTTTCGGTCCACGGTAATACGAATGTACATATGTACACATTTATTTCCGATATTAACTTTGTTATATGTTTGAATAGTTAGTGGTGCGTACTATCACTCTGCAGGACCTGGGTTCTATTCCATCCAGGTCCATATGGACGCACACTACAAATTGGAGCAGAAGCTAAGCCAAATACTAATCACGAGTCGAGTTGCATGATTCATTCATTTTGAATACATATCGATATGAAGTTTTATTTTAGCTTATTTCATAAATTTAAAAGTTATGTTTAACATATCGGGGTGTTAAATTCATCAGTTTATTTAATTGACAGGAGAAAGGTAAACTACATAGAATCGTGCACTAGAGGGTATAACCTCTAGGTAAGCCCGCATGAGCTCTGTCCTAAGTAGCACATACATATTTCCATAAGTGTGTACATTTGCACATATGTATGCATGTCGAAATATCCCAGCAAAAAATTGGTAATGGCTTTTAGTGGTAACGTGTTCTAGAACGTATTGCCTCATAATGTCTTCTATTTTTTTTTTTTAGTTTCACTTTTATTTCAACATATTTTGATTAAAAGAAAAATACTGATAAAAATAAAATTGTTCATAAAAACAGGGTTGAAATCTTGAAATTCCTGCCCGTAGTTTGTTTGTAAGTCAAATATGAGTGGCATTGTGCTACTATGATATCACGGCCGAGTAATCATAGCCAACTTATGTACAGTAGTCGAAAAAATTATAGCCGCGCCAAATTTTGACAAGTTTTAAAATATTATTTTTGTTGTTATTTTAGTTCGGTTAGAACCCCCACATCCCCCCCTAAATACGGCCTTGTTCTACAATATTTTATTAATTTCGATGCTTTGCCTCATTACGGGGAATGCGAAGTAGAATGCTTCACCGTTGTCAGCGGAAGAATAGAATGAATACCCAAAAATTCTTTGCTACCGTTAACTTCTGTGGAAAATACCATCGCATCAAAATCATGTTTTGCTTTGTTTAATTTACAGCGAAGTGAGGAAGTACCATTTTAAATTTAATTAAATATGTACGTATGTAAATACCGATTTTTAAGTAAGATCTAAATACCTAAAGACATATGTACATATGTATGTATAAAAAATGATTTATAAAAATTTAAACTAATTTTAATCTTTTAAGACAATCTGTATTTTCTGTTTTCAATTTAATATACATACATAAGTATGAAGTTATCTAGGCATTCTACATTAGTTTCTCTGTAAGGCATTCTTTGTTCGCTTCTCTGGATTCTGTTTATCCATGCGTTCTCCCTTCGTTCGAAGGTAATGCTGCGGGTAAGGGCTAACAGCCAATGACATGCCCATGTTAAAATAATGCATCATTCGCCTAATTCGATTCCATTTTAACTTCTGTGGCAATCGTGTTGTTTGCTGGGTATGCATGGGGATATACATATACATGTACAGATGTATGTATGTGTATGTGTATTTTAACAGCAATGCCTTCTCGCATTTGCTTGGTTATAATTTGCTCGAGTTTCGTGAGTAGTGACTGCAGTGCTGTGTGTGGTTCGATAGCAACAAAAATGGCTGACCTACTTTTAGTGTTACGAACATCAGACGCGGTCAATGAACTCGCTCTAGCAATGACGTCGGTTCATCGCACAACTATAGTCACAACCATGTACATAGTCGGACATGAATTCAAATTCAAAAGCGAAACAAGAGATATGAAACTCAGAAAAACTGCTGAATATTACTGTGTAGGCGACTCGACCATGAGGGACTTTCATAAGATTTAAACGCAACGCTGCTGTTCATATCTGCAACTGCTTGCTTGGCTGTTATATGAACAATAGAGAGCTTTCAATACTTTCTCTATTTTAAGTTATATTTTTGAAAACATCATCTTTAGACCTGTGTGTATATATGTATGTATGTACATATGTATAAATTTCGATTTCATTTGATAAAGGCAATTGTAGAAACAACGGTAAAAATATTTATGAAAACTGGCATCGTCGGGGTTATGTGCATACATACCATATGTACATTGTATATGCATTACATACATACTTGTAACGCAACAAAGAGCGATAAAGGCAGTAGATTAACGTATTTGAGCTAAGAAACTATATATTTATAGATACATACATATGTATATGCAAGTAGAGGTTCACACATTTAGATATTCTTAAGAGTATAACTAAAGGTCTCACGCGTATGGTGAGCTACTAAAAACAACCAAGAACATTTTTAACAGGCTATAGCTAATGTCAAATTTAATTATTATAGAGATAGACAGTTTAAGTTAAAAAAAAACAGACCTTGGATTCAAAGAAATTAATATATATATTCGTTCATAAATGGTCACTTTAAACTTAATATAGTACTTAACTTGTTATTAAATATCTTTTGAAAAGCAAAAATCGATTTTCAGCGTCAGTAATTTGAGTTGGGATTAAAAAACTTTTCAACTCCTACATATAACAGTTTTTTCTACAATATACTTCGTTTTACAAATGGCTATTATATATCTTTAAATGAGGAATGACGAAAAATTTTCACTTTCTTTTTGTGTTGGTTACACCCGTTACTAAACAGTTAGCTGCTATCTCTATATCTGCCAAAGTAAACACGAAAAGTGAAAGTGTTTCATGTTGGCTGCAGACCAAGTATTCAACGCATCCATAAGTAGGTTGCGTATTCGTCTACCAAAGAGTACAAATACTCACACATGTATGTATATGTATGTATATAATTTAAACTTTCGGCAGTTGTAACTTGCTCATGTGCATACATACATATGTACATTCAGGTAAATAGTAAAATTGTGCATATCATGTTTTACTTTAATATGCCCTAAGTGGCTAACTTTGGTGAATGTATGTACGTTCATGAATACTACTTTATTTTACAACGCTTTTATCACCTAACAATGTTGTATATCCAGACACCTACTATAGCTAAAATACCTTTGCTTTGTTTATTTAATACCTGTTCGTAAAATTATATTATTATAACGGACATTGAATAATCTTAATTTTTTTTTTATATAATTAATGCTATCTTATGATTTTGATAGTAATATTTCGTAGTTGTTTCGCTTACTGTATAACTACATAGCAAATTTGTCGGTAGATATTTATGACGATGTTTAGTTTTCAAAAATTATCAAACTGGTTGTACATATACAATACATAGCACATTCTCGCAAAAAGGGGCACAAAAAAAATATATATATATGTCGTTTTTTTGCATAAATCAATTCGTAGGATTTATCTCCAAAGAGTGCAAATATTTTTTGCTTCCAAGATTCATTCCCTAACTAGAAAACTCGGTGTCTCACAAGAGGGATTTAAAAAAAAGGAAATTGGTCTTTCTTACAAATTTAGTATTTTCGAATTAAAAACTATAAAATAATTACTCCTCTATCGTGAGAAACTTAGTCAAGTTTGATTTCGGCTACTTGTGTATATTCGGCACAAACTACCTAGACCTACTACACTCGGTTGGGCCCAGGTTAAATCCGTGATCAGAGCAATATTTTCTCAAGTTTTCTCGTATGCGCCCCTTTCTGAAGGAAACAGCACACCTCCGAGTGTATTTCTCTCATGAAAAAGCTTCTCATAAAAAGCATTTGCCGTTCAGAGGCGGCTTAAATTGCAGTTTACTTCAGCTGTGTTACAATATTGACGCAAATAGGAGGGGAAGACCGGCCAAAATTCAATTGTTTTATTCGTTTTTTTTTTAACAAAAAACAGCAAAATTAGCAAACATTTTTTAACAAATTAAAGGTTATTTTCATGATACAAAAAATAAGGTAGTTTCAATAAACAGAGTTTTGATAAAAAAAACAGATTTTTGACAATTGCTCAATTGTGAAAACTTCTGGGCGGTGGCTGCTCTTCCGTGGAACTGCTTGAGGTTGTATTGTCTGCCTCGATAATACTCGCTCGGGATGCGGGTATACCAACTTTATTGAAATATCTATTGAATAGTAAATGTTAATTATTAAGTTCGAAAATTTATAGCTTTATACCTTTCCATATTTCTGCAGTTTTGCAAATATTCAACAATCCCGCCGACAACAGAAATTCTGCCAAAAGTATGAAAGTGATGAACATAGCATTGCAATCAGTGTTGCCACTCACTGCATTTATTTTGTAGCAAAAAATTTAGCAAATCCTACTGAAATGTAGCCGATTTTGTTTTTTAAGACTGCAGTTATATTTAGAGAATACCCCGCTTGGTATTATTTGTTTATTTAATCAACAATATTGTTTTGTTACATATGAAGAATATCTACATTAGTCAGTCCATTACTTTGAGTATGTAATGTAAAACATATACACAAGGCGTTTAGAAATTTAATGATCACACTTTGGGAGTGTATTTGGGACTTAAAAATAAGCCAAACATTGGGAATTGGGAAATGTTCCCGATTTTGATTTCTTAAGGAGATAATGCATTACTATTATCCCGTAATTGCCGTGCCAAAATCATACATTAACGCAATATCGGGATATTCCTTATGATGAGATTTGTGTCCCGTCAAACACTTCAATCACTGGCTGACATCAGTGGGAGGTTCTTTTTGATGAAATAACATTCATATCATACATCAAAAAGTGCGATAGCGATTCGAAAATTGTCGCTAACTGGTTACAGGGATGAGCAATGTGATAGGGATGAGAAATTTGATAGGGCTGAGCATTTAAAATATTCGTTAAAGGTAAAACACAACAGCAATAGTCGATTAATTATCCCCTCAAACAGAGTTAAAGGCGCATAAGTAGATATTTTTACATGAAACCTGCGTTTATCGCTTTTCGTCATTTTGTGAGGATTAATTCAGCCGTATTTGTTCGTACAATATTTTTTATTTGGATTTTTCTAAATTTAGAGAAAAGCTAGAAAAAGCTAAACAATTTTCGGAAAAAAGCTAGTAGCTAAATTGCAGTTTTTCTAGCTAAACAGCTAAATTTAGCTGGAAAAAATCTAAATGGCAAGACTGGTTGTGGATATTCAAAGCAAATGTACAATTCAACGTCCTACACTGAGAAAAAGGATTAGTTTCGAGAACTAAAGATATTTAGTTCCCGAGTTTTGACAATATTTGGGAACTGTTACCAAGGGTTGGAAACTATTACCATCGATTGGTAATTATAACTAAATATATTAAAGCTTCTAATATTCATCTAGGTTGTAACAAATCGTTAATTTAGTTGAAGGGTTTGGTTAATACTAATAAATATTTCTTTGAAGCATATTTCTACAAATTCCATTCAACTTAACGTATGGTTCATAAAAGGATGTTATTAAGCTCTGCTAATGCAGATAAGCTTTCTTTCAACACGTGGTTTAGTCATAGTTACCAAATCTTAGTTGAGGCAACCACGATTTGTTTTGAGAGTGGAACATATTCATGCTTGTGAGCCACCCCTAAAGAATGCTGAGCGCTCTCTGAGCACATACGAAGAGCGCCAGCTGAGCAATGCACACAGTCCCACTTATTGAATCGTTTGAATGCGCTAGTATGCCGACCATTGCATTGTGCGTGGAAATCATTGCTCCGCTACCGCTTTCGTATATGGGTGAAACACGCATGTGGCCCCAGAGCGCTCAGTAAGCTATGGCATGTCGATCGCTGCGCCATGTGTGCTATGACATGCCCATACTTGTTTTTCTCAGTTTCAGTTTTGCTATCATCGCGAGTTGTTTCGGTGCGCGCATAGTTTAAAGTTTAATTAAAAATATAAAGTTTGATGCCAACCGGGGTTTTTCAGTGGATATATAATTCATGTGAATTATAATTTGAAAGTGTCTATTTAGCTAAGGAAAAAGCAAAGCAGTATACTTCCAGCAGATATTGACCTGGGTTTTCGCACGACTGTTCCTGTTTCATCGTTGTTTTTTAGGAAATTCTTACCAACATATACATATGTATTATTTACTTTAGTAACTAACTTATGTAAATATGTACGTATTTTTATGCTTAATATATGCAAATAAAAGAAGAAAGTAAACACAACAAACATCGAGTAAATTTTTATTTGTGTCAAACTGAAACTTTTTTCCTAATAATAAACGGTTAGCTGATTCAAGTCTACAGCAAGTTCACAAAATTAATTGAAAACTTGTATCAACCAAAGCATTGTTTATATTTTCTCAACAATGATTTTATTCAACTAACAATATTGTCCAATCAAGGTAGTCGTTTTGTAATTATTAACAAATATACATTTGTCCCAACTAGAAGTCTTAAGTAAATTGCAGACTTTCGTGAACTATATATTTATTTCGCCATATCCAACTATGCCACTTGATCACTATAACCAAATCTTGGTTATTATAACTAAACCTTTTTCTGGGTGTATACGTAAAACTCAACAAAGGCATTTGCTCACTCATTCGCACTCAGCGAACGACCATATGGTTACAGTGAGAGTTTTTTTTCGATTTATGATTTTTTTTTTACATGCCTCGTGTTGTTATTATCCGAATGGCATAGCATTTTAAATGTTAATTTTCTCAAGCGAATGTATTTGTGTACATATGTATGTATACACTTTTTGTATTTGTTTGACTGTTTGATTTCAGCTTGTCTCGGGGTACTTTATCCGTGAGTGAATTAGGTTAAGTGCGGTCATTAAACCATCGGCACAAATTTTGCAGTCATGCGGGCATGATCATGATGTTGTGCTACATTTATATTGTGTTGTTGATAAGAAGCTTGGCAAAACACCCTGTTTTTCCAAAGTAACTTCTGTGAAAATATGGCTATATATATGTACATATACATATGTCGTCGTTATGTACTAAAGCCTTAAAAGTTGTCAATGTAAATTAACGGTTGAAATGGTTTTAGGAGATTTGTAACTACAGCAAAATATTTTTGAACCGATAGAAAATATAAAACTAGCTCTCATCATACACAGAATATCGCCTTTAAATATAATACCGTTTTATATGTAAACATATTTAATTTTTCATGAAGAATTTTGCAACAAATGCGACTTTTTCCTCAATCGGCTTATTATGTTACGTATACGCACCCCACTCCGCTTGCCAGTCGGTGGTATGTAGGCATCTACATAAAGACATATCGTTATCTTAATATAGAAAGGCCCAACTAATTTTCGTTCGAAATTCAGCATTATAAAAAGATTGGTACGCTAGTGCCTAAGGATTTAATCGAATTTAAAAACAACTACTTACTACATTAATAACCCGTGTTTTGAAGAAATTCGCAACTGAAAATTTTTAGTTTCTATATAGTTTAATAACCGCTTTGTAAAGAAAAGAAAATGCGAGTTAGGGTCTTTCTACATATATTAAGGTAACGATAAGTACATACATATGTACATGCATATGAACAAATTTATTATTCGTGATAGTTTTGTTTTTATTGCCATTGCTTTAAAAAATTCGTTCATGGTTGGTCAACGAACTCATGGCTGGTGCACACACATTTAGTTTAAGCGTGTAAATATATGTACAGATATAAAATAATGTACACATACGTAACTAAACATTTGTGTGAGTATTAAACTCACGATTTCAGCATTCATTGCTACGGAGTGTCGTTTGTTTCTTTTTTTTTTTTGCGTCTATGCTCTCGTTGCTTAGCTCGGGCTATTCGTTCGTGTTTTATATTCCTACTCAGAGACAATGAGCAGGCAAAAGAGTATGAGTGACAGAGTCGTACTACTAGTATTATCGTGTATGTATAATTAACAACATTTGAGAAAGACCTCGAAAGCGTACATACTATGAATGTTAATCCCGGGATCCTGGGATTCCGGCCTTTTTAACTTAGGGTTTACACCGGACAATATTGTCAAGACAATTATGTCAAAATGATCTGTTTGTTGTAATATGAATTCGCCGAGTTTAAAACAAACACATCATTTTGACATAATTATCCTGACAATATTGTCCGGTGTAAACCCTAAGTTAGATCCCAAAAATCCCGGGATTCTTGGCAAATAATCCCGGGATTTTCGGGATTTGTAATTTGCACTGATGGCAATAATAGAAACGCCTTTTCTTGACCAGTATTGGCTATATTTTTTTTTTATTTAATAAATAATATTTTTTTAAAAATCTCTAGCTCATTATACATATAAAACTGTGCGATAGTAAATTTTACACACAAAAGTCAATATATTCATGCAACCATGGGCCAAATATAGTAAAATTGCTTTTTT
>NW_023458559.1:82506217-82508402 GCF_013731165.1 Rhagoletis pomonella
TTTTTTAGTTTTTCACCCTGAAGTCAGCAATCCAAAAATTATTTAAAAAATTCAGTGAATTGTGCTTATAGAAGAAGTATGGATATCAAATTAAAGAGGAAATTCCGTAGATTCAAGTTTTTGGTGCTGAAGGACTGGTAAGTGTTGAAAATGTCATTTTAAAATTGTATCCTTGAAATTTCGCAATATTTGTTTTTGAAAAATAATGAATAATGAATTGAAAGGACTTATATAAGCTCGATAACATCCTCGAATTTCGTCCTTCTAACTTTATCGGCTTAAAAAATTACCTATTCGTCCTTGTGAATCCAACAAATTTTAATTTTTCTTAATTCTAAAGAAATTTCCTCTTGCATTTGGTACCCATGTTTTTATTCTACATTGCATATAATTTGTTTAATAGTTTTTGGAATTAATCATAACTTTAAAATTACAAAGTCCTTTAAAATAAATCCCAATGTCAGAGAGCAAAAATAAAAACGTCATTTTAAATAAAAAAATACGTTTCAAACCCATTTTATTTTATTTTTTATGGTGGGAGAGCTTCTCAAACAATATAGAAGCAATTTTTTCGATTTAAGTTGTTGAAAGGTAATGAATATCTAAATCCCGGGATTTCGGGATTGTGATAACGACATCCCGAAAATCCCGGAATCGGAAAAAGCTAAAAAAAATTAACAACCATAGTACATACATACATACATAAATTCATAAATATGTGTATCAAATACAAGTACTTATGAATATGTATGTATAGAGATGCTTATTTTTAATACAATATCCATTAGCCAGCATAATTCTGGGAATTAAAGCATCTGATGCATTCATCTGTATCTATATACATACATAAGTATACATATATGCATGTAGTACGTGTGTATTATTAAATATAGAAAATTAAGCTTACCATCACGGCTCATTCCAACTGCAATACATTTTTTCAGCCGACAATACTGACAACGATTACGATTTATGCGTAAAATGCTGCATTGCTGATTTTTTGTACATGGACGATATTGAATTTTTTGTTGAATGGATCGTCGGAAAAATCCCTGCAATTATTAAAGTAAGTAGTCAATTATTCAATTAATAAACAAACGTAGTGCATATCAAATGATACAAGCTTAAAAACTATTCTTAAAGCGGGAACTATGTACATGTAAAATCGTCTTGAATAAATATATCATTTGATTTTATTGACAACATAATATGTACATATATTATTAATATGATTATTAATTAAGTACCACAAATGTATGAAAATGAGATAAAAAAGAAAAAATAAATAAATAAAAATAAATAGGGATATTGAAACAATAGTGTAAATATTTGTAATTTTCTAACTAATTTGAACAACGTACATCAGGGTTGGCCGTATCACTGGCTGTCTTTCCCAATGCAGAGTCATGACATGAAATATTTTTCAAGCATGAATGTATTGATTCGTCATTTGGTCTGCTGTCGGTTCCAGCCTCAGTGGAAAATTTTATGAAAGTTTCTAAGTTTTCATCGAATCTCTGACAAAGATCATTCATAGTCGATTGTTCACTTTGCGTTTGTTTTTGTGATCTGCAGTGAACCTCGCACAGTTCATCGTCACAGCCCGATTCGTTGTCCTGCAAATTAGAATCACCACATTGACAAGATGAAGGATTTCCACTATCGTCTTCTTGTTGCTTCAACTGCTGCGGAGTACAAGTGCAAAAAGTAGGTATAACACATGTGGATGATTGACTGCTTGAATTGCTTAAGAGGGAAGAATTGCTATCGGAACTGTCTCGTCGATTTTGCTGAAATTGTTGCTGTTGCTGTTGCTGTTGCTGTTGCTGGAGAATTACAGTGATCTCCTTTTGCGTATGTTCAGACAAAATACATTCAGATCTTGCTACTACTTCATCAAATATCAGCTTTGAGGTGGCCCCTTCCGTTTTCACATCATTCGTTGCTATTTTTTCAGACGCTACTGTCTGCGTCTGATGTTCAGCGCTAAATGATTCTGGTTCTTTTCCTTTTTGAAGCTGTTCTCGTTGCTTCCATTCTCTGGCAAAACGAATTTTTTTCCAAGGGCAGTGGTATTGTTCATAGCAGTCACTATTTTTGCCGAAATCTACCGCTTCATCTTGTGTAACCGTTATTTGATTAAAAGCAGCTGTCTTTGCTATAGTTCCCCTAACTTTTTTTTTGA
>NW_023458559.1:82508502-82512668 GCF_013731165.1 Rhagoletis pomonella
AAAAAAAAAGTTAGGGGAACTATAGCAAAGACAGCTGCTTTTAATAAAATGACGGTTACACAAGATGAAGCGGGAGATTTCGGCAAAAATAGTGACTGCTATGAACAATACCACTGCCCCTGGAAAAAAATTCGTTTTGCCAGAGAATGGAAGCAACGAGAACAGCTTCAAAAAGGAAAAGAACCAGAATCATTTAGCGCTGAACATCAGACGCAAACAGTAGCGTCTGAAAAATTAGGAACGAATGATGTGAAAACGGAAGGGGCCACCTCAAAGCTGATATTTGATGAAGTAGTAGCTAGATCTGAATGTATTTTGTCTGAACATACGCAAAAAGAGATCACTGTAATTCTCCAGCAACAGCAACAGCAACAGCAACAATTTCAGCAAAATCGACGAGACAGTTCCGATAGCAATTCTTCCCTCTTAAGCAATTCAAGCAGTCAATCATCCACATATGTTATACCTACTTTTTGCACTTGTACTCCGCAGCAGTTGAAGCAACAAGAAGACGATAGTGGAAATCCTTCATCTTGTCAATGTAGGGATTCTAATTTGCAGGACAACGAATCGGGCTGTGACGATGAACTGTGCGAGGTTCACTGCAGATCACAAAAACAAACGCAAAGTGAACAATCGACTATGAATGATCTTTGTCAGAGATTCGATGAAAACTTAGAAACTTTCATAAAATTTTCCACTGAGGCTGGAACCGACTGCAGTCCAAATGACGAATCAATACATTCATGCTTGAAAAATATTTCATGTCATGACTCTACATTGGGAAAGACAGCCAGTGATACGGCCAACCCTGATGTACGTTGTTCAAATTAGTTAGAAAATGGCAAATATCTACATTATTGTTTCAATATCCCTATTTATTTTTATTTATTTATTTTTTCTTTTTTATCTCATTTTCATACATTTGTGGTACTTAAAATTCAGATAATTTATGTACATATTATGTTGTCAATAAAATCAAATGATACATTTATTCAAGACGATTTTATATCCGCTTTTTTTGATTGCTATACACGGCCAATATGTATGTACATAGTTCCCGCTTTAAGAATAGTTTTTAAGCTTGTATCATTTGATATGCACTACGTTTGTTTATTAATTGACTAATTACTTACTTCAATAATTGCAGGGATTTTTCCGACGATCCATTCAACAAAAAATTCAATATCGTCCTTGTACAAAAAATCAGCAATGCAGCATTTTACGCATAAATCGTAATCGTTGTCAGTATTGTCGGCTGAAAAAATGTATTGCAGTTGGAATGAGTCGTGATGGTAAGCTTAATTTTCTATATTTAATATACACACGTACATGCATATATGTATACTTACTTATGTATATAGATACAGATGAATGCATCAGATGCCTTAATTCCCCGAATTATGCTGGGTAATGGATATTGTATTAAAAATAAGCATGTCTAAACATACATATTCATAGGTACTTGTATTTGATACACATATTTATGAATTTATGTATGTATGTATGTACTAGGGTTGTTAATTTTTCAGCTTTTTCCGATCCCGGGATTTTCGGGATGTCGTTATTACAATCCCGGGATTAGTCCCGGGATTTAGATATTCATTACTTTTCCACAACTTAAATCGAAAAAATTGCTTCTATATTGTTTGAGAAGCTCTCCTACCATAAAAAATAAAATAAATAAATGGGTTTGAAACTTACACCCCTATTGCGAGTGTCGACTGGCAGTAGAATAGAAATTTGTCGATCGAGTCGATCATCTTTTATTTTGCTATTGTGTAACTTGATCGATAAAAATTTGTACTATTGTGAATGGTTGACAGAATTGTAAACAGCTGTTTGTTTGTTTACATTTGTTTCTTGAGTGTTTTATTTACATCATTTTTAAAATAATTGCTTTTATTATTAAATTTAAAAAATGGACACAGTTGAAATATGGTTTAGTGATGAGGAAGATGATGCGGAAGCTAATAGATTAGTAGAGTTGGCTAAAGCAAGGAGGGAATTGCGAGATTCGTCGGATCCCTTGGACTTGGAAGGTGTAAGTACATGTGTGAGTTTTATGAACAAAAGTTGCGTTCCCGATGATTCACGGTTTTTAGGCTTTACATGATTTGCAGGAAAAGCTGTTTTCCTCATTAATAAACTTTATGGAAGTTTAAGAAATACGGTACGGTTAAGTTTTTTGTACAATGATGTTGGGTTTTTGTGTCCAAATGCGTGACCCGAGTTTAAAAACTTTAACATAACAACATAACAAGTGTATTGAAAGAATTCAACTTTAATTTAAAATAAAGATTTCAAATTTCCGAGCCCTAATCAATTAATAAATTATGCAGTTTTTTTGTATAAACTTTTGATGTTGGTTCTGCGCAAAAACACAAGAAATATTGGCCCCTATTATGATTTGCATTCGATTTTCGACTGTGGTCGAAAGTGCTGAGCGAACGAATTTGCATTTGGTATTATGGCACTCATTCGATGAAGAATAGCGCTATTGTGAATTTCGCTCGTTTAGGTTGTTCACAATAGTATATTTTTCACCGCTGAGAAGCTTTGTTTACAAATCGAGCAAACTAAATAGTTATACATATTTATGTAAATTTGTTCTAATTAAAATGAAGTAAAAAAGAAAGCAAGTTTATAAAAACGTGGTAAAATGAGTACAACGAGTTCTGGTTCAACGATTCGTCAGAGGATGAGAGCTTAGTAAACTGGCCAGGGGTAGCAAATGTTTAAGAGAGTTTAAGTTTATTAGTCTTTCGAATATATTTTGATATAAAATATATTTAAGAAATTTGTCTACAGATTCATTAAAAAGTTCCGACCATCTAAAGAGGCGTTTGTGAGCCAAATCTATTTAAAATATTTTAAAACTATCAACAGCGCTACGATTTTGTTCTCAGAGATCGTGCCAACAGAGTATTGAGATTTTCTTTCATAAGTAAAACCAGCCTTTCGAGCTTGTGTTTAGTATTCAAGATGTTAGAACTGCATGAAATTAATAAAAATTGTTTAAAATTAATGTCTAGCCGCCAAAATGTAAGAAAACATATACAAAATCATACATTTTTCACAATTTTCTAACACTTCGCTACACCATCGAAAGCAAAATTCTGTTCGACAGAAAATTCGATACTCAACGAAAATTTCGACACGCTTGCATAGCTCATAATACGAATTCCACTTTCGATCTTCGATCTTCGATAGCCAGCGAAGATCGAAAATCGAATGCAGCTCATAATAAGGGCCATTGTATATGTATCTTTTCCAATAAAAGCGGAGCTTCCTACCCTACTCTTTCCGGAAATTCCTTTGCCTATGTCTTCACTCTCCTGCATCAGTACGACCAACCGCGCAAGTTGCCTTTTGTTGCTTATAATTTTTGATCTGTAATTCAGACACATACATGCATATGTATATTTCACAATTTTTTACAACTTCCAGTTCAATTGACTTACTTTTTATCCATTATAGTACCACTTTCTTATGTAAATTTTATAAACGCAAACTCCAACGACTAAAAAACAGCAATAGAAGGATGAGCGATTAAAAAGTATTCACAGTCGCTAATTGAGCGACTAAGCGACACTCGCAATAGCATCGATAATCGATAATCGCTTAATAGTCGTTTATCTACTGCCAGTCGACATTCGCAATAGGGGTGTTACTTTTTTATTTAAAGTGGCGTTTTTATTTTTTCTCTCTGACATTAGGATTTATTTTAAAGGACTTTGCAATTTCAAAATTATGATTAATTCCAAAAATTATTATCTATGCAATGTAGAATAAAAACATGGGTACCAAATGCAAGAGGAAATTTCTTTAGAATTTAGAAAAATTAAAATTTGTTGGATTCACAAGGACGAATAGGTAATTTTTTAAGCCGATAAAGTTAGAAGGACGAAATTGGAGCTTATATAAGTCCTTAACATATATATTTTTCAAAAACAGATATTGCGAAATTTCAAGGATACAATTTTAAAAGGACATTTTCAATACTTACCAGTCCGTCTGCACCAAAAACTTGAATCTACAGAATTTCCTCTTTAACTTTATGCCCATACTTCTTCTCTAAGCACATTTCACTGAATTTTTTAAATAATTTTTGGATTACTGACTTCAGGGTGAAAAACTAAAAAAGCAATTTTACTATATTTGGC
>NW_023458559.1:82512768-82552033 GCF_013731165.1 Rhagoletis pomonella
TTTTTTTTTGAGGCTATCAATTGTGAAATTATTATTTTTCGTCCTACTTCCATCCTCATTATCATCTATATAATCTTGTGCTCCTATTTCAGAAATGTGATCTGTAGTCTTTTTTAAATTAATTGAAGTATCAGTTTTAACCTCGTGGTTTGGGGTAGTAGGATTTTCGACTAGCAAAGGAAGATTTTTCCCAGTTGACTTCAGTCTTTTACATTGAATTGCAGGCACATCATGCATGGCGTGTTGCTGTTTTTGTTGGTTTTGCTCTTTCAAATATGTGCATTCGAGTTGCCCTCGATTTTGCGTTTGGGCTATTTGACCCTTAACTATTAGATTAGAAGCACCTATCTCCGTCCCTGAGCTTTTGGCTAATAGCTTCTTTGTGATCGGTTCAGATTCTAAAAGCTTGACCAGAGCGGAATGCTGTTGCTTCAACTGTTGACTCTTCGTAGGCGGAAGACATTTATGAGTTCCTAAACATTCTGTGTATTGCTCTTGTATATTTCCACTGGGCTTTTCTAACAAAA
This sequence comes from Rhagoletis pomonella, assembly GCF_013731165.1. Lineage (NCBI taxonomy): Eukaryota > Metazoa > Arthropoda > Insecta > Diptera > Tephritidae > Rhagoletis > Rhagoletis pomonella. Next base: position 82,513,296 of record NW_023458559.1, read on the forward strand.
CTATTTTTGTCAATTGGGGTTCCAGCAGTGGCATTGAATTTGATTTCAATAGCTGAGGCTGCGACGTTTCTTCCATATGTGTCTGGAAAGGCTGACGATGGTGTTGTGGCTGATGCTGATGTTGACGCTCATTGGCGTTCAAATCCTGTGTTGCACAAACCATTTTCACAAAATCTCTCTCTAATATTTAACAAATTTATTCCAAAATGTTGGATACACACTTTTTTCTTTTAAATCCTCACAACATGAATTGAACATGTTTCAACATATTTCGATATATTTTACTTATTTAACTGTCTACTTCTTGAAGAATTTCCCGCCAAAAGACGAACACTGGTTTTTGTGTTATTGACTTTCCTGTTTCACTTCAACATGTTTATATATTTTTCCCGCTCATCTCTTATGTATGGATGCTCAAGTTTTCATAGCATGCAATCAAAAGTTGTCTTTAAAATTTTTTTTTGTATTTTTTTTTTGCCTAATAATTTAGTCTAGTTTTGTACGATGGGTGTTGCACGTTGGGTTGCAAGTTCGTTGCTACTAAATGTATGTAATCACTGAATTTTTTGAACGCTTTTCGACTAAGCTGTTGTCAATCTTAATTTGCAATATTAATTTGTCTTTTTTACATTTGTTCACTATAATCTCTTCAATTAAACAAGCTCACAAAGCGTTCGCACATATACTCAACCGTAGCGTTTGACAGGCAAATTGCGAATGATTTTCTCAACTCAACCTCGAATTGTTTATTCGTTGCTGTGCTCGTAACGTACGAATCGTTTTTACGTCTACTCTAGTATATTCTTCGGTGTCTCGGCCAGCCGAGCCAACTAGCTGAGAACAATGACCCCCAGATGAGTACAAGAAACCAGCTATAACTGAGTGAGTTTTGGAATTGAGTAAATTTACTGTGTGCGTGTTTTTTCATACACATAATATTCAGTATTCAAATATCTGTCCCACTTTTTTGGCGATTACAAGGTACCAGAATAAACGTACATACATATGTATGTACATGCATACTCCCTTGAAGCTTATCTATTCAAGTTTTAATCGATTAAGTACATACATCAGTATACATACATACATGCATACATAGATATATATGTACATATTCAAACACACTAACATACATGTATTTTATGTGGAATGATAAAAATTATGAAAATCTTAGATATTTATTGCGGAAGAACAGTTATTATAAATGGCTCTACTTATTGGTTTGAAACCTAGGTTTTTGTCCCGTATGTGGGTGCACGAATTTTTAGTTTTTATACTCTAAAATTAGAGCTTTTTACAAAATTTTAAATTTGATTTCATCAAAAGTTATGAAAACGTAAATAAAGGTCTGGTGAAAAATCCTCATTGTGCATTTAGCATACCAGTGGCTAGCGACTTTTCGTGAAAAGCTAGATATGTAGCTAAATCTACAATCAACCATTTCAAAAACACAAGTGACGACGAGATACATACAAACCTAGTATGAGACTCATGGGGATGCAACGCATTGAGCGAATCAAGAGTGCAATGATGGCGTCGTCATTGTTGCTTATACATATTAGTTCAACGAACTCCATCATTGTCGTGACCCAATTCTCGGTCAGCAACCTCGAAAAGTGGAGCTCGTTTGTTCGCTCACTTCATATGCCCGTTCTATTCAGTTCGTTTACAAAACTACACAATGATATTCATATACATACATACATATCTATCTACATATGTAGGTATAGATTTGTATGCACATTTATTTGTATATTTTTACGAGAATAAACGAACAGATAGCTTTGCATACACTCCCGCTTTGGTTTTGTGCGCGACAACTACAATAATGATGTTGATATTCCGAGTCCCAAACATTGAAGGAGAATCGCTTTTAATCTCTCAGCGCGAGTATAATAAATGCTCACACCTACAAGTTTTTTTTATAAATATTGCATCTCTCTGAATACTTGATTGCTGGCTCTCATACTGAATACTATAAAAATTTTTATCAACGAGCCTGAGTAAAGAATGCAGTCCTACTTGCATAAATTTAAATGTCTGTATATAGATACACACACATGCATATGCATATACAGAAATCATTGTTCTTAAGTTCACGCAGCCTGTTATGGAGTGAGAGGTGACGATTATGCTTCTGCACCACAGGGAGAACGCAGAGTGAAATGTGGAAACATTGGCGAGTTATATGGAACAAATATGTATACAATCTGGGTTCACCTTAGCTACTGAACGGTCAATGACATAGAAACGCTCAGTAAAGTGCACACTGCACATTCTCATAGCATTAATATTTATGCACACATTAGAGGAACTCGGGAAAATTAGCTTTAATTCTTTGCACTATATGGCACGCTTAATAATATAACGAAGTATTTCAAAATTTAAATTTTGTGGGAAAACGCAATCAAAAGTTTTATTAACTCACGCAGATGGAAAGAAAGAAATACACCTTCGCCATATTTGGGAAGTTTAATTACCTGATAGACTGAATAAATTCTACTTATCAAGCTTATCAATTGCATAACGATATCTCCAAAAACGTAAATTTTGAGTTACATCTCTATATTATTAAACCTGCGATATGTACTAGTCTTTTAAACTTTCTGGTTCTTTCAAATCAATATCATTGTTGAGCTCCTTTAAAATTATCCCAAATTGGAGTCAACTATAGCCGCGCTACTACAAATTAATAAAACCGCTTACATTTTTAAAAACCGTTTGTTTAATTAAAGTATGTTACAAAAACATTAAAACCTTGCCCAAGATTCTATGAGTCATGTATATTGCCGGCTCCTGGGAAGAACCAAATGAGCCAGATTTTTGTGGTAACTGAAATTTCCGAGTATACAAGCTGCAATTACATACATAGATACATATGTACACATATATTTTGATAAATAGGGGAAAACTGCGTAACGGCAACTGCTGTGACGTAAAATGACATTTACATGATCAAGTAACTACATATTCATCCCCGACATAACTCATCATTTTGAACTTGTTTATCATTTCCCTGAATTCAATAAATTAAATTATAAAATAAGTCAAATTCATTCATTAATCTATATACATAACCGAATCGCTTGATATATTCTAGCTTAACCAAAATATATTTTGTATGCGCACTCATCTTGAACCAATTCTGAATCGGGGAAATACAAACAGGGTTGTTCCATTTAATACTTTATTATCTCAACCGATTAATCGCGATTATTTTAACTACATTAAATAATGGTATAACCTATGAAACACAAAACTAGGGATTTCTAGAAAATCTTGTTGTCGGAATTTAAATTATACCACTGAAATTAAAACACATTATAATCGTTTCCAAGAATAAAGTCTTAACTCTAAAAATCAAAAATGCTAGAAGAAAACGGCGTTAACGTTTTAAGCTAGGGTATCCCTTTGAACAAAAAATAGTAACTAATCCATAAATGTTTATACATAGTGGTTGGTGCCTAATTATAATTTGCCAAGCAAAGGGAAATGTTGTAAAGAAAAAAATCTCTTCTTATGAGACTTAAATGACAGATATTATATGTACATAATGCATTTTTACACAACATAAAAGCAAAGCAAACGTGCGATGTATCTATGTTTTAACGTACCCATAACCAGTGTGTCCGGAAGTTTGGAAATTAAAAAGCTATGTAAACTTAAAACAAAAGCAATAAAAATCTATAGGCTACAAAGAAGGCGCTATCTTTATTTGTTACACATTGGAATTTAGATATTTTTTATTACACGTTATGTTCCAGAAATGAAACTGCTTTTCGCCATTGATTTATCCCATTAATAAAAAAATATATAAAATACATACATATACATATGTATATAAAATCACATATTCAGAAATTGAAAAAGGCAGGCAAAAAGCTTGGAAGCTAGACCAGAAATTTCGAAATAAAATAAACTGCTAGATCTAGCCTCAAAAAGACTAAACTGGCAACACAGCCCATAACAAGACTGGTTAAAACCATACATACATACATATATACAACCATACATATATTTGTATTATATATTGAATAATCTTTGGCTTAAAACACCCCATTTTATGCTGCCTTGATGTCAACAAACTCTCCGCGTAGATGAAAAAGGAATAACAAAACAACTGCCAGTAATGACCGCAATTTATGGTACAAGCGCGATGCTCAATATGCTTACTCCTGCTGCTGGTTGCACTCATTCATACTCTTAAACAAGTTTTTGAAGAAAGTGAGAGGATTTTTCATCTTCACCTTGTCATCTTTCTCACAGTCAACACATTTCAGATGGAACCATGTTAGGTTTTTATAAAATTGAGGTATGTGAAGAATCTCATGATTTAATCAAAGTTTTATATTTCTAATTGGTTATGCTTTTCAAACCAAACTAATCAAACTTTTAATAATAATAAATACAGTTAAGTGGAAAATGGAATTAACAACAAGCAAATAATACAGAGACTTCTGTATGCCAAATATGAACACAAAGAAAAAATTATGTCCTTTTATTCAACATAAATTTTTCCATACAATTTTCTCAGAATATGCACCCAATACATACATCCATACATATGTGTTAAATATACATAATTTTGAATACATGGATAAAAATAAGTCACGATTTTACTATTGACGTCATTTGCCAGCACCCGTTGTTTGTTTATGTATGTGCAGGCATATGCAGTTATGTATAGTTAGTTACATACCTATGTACATACATTTTTCGACAAATGGACGCATTTCAGAACACACCTACAATATCTAATAGGTATGTATGTATATATGTATGTCCTCCATGCAAATCAAAACTCATACTTAGTCGTAACCGAGCTAGCAGACAAAGTTCATTTACCTCGTCGATGGACACAGTTCCATTTCGACCTCGTTGGCCAAGATAACCCGCAAACAGTATTTTTTTCAATTGCAACTACATGTTGAGTTTGAGAGTCTCTCAAAATGAAACATGTATGTATGTATATGCACATGTATTGGTAGGTATACTCGTCGCACGTTATAAACGCATTCATAGATGGAGTACGTGGGAGAGTGGAAATAAATCGAGTATAAAACCACTTAAGAAAATCGTGCTCTTCTCACTCACTCTAACCAATCAACTCAGTGCGTTTGAAAACTCAAATATTCTTTATGGGTCATTCCATATTAGTACTTATAACTGAAAAATATTTTTGACTGAGATATTTTTTGAGCTCAGGATATAAAATAATCCGATACGTATTTTGGTATTTCCGCAACGTTTGAAGAACGAACAATTTTGCATATTTCGAAATGTACTTTTTCAACAAAATCTTCTAAAAATACTGAAAGTTAAAATTAGTTTTTTATTTTTTCATAAAAATATGGTTCATATTTCAACCAAAACTGTGTGCAGTGGTTAGAGGAGCGCGCTACCACTCTGCAGGGACTGGGTTCCACCCTGGTCAAAGCAACATCACAAAAAAATATATATAGTAAAAAGGTTTTTTCTTCACAGCGGTCGCCCCGCGGCAGGCAATGGCAAACCTCCGAGTGTATTTCTGTAATGAAAAACAGATTCTCATAAAAATACAATTGCCACTCGGAGTCGGCGTAAAGCTGTACGCCCTCCCCTTTGTGTGACAACATCAAGGCGCAGGCTACAAATCGGATGAGAAGCTCGACAAAACACTAATATATGTGTAAGCGCCAATCTATTATTATAAAAAAAAAAACTTTTAAACTTTATACAGAGCTTAGAAAATTTTAACAAATTTTCATTTTAATCTGATTTTTTGAATATGCAGTTTTGTACCCCATTAAATTTTAATGCAAGTTTTAAGCGGCTGCAAAATCGCGTTGATTTTTAGTATTTTTTTTTGCTGATGGCTAAAACATGAATCGAATTTTTATGAAAAAATAACAGAAAAAAAATTTAACTTTAAAGTCCTTGCATATATTTGTGATAAGCACTATATTAAATACATACACACTATGTGTATTTCGGTAATTGCTTCACCAATCTGTACCAAATTGCATATGCTCATTATTCTCGGCCTCTAAAATATTGTTAACATTGATTTATCGAAAATACCCTTACACGGCAGAAGCAACTTTCAGAAACTTCTCGAGTATGCAGAATAAAAAGAAAAAGTTTGAAGTGGCTCAAAATTCTCGTCGATTTTTTATAGTTGTTTTTTGCAGGCGGCGTTGAATATTTTCTTCCATAAAAAATTGTCAAGCATACATTTCTGAAATTGAACTTTTGATGAAAGTTTTAGGAAATTTGTTGAATCTTCGCGAAATTCGTAAACAGTTTAAAGCTTTGACTTATATGGTTTATGTTATTTAATGAACTATATTTTTGTAAAAAAATTGGATAAACTTAAAAATATTAACATCTGAATATCGTTCGTAATCATTTGTATACATATCTAACTATGTACATTGTATATTGTACGAAATCAGCTGAAGACCGCGAACAGCACTTTAAAAAAAGGTGTTTTTAACTATTTCTGGTGGCCACCAGGAAATTTCCTAGACAAAAACAATAACCCAATATTGAAATAACTAAAGTAGTCTAAGCCCGGGCGAATCCAACCTTAATACATATACCCGGCGCACAGTGCCGCCTAAGTAGGCAAAAATTGAAAAATTCGTTGTCTACAATGTGAACGTATTTGGTATTTTTGTAAAGGTAATTTATCCAATAAAAAGAATTAAACAGAAATTTCCCTATAAAATAAATTATATGCCGCCAGGGAGCCACTAAAGTGGACAAATTTTATACTAAGAATTTTTATAAGAGCCTAGCCATGCGTAAGCTCGTCACGGAAACAAATGTCAAAAACACATCCTTTGAAATAAAATATTGGTTCGACGTTTTTTATTTCCATATAGCTAGTAGAGAACTACAGGATTAAAAATTTTGGTATAAAATTAAACACAGGGTGTCCCTGCGGCATTTCAGAAAAACAATTTTTTTTAATAAAAACTTTAATGGAATTATTAAAATGTATGTATGTAAAAACATGTTATTTTTTATTATTTTATTAAACAATGCGGGTTGTTAGCTTTCGAAAGAAGAAATAAAAACCCGCTCATTTTTACATTTTTTTAAGTAATGCGGTTTTTTGCTTAGATTCGATGTTTTTTATTTCCACATAGATAATAGAGAACTACAGATTTAAAAATTTTGTAATAAAATTAAACACAGGGTGTCCCTGCGGTATTTCAGAAAAACAATTTTTTTGATAAAAACTTTAATGGAATTAGTAAAATGTATGTATGTAAAAACATGTTATTTTTTATTATTTTATTAAACAATGCGGGTTGTTAGCTTTCGAAAGAAGAAATAAAAACCCGCTCATTTTTACATTTTTTTAAGTAATGCGCTTTTTTGCTAATGCATAAAATCACTTTTTGTCAGTGCCATCAGATCTGCACAATTCGTTCTATTTTCAAAAATGAAGTGCAGATTAAAAAGCTTGTCCTGTAGAAAATAGAGGTTTATTTCTTTAAAGAGTTGCCACCTGTTAAAAAACTAAATTCAAATTTTTTAATAAGTTAAATGAGTTATTAAGAGATGGGTGTCAATCGAAATGTGTATGAAAAGGGTTTATTCCTTAACTACATGTAGAGGGTTGCCACCTGTTTAAAAAATCAAATTCCATTTGAATTAACGAAATTAGGTAATTGAAATAGATAGGTATCACCATAAGGGATTCAGACGAAAGAGGTTTAGGAAGGTTTTAGCTTGCAAATATTACGAAGAGGGTTTGCCACCTGTTTGCAAAGTAAAATTTAGTTAAACTAAAATAATAATTGTGCCAAACCAAAGGTTTACGACATTGTATTTGTTATTTTATTACAAATACATACATTGTCCGTCAGTGATTTGTTCTGATTACATTCCTTTTAAATTACTGAACTGTTAAATTAACTCAGGAATGTTTTTACTCTTTACTTATTTCTAGCTAAATAGGTCCAACTTTTTCTTTTGTCTGATACCCATATTGATATACATATTTCCGTTACCTTATTCCCTTAATTAAAGTGAATTTAATTTTTTAAATATGTGGCAACCCTTCTACGCGTCTTTTAGAAGTAAAGCATTTTCCAAACCATTTCAATTGATATCCATATTGTAATACCTAATTCATTTAACTTATTAAATAATTTTAATAAAATTTAAAACAGGTGGCAACCCTTTCCAAAACAAATAAAACTTTATTGCACATCTACAGGCAAAGTCCTGTCATTTGACACCTCACTTTTGAAAATAGAACGAACCATATGTACATACCTACATATGTAAATGCCACAAAAACCCAAATTGTCAACTTCAAACTGCATTTACAGTGAAAGTATGAAAGTTATCCAAAAACAAATTGCGTTTTGGAATTTAGCTAAGAAGTGAATTTTTACTTAAATCCGTCCATAATTCTATTTTTGCCCACATTTTATACGGAAAGGAAGCACTGTGCGGCGCACAATGGGGCCGCTTCATACAAGTTGGTGCTCAAAAGTCTGTAACCGGATTTTTCCCCTGAAAACTACGAAGACACATCCAAACCGCATATATAATATTATTTTTATAATATTATTTCATTAGTTTGTGTACTAACATTGTTCAACAATTTTTTTTCTTGTTAAATTGAAAATTATGTAGAGAAAAATAATAAACCCAGATCATCCACTATTTCCAATAAGTCACTTCGTGTTCTAAACACTGAAAAATTAATTCAAGGTACGTTGATAATTGTAATTATGGTAACGGGCCATAAAGATTACTTAAAATAGAAACAATAACAAAACAGTACAAGGCACGATAAAAATTTTATTCGTCTATATAATCATCAGATTCAGGTTGTGTATATTCAAAATTCTCTTCTAAAAGCATGTCTTTTACTTCTGGATCAAATGATTTTCTTTTTACTGTCTGTAAAGGTCTTAAATCCGTAATATGAGGATCAGTAGAATAAAGTAGACGATGAAATACATCTTCAAGGGTAGCTTTTCTTGAAGTTTTTCGACTAAAACGTTCACGACACGCTTTGAAATCTTTATTTCGTGATTCGAAAAAAACATGCGGCAGTTCAGAGAAGTTTCTTCAGATGGGGGATTAATAGTGTCGAGAACTTGTTTGGCTTCACTGCGCTTTCCACTAGCTCGCACGCTCATTTGTGCTGCGAACGTTAATTGTTCGTGGGAATAATCTTGACGAAGCTTTCCTACGTTTTGACTGGTCACTAAATTCCCCAAAGTCTTTAGTGGGCCTTCCTCCTTTAGGTATCTGATACCCAACAAATTGACAAGTTTTTTCTAACCACGCTTTTTCCGATTCATAAAATCTATTTTTGTGTCCACCGCATCTGATCCATTTTAAGGTAATGTTGCTCTGGAAATTGTGCAAACATATTTGCAACTTCTTTCTTTCCGAAGCAGCTGGTTTGGCTTGAAATATATTGTTCCACATCTCTGAACTTTCATTGTAGTAATTTAGACGGGCTTTTAAAAAATATTTCACACAAATCCCGATTTTTAATGGATAAAAGGGTTCCGTCTGGTATAAAAGTTAACAGTATTGAAATAAAGAATAAATACATACGGTATATACCATTCTCTTCCATTTAGTTTGAATTTTTCCAAGTGGGAGTGGAACATATTGTTGATAAAATAATGACCAAATGTGCCTGACAAAAATTAATAAGTTCACGTTAAAACATATTTTTCTCAAAAATGCGCAACGTTCTTGTGCAAATCTTTTAAGTTTACTTATATATAAAGACTTGCGGTTATAACAAAAAAAGATTCGGAAAAAGAACCTTGCGCATTTTGGAAAAAAAAAAATTTCTGACTGAAAAGTTAACTTTGAGCGGTTGGACGCGGCAACTGGTAATAGTTCGGAACCCAATGTTTATACACGAGATTTGTTACTTTGTTATGCAGAACGAAAAATGACAGGAAAAGGGCACAACGCCGAAACCGGTTTGTCTCCAAACCAAATTTGACAAGGGATGACGGAAAATCGTTCCACATTACATCACTTTGTTATGACTCTGCTGGTATATATTTTTTATCTTAAATACCAACTTTCGAAAAATGAGTTTTGAGCATCGCCCTCTATGAAGAAGCCCCAGTGAGCGGCGTGCGCACTCAGTCATGAAATAAGCCGTTCAGTGCACACATCGATTAACATCACTTTTTGAAAAATCTGAAACTTAAGTGGCAAAGCAGTTGGTATAGTCAAAACTTATTACGGTTGTAATAACTTTATATAACATATTTAAAACAACATTATTTATTTATAAGCTTAAATCGTTTACAAAAACCAAATTTAAAAAAAAAATTTACCAAATATGAAATTTTAACATTTTATTATCCTTACAAAATTAAATGTCACAGTTTTAAAAATTTTATAAAAACATCGTCATATATAGTCATGTGAAAAATGATAGGGACGCGACATTTTGACCAGTTTTCGCTATTCTTCTTTTGATTGTTTAATGTTTGATATTTTTTCATAAAAATACAGTTCATTATCTAGCAAACACCTTATACCAATTTCAAAACTTAGAGAAAAATTAGAAAAAACCAACAAAATATTACAACAACAGCAAACGTTTTATTTAGAATATTGAGAAAAAATTTAAGCATGCAGTTTTATAACCCATTAAATTCTAGCTCGAGAAAGTGCAAGTTTCAAGTGGCTAAAAAATCGCGTTGATTTTTGATAATTTTTTTCCTGAATTTTTAAATTTTTTCTGCAAAGTTTGAAATTTGGACTTACATGTAAGATTTTTGTTAGATAGTGGGCTGTATTTGTATAAAAAATAATAAACATTAAACAAACAAAAGAAAAAAAATACAAAAAATGGTTAAAATATCGTGTCCCTTTTATATTTCACATAACTGTATATATTTATTAGATAAGTGGGTTTAGTAATTTTTCTTTGGAATGTGTAAAAACGTACACGAAAATGTGGAACCGTGGATGTAATCTATCATTTTGAAGGAATGTTGGGCATAAAAAGAAGATAAAACTTCTTTAGTGCTATTTCGGTCCCATTTTTCTTCATTTTGATTGCTGTTTTTCTTCAATTAAGAGAAGTATTTTTTTCAGTGTACAAATACAAAATTTGCTTTAGGGGTTACCGAAACATTGTAGTTTTTAAATTTTTCCTGAATGCAGTCACATAGGAGGTGGGTGTAGTAGTTAAAGGCAATTTGGTACATTACTCGTATGTCCATAGATAAGTCTGAATTTTATTTTTTTTTATTGTTGTGGGCAGCTTCTATGTGCATATGCACATACTTGTGTGTGTACATATTATACCGTTGACCATTAACCTTATTAATTTTTTCTTTCGAATCCTTCAGTCAGGCTGGCGACGAAACCCAAGGTGGTGTCAGCTGCGTTTATTGTGCTAATTTCACTTTCTTGCCAGGGGTTGACCTACTTAGCAGGCAATGCACCCAAACGTAACAGCATAGCTTTCAGTACGTTGCTTTATATCCTGCGTACATACTTTTAATGTGCCTGTATGTACATACATATATAACTATATATGTATTTAGTATAAACACTGGAAAGCAACCACTTAGCGGATCGTGAGCGCAGATTGGTCTCGACTCCGTGCAAAAAATCTGCATTCAAACTGAAGCGTAATATTCAAGTACATACATAGGTATGTACAATATACATATATGTATATAACAAAAGAGTAATGACCGCACTAGCGATGACTTCAACGTGCATGCTAGCGACACTTCTTTAAATTGGCAACATGTAGTTATAAAAAATGCGTGTGGAATTCAAGCATTCAATAGGTAGTACCGTATATTCGAAATCATCCAAATTATACAAGTACACAACACTATCCAAAAGACCAATATAAAGTTGCCTTACTCTCTGCCTATAGCAAAATTACAAGAAGAGCAACAAAACCATTAGAGCAACGAAAAGCGAAGCTCAGCCAGGTCGGCTCCGTTCAGTAACCTCACCAACACATCGAGATTTTGCACACAATCAGGAATTTACGCCAGCAAGCGGCGAAACGATATGAAGTAATAAACACAAGTGCACTTGGGTGTGTATGTATGTACGTACATATCTATGTATATACATTTGTATACGTACATACATATATACACTATATATAGAGACAAACACATGACGGCAACTGCAACTGCAACGGCTCACTGAGTGAACATCGACTGCATAGAGGCAACACATGCGCATTAACTAAAGAAAATGTCTATGAATCTATTATACCCCATAGGAAAATTATCAACGATTGTACCAAACGCTTACGAAATCCGTGCGCTCCATTGCTGTAATGTTATTCATATTCGTTCTATATTTCCGAAACAACAGCTCGAAGGAAAACAACTTTTTTACGGGATGAACAGTACCAAAACAGTACATATTTATAATCGTATTTATTCGGTTCTAGCATTGCTGTACGTTTTTGCTTTTGTTGCCATTGATTATACATATATGGAGCTCTGTTACGACGAGCTGCGGGTAGTGCTTCAGAATAATCGATTGCACTATAAATAGTAAGTTTTTTCATCGAATGTGGTTTTTGTTGCTCAGCTGAACATATGCCGCAATTTTCTAAAGAATGAGGTATATGTAGTTAGATATTTCCTTTGCTAGTTTTTCTCTGATGTACGTACATATCCACTTAAAAAAAAAACCTTTTGCTCTGTAAAACGTCGATCTTTGTTGACTATGTATAGATTTAGGAAAAGGGGTTTCGGCACTCCAATCAGTTATTTTTCAATTTTTTTTTTTGTCTTTCGATGGTCGGATTTTCGCTTATAACTAAACTAAAACAAGCATCTGTTGTGCGACGTTTAATTAACGTTCCACACAGTGCGGCTAAGCACTATATGGAAGCCTTCTGTTGGAGGATATCTCTTAAAGAGGAAGTGTCACAACAGGCATGTTCATGCGGTCGGATTTTAGGTGAAAGTTACTTTAAACATTAAAAGTTTGTATTTTATTAAGGAACAAACTCTAAACTCGAGAAATCTCTTGAAACACATAGGTATCTCAAAAATCATAGGCATTCGAAGTAACAATTTTATTTATGAAATTTCGACCAGTGAGCTCAATTGTGTATTAATCAAATACCAAAAAATCCATTTTTTCCATGGATCGGCCTCCGCGTGCGAAACAACTGTAACTTGTAAAAAGTCGTATATGTAAAGCGTTTTGTCAAACATTAAAAAGTGAAATAGTAGATTACAAAAAGAAAACGTTCTCTCAAATAGACTTTCTTCTAATTAACGCCAAAGTTTGGTATAATCTCAGTATAATTTCTGTGCCGTTTTTGGCTCTTCTGAAATTAGGTGATTATTGAGATTTGGCTCTTATGCAACAGATATTTATATTGATGTTTTCGTACAAATCAAAATATTAATATTACTCTATTGCAGGTGCATATATGCAAAAGATAAAAATTTTCTCTCAGTTTGCAAACAAGAATATGTCTAATTATTCTTTTTATCCAACTAGAAACCAAATGACCAGTGTTCCATGCTAGTGCCGTCTTTGTGGAATTAAAATGCGTGTAAGCACGCATTTACATATGTATGTGCATTAATACGTACATATGTATGTATGTACGTAAATACATACATATGTGTAACTATTAATGTATGTATGTATGTACGTGTAAGCCCAACTGCAATTCATTTGAATTGTAATGCAAATCAGGAATGCCGTCACATCAACCAACTAAATAAGTCAATGAACTGACTTCTATTTAGAGAAGAAACGGGATTTACAGCTAGGTTCATAGCTTGCACTTCGCTTGCTGGTGCCTTATTGTAACAATTAAATTGTTAGTTTCTTTGTTGCAATTCGCATTTATAGAATGAGAACTGACTTTGAGTATCCTATTTACAATATTAACTGAATTATAAAATAATTTTCTTTTTTGATAATATTAACTATTGTGGCTGTTTCCTAAGAAAAATTAATAATGAATTTTTGGCTTTTACACTTTTGCTAAGTGTTTCACCGAGCTTCTCCTCCAGTTTGTGGTGTGCGCCTTGATGTTATTACTCGGGAAGACAAAAATATGCACAAAAAACTTAATTATATGATCATTAAAATGACTCCAAAATGTTAAAAATATGCTTGATACATGCCCCAAAGATGTACATACATACATATGTACTGAAAATTAACGCTCTACGTCACAAGACTTTGTTGGACAGAATTTGAAAGATGACAATTATCCAGGTGAAAATATTGCAACATTTTATTGAAGTGTTGCTTCACACAAAAAAAAAATTGTTGCTGATATTGAGCAGTTAAAATAGACGCAGAATAAAACTCCCTGCTCAGTTTGCAACACACCTGGAAACTGTTAAACAGCTTTCGCTAAAAACGAAGAATTTTTATTGAATTTTTCAACCACAAAGACCGGTTTAGCGCGTAATTTAGCTATTGGAAAACAACAGTCGAAATATTTTTACGAGTACATATATTAAAATTGTTTACTAGAAGAAAGTAACGGGACTTTCCGTTGTTTGTCAGCTTTTTCTTTTTGTCAATTAAACAAATCTCATCAGCAACCCTGGCTTACTTCGCAAAGGTATTGTGAAATGAAATTATGCGAAAATTTATTGATTTATTACCAAAATAATAATTTTTAAGCATTTTAATGCATTTTCGCCAGAAATATCCATTTTGTGTCATAATATGCGATATGCATTTGTCTTCCGTAGTTATTACACAAATGGAGTGAACTACAATTTTACGCCGCCCCCGATCGGCAACTGGTTTTATGAGAAGCTTTTTCGTGGCAGATTGCCTGCCTGTGGCCCAGCAAAAAATCGATAATCGCTTTTAGTGGTAACGTGTTCTAGAAGGCATCGCGTTGTAATGCCTTCGAATTTTTTCGCTTCTTTTAGGCATTGCCGGTAATGCAAATTAGAATGTCCTACAATATTTTATTTGTTTCGCTTCTTTGCTTCATTTCGGGGAATGGAAAGTAGAATGTTGCATCGTAGTCAGCTGAAAAATAGAATGAATATCCAAAAATTCCTTTTCTACCGATACTTTCTGTGGAAATTTGTCTCGCATAAAAATCATGTTTTGCTTTGTTCAATTTGCAGCGTAGTTGAAGTTAGTCAATGAAGTGAAGTACAAGTGTGAGGAAGTACAATTTTAAGCTTAATTAAATATGCATGTATGTACATACGGATTTTTAAGTAAAATCTAAATACCTAAATATATACATATGTATGTATAAAAACTGATTTATAAAAATTTAAACTAATTTTAATCTTTTAAGACAATCTGGATTTTCTGTTTTCAATTTAATATAAATAAGTATGTACTTATCCAGTCATCCTGCATTAGTTTCTCTGTAAGGCATTCTTTGTTCGCTTCTCTGGATTCAGGTTATCCATGCGATCTCCCTTCGTTCGAAGGTCATGCTGCGGGTAAGGGCTTACGGCCAAAGACATGCCCATGTTAAAATAATGCCTTCTTGAAGCGAAAGGGTAAGTGATTCCCATCGCCTAGCTCGTTTCCACCTTCGTTTCTGTGGAAATCGTGTTTTTTGCTGGGGGGCGACAGCTGTTAGAAAAACTTTTTCCAATTTAGATGTTGGCAGTACGCACCTCTAACCGCCCAACCACAGCGATCGATATTTGTTTTTTTTGAAGTGCAACTTCTTCGCTTTGAAAGTGTTCCTGTTTTTTTCAATTTGCCCATATACATATGTACATACACTTAGACGAGCGTTCTGCGCTAACCGCACCTAAGTAGCTTTCATGTGTACATATGTATGTATGTATGTACGTACAAGCACACGCAGTGTACTTAACAATTTTGAAAAAATCTAAAACCACAGAGCCCTCAGCTACAATAATGTCGAATTTCCGATAAGCATTAAAACTACAAAAAATTTTCATTATTATCTATTTTTAATCAATGAAACGGGATTTTATGTCGAACTTTGTCACTGTATTTTTTGTCATTAATGATATTGAATTACCTCTACTAACTCTAAGGGCCAGTCTTCAGTGCACGACTGTGATTTAAACTTAGTTAAAACGCTCGATCTGGCTGGTTTAAAGTAAGAATAGTCAATCAAATGTCAGCCAGCTGTTCTAGATAAACGCAGTTTACGTGATCTAAGTTTAAACTTGCACTGAAAAACTGGCCCTAATTCAATAAAACCAGAAATTTTCGGCATACTTGTGAGTGTTTAGCAGCAAACAAGTAATAAAAAATCATGTAAATAATGAAAAGTGTCTACATTTTTTTAAACAAGAAAATTTTATTATATCCCACCTCGATGATATTGTTCTTATTTATAAAATTGAATTCTTATTTAGGTAAACTTCAAAACCTTCGTATTTCAATTCGGTTGTGTCAGCATTAAAGTTGTATGTGCATAAATATAGACACACAATTCTAATTACAATAGGGGTATTCTCGATCCGTTGAACACATGAAACAACAACAAAATTATGCAATCATGCTATTTATGCTATCTATGCACCATGCTAGACAGTATGCAACGGATCGAGAATACCACTAATATGATAGAATTGTGGAAAGGCAACAGATAAAGTTCATTAAACCCAGCTAACCTGCGAGAGCGCGCTAGTGTCTGCTTCACAAAACTAACCTACGTAAAACGAAAAAACCTTGATGCACATTCATATGTACCATGTATGTATGTATGCATATGTAGATAACATATGTGTGTATGTAAATGTGTACGTATACATGCATACATATGTATATGGATAGGTTTGTGTACATGAATATTAGGGTGCTCCTTAAATGTAGGAAGCAAATCTTTACATCAGATTTAGTAAGCCTCAACCCCTATGTTGATGCTACTATAGTTAGTCGAAGATATAATATATATATATTTTGGTCTCAATTGGAGACGGTTAGTGCATGTCGCACAGGGGTCAAAGTTCAGATTACCCTAAGAAGACGTCTTAGCTGACTCCAATCGGGATACAAATTTATATGCAGGACTGCAAAACACCCCAAAAGTCGGTGCGTTTCGGTTCGGTTCGGTGGCTCGAACCACTTAGAAAAAGCTTGTACCGGTGCAAGAACCGGTTCACGAGTATCACAGAACCGCGGTTCGGCTCCGTTCAAGTGGTTCAATTTCTTTATGCCAAAGTATATTATTTACAAAAATATGACAAATCCCTAATATAAAAATTAAAGGCTTTGTTATTGCGATCAAATTTAAATATCCACATGTATAGTGGTAGAAAAAGTAGGGACGCGACATTTCATCAAGTATTGGCTATTTTTCTCTTCTTTATTTAATGTTTATTTTTTTTTAACCATATAAACCCACTTTTCAAACGTTATGCAAAAATTATGAAAATTCTTCACAGTTTCATATAAATTGCAAAATTTGGATAGGAATTTCGCGGACAAATTTTTACGTTTTACGTTGATTTTTAGCAATTTTTCACGGATTTTCTTTCATACAAAGTTACATACTTTGTTGGACAATTTTTTTCTGAAGAAAACAAAAAAAAAATGATTTAAAATCAACGCGATCAAAGTGAAATTAAAAAAATTTTAATAAACTTTTTAAAGTTTGAGCAAGTGGTGAGCCTAGTCGAGTATGTAAATTAAAACAGCATACTCAGAATTTTGAATTGGCCCTCAAAATTTTGACTTAATGTTGAAAACCTCATTTTCGGTTGGCTGGTGCTTACACTTAACCTTAACTTCATATGTACAATTATAGCTATGGTCAAAATAATATTAGTGCGGCATTTGACTATTATTCTTTTGTTGGTTTAATGTTCCTTAATTTCTTATAAAAGTATAGATCGTTATGTAAAAACAAGCATATAAATCCAAATTTCAAAGATTCAAACTTTTTAACCCAAACTAAAAAAATCCGAGTTTTAGAAATTTTTATTTAATTGTTAAGCATTTTCTTCAACATAAAAAAATCAATCCTTCTTTATATGGACGAAATTACAACTCACGGAGTTGCCATCAAACAAAAAAAGTTGCATTTTTAGACAAAGTTGTGTATTACATACAAAACTTGAAAATGCTTTAGTAAATTTTCATTTTGAACCGAACCGAACCATTTTTTGGAGTGGTTTTCGGTTTGGCTTTGGCATTTCAAAATTCGGTTCGTGGTTCGGTTCGAAGCCCGAAAAAGGCGACGGTTCCGTTTAGAAACCGGTTCGGTTCAAAACCGGTTTGCAGCCCTGTTTATATGTGATATCTTCGACTATGGTTGTATCGATTTTCGGTGTTAGATTAAAAAAATAATAGTTTTACTTTTTTGAGTCTCTATATAGGAATCTGCACTTTACGCCCTGCGCATATATGTGCCATCTGTGACGGTGGTATTACCGATTGATGGCGTGAGACTGAAAAAAAATCGTTCATTTGATTTTTTTTAAAGACCACCCTAATGTACATAAATAAATATGTTTATAATGGGAATGTGTGCATAAAAGTGTATACGACAGCATTATCGTAGCTGTTATATTATACATACACACGTGCTGAAGTATCTACATATGTATGATATATGTACGTGCATGGATAGAATTTTAGAACGAAGAAAAGTCATTGGTATAAGAATATACTGTCAGAGGCAAAATAAAGGGCACACGATTTAGAATTACGACTACATCTTTTTTATATTTAAAAAACCGACCAACACCATATTTTAAACATTTAGTACACTATTACAAAATTTATTATTAATATTTAGGTATGAATCAAGTAAAAATATTCTTGAACATCACACAATAATATTCTTCACTCAACACTTACTCAAAGTCTTTTGGAATTTCCAAATGCTAAGATATTTTTTGTTTGGAAGGTCAGTCAGGAATTGGGTTAATCGGAAAACAATACCAGATTTGAAAATTTAATGCATTATTTAGAAGCATCTGTCTTAATAGTATCCCTCAACAAACAACATAAAACCTGTTAAATATTCTATTGTTTTTCTGAGAAGTGAAGAGAGTTATCATTTTCGTGAGTACTTGATACCATAGATATCTACATACAGATTTTTTACTTGAACTTGAAACTTGCTCCTTATTGTTGTTACTACAATTTAAAGGGCTACAAAGCTGAATACCAAAATTTCTAAAGCTTTTCATTACAAAGTCTGAAAGTTTGGTGAAACTTTGCAGAATTTTTATAATTTTGTATGTACAAAGTTTGAAATTTGAATTTATGTTGTGGTTGTTGTATAACCAGCTAGACTTCTATGTTTAAAAAAAAATAGTAAACATTAAATAAACCAAAGACAAATAGTCAAAACTGATCAAAATATCGCACTCCTTTTAATTTGTGGATAACAAGGTATGAGCGAAATTTTCTTTATATGGAAAAAAATACGTAGAGCCGTCAGCAAAAAAAAAAATTTTCAAAGTCAACGCGATTTCTTAGCCACTTCAAATTTGTACATTACTATACTAAAATTGAATGGGCTACAAAACTGCATACCGGAAATTTTAAAATCTGAGTAAAAAGTTTAAAATTTTTATAGAAATGTGTTAAATTTTCCTTAATTTTGTAAAAAGTCCGAGACTCTCATTTATATGGTTTTGTTTATAGGATGAACCATATTTTTGTAAAAAAAATAATTTAAAAAATTATAGCCTGCAAAAAATTGTGAATATTTTAAAACAAAAAGGTGTGCGCAAATATACATATCGCACACCGTCTTCAAAAGAGTCACAACTCAAAATAATACGTTCGTCACAAAATGCTAAAAACTAATTCGTAGCACATGCTAATCATGTGGGCAAGAGCGACTTTACTTCCAGTTTTTTTTTAACAAATTATAACAAAAATTTACTCCAGGTTTTGCTGAAAGGTAAATAAAAGCTCTGTGTACATTTTTAGCGCATAATTTCAAAAATGCCAAATTTTGAGTTGTAACGCTTTTGCAGACGTTGTGCGATATGTAAGCGAGTGGTTGTATGTTTTGAAGCACATGATTAACGTTTTTCTCAGTGTATGAATGCACATATATACATTTGTATGTATGTATTTATATCAACATATGTTGGTGTTACAGGACGAAATTCTTCCCCATAGAGAAGTAATTCAAAATTTACTTTTTTTGGAGATTCCATTATAGAATTAATAAGCTTGATAAGGAGAATATGTTCAACAAAACAGATGACTAAACTTCCCAAAAATGGCGATCTTTCATTGCGTTTTCCTATAGAATAAAAATTTTGAGATACATAATTCTGTATGTATATTATTAAACGTGCGATATGTACATAAAATTGTTCTCTAGAAATTGCGTGCATATATCGCACACCTAGGAATAAAAAATAAATACAAATTGGGCGATTTTTTTGCATAAATCAATTCATAGGACTTACATTCAATTAATGGAAATATTTTTTCTTCATGATTATATACATTAACTAACAAAAAAAAAAACACTTTTATACCTTCTTTTGTATTAATTGCGTTGAATTGGTACGATCCACAAGCAATTAAATTTCCCTCTCTGAGTTTGGAGTTAGCTCACTTCAGATCTATGTGTGCAATATAAACAAATCACACGAGTTGTTACATTTTTCGACAAAAAGTGCTTTTGGTCGAAAATGGTGGTTCACCTATCTTAGAAAATGCATTATCTTCACTTTTGTATAAAGAACGAAATTCAATCGTGAAATTGTATTTAAATGAAAACATAATAATAATAAAGTTATACAAAAGGCCGGACTGCCTGGCAAATGTGTCGCTCGCATGATTATAACAAGCAATCGATAAAAAGTCGCTAAAGCAAACCGGCATCAAATTTTAGCAGGCAGTCGAGAAAACGGCCCTAAAAAGTAAAAATTACCACTCGTGCTCATATACCCGTATTTGCGTATGTAACGTATACGCCCCGTAGCACCATACGTAGTCATCGAACACATTTACTGCCACACCTTCTTTTAAAAGCCATATTATTTAAAAGTAATTAAATATTGGCGTTTAAGATTTGTATATATTTCTTTCTTCGTGATTATAACAATTATAGATAGAAAAATTACAAAATAGCTGCGACATATTCTGCATGTTGCTATTTTTTTTAAATTTCGTGGTGCACTCTTGAAACTTCGCAGATATTTTGTATTTGGTGCCAACGTCCACTGCCTCCAATATGAATATTCTATTTGAAAACTTCCGAAAGTTATTAAAAAAAAACAATTATGATTTCTTCGAGTGACAATGAAAAAAATGAATAATTTCGGTACTTTTTCGCCTAAATAAACATTTTAGGGCTAAAATTGTTCAAATACTTGCTTTATTTTTTATTGTACTTGTTTCTGGAGCTCCATTTATTGAAATAAAAAGCGTTTTTTTTCTGCCGAAAGAAGGGGGTTAAAAAACAACTCGTGAGATTTGCTCATATGTACGTGTTTATGTACTACGTGAAAATTCGTGCTGGTTTCATTTTATTCTGAGCATAGTAGTTACAACGTAAGTATCGCATAGTGCAATGACTTTCGCACTCGGCAACAATATGCAACGTACGTCGACAGTATGTACACTCGACATCAGTGATTCCCAAAGAGGTCCAGGTGGACGCCCAGGGGTCCACGGGAGACTCGACCGTCGCTTTGTGTCTTCATATGTGGGGAAGCCTCTTAAAATACACCTGCAGCCTAAAAGTAAACGGATGTTGGTATAACACAGAGTGGGGTGAGGCGAAATATTCTGGCGACAGAGATTTAAGCACTTGTGTCTTTTCAATGCTACGGGATAGTACGCCACCATTACCTTTGGTGAAGAGATTCTATAATGTTGAGTTCCCTGAGGCTGTATGCTGGTTTAATTCCAGTACTGAGCCCGGACTCACACATTTCGGAATCTTCACTGATGGCCGCAAAACTGACTCTGGGTCAGGATCTGGAGTGTTTTTCGACGTTAATGGGGATAAGCTTCCATCTTCCTGGCTGAGGTATTTGCAATCCTCAAAGCTATGGACTATGTGGTGGAAAATAGGTGGAGAAGTTTACATGTTTGCAGTGACAGTCAAGCTGCACTGAATGCATTGACCAGCCCTCTATCTAAGTATTTCCAAACTACTTCGGCAATGCCAGTATCGAATAAATTATGTTGGTAAACATAACGACTTGCTTCACTCTGGGTTCCAGGCCACTCGGGAGTACCTGGTAAAGATACATCTAATCATTTGGCCACAATTGGTTTAGACCAGGTTCAGCTAAAAAATAAAAAAAAATGTAGGGTTGCCGCCCTCTTTAAATTTTAGTGACTTAAGTATAAATCGATTAAAATATTGCAACGCACTCAGGGAATGAAAGGCATTTAAATACACTCTTAACCAGAAGAAAAAATTTTGAAGAGGGTTGCCAACTATTTTAAAATTTAAATCTCTATATATATGTGTACAAGTAGTTTTTAGCAAAAAAACAGACTTAAAAAAAATATATATATATATTTCACGATCCAATGATCGGATCTAAACCATTTCCGTTGCAAAAAGAATTATCGAAATCGGTTGACGTGGTCCAAAGTTATGCGGTAACATACATATAAAAAATAAAAAATTTTTTGGAAGTCGGTTAAAAACAAAGTTGTTAACGTAATACCGGGCATAGCTCTAGAATGGATTGTCCTATGTGAGCTGTCTTTTTTGTTGTCTTTGTCTCTACCCAAGGAAAACTGAAGACATTTTCTGAATGGAAAATTCCGGAAAGTAGATTTTCCATAGACTTTGTACAACAATTTTTTTTTTAATTGTATCAACGCTAAAAAATTATACAGGTTAAGTTATGTTAGATTAGAGTAACTGTATCATGGAATTCCAATTAAAAATTTAAGATCCGCTTTATCACAAGCTTCGTTTTCCTCGAACTGGTTTATTTTTCACTTATCGTTTCAGTGTATTCACTAAGGGCGCATGAAAAAATTTCGGGCGAAACCCACGATATGGCGCGAACATTTCTTTTGCGAATATGGATCGATTGCTTTTTGGGCGAGACGAAGTTCGCCGGGTTCGCTAGTTTTAATAAATGGAACACAAAATATTTTATTTTTATTTTTATTTCTGCCATTCCGAATTTAGTTTTGGAACTCACCCGCGAAGCAAATTAAAATCGCTGGATACAGTCTTCACATTTTTTGACGAGCCTTGGCAATATGTTAGAAATGTTGCAGCAGGGGAGCTACCGAAACCAGTAAAGTTTTGAAAGGGGGTCTACGAGAAAAAAGTTTGGGAACCTCTGCTCTACATAGTACGTACCAGAAATAGTAGGCAATCGGACATAGCCATACCAACTTAACTAACTACGTACTCATAGGAGGACATATGTATGTCCTCAAACGTGCATTAACTCAAAATTATCCGTTTTTCAGAAAACGAGAAATACTCTTTGGTAGCACATATTAATTATATGAGCAATGGAGACTTTACTTTAATTTTTTTTCCACAAATTACCACACAGTACATACTTAATTTTGCTTTCGATTTTCCTGGAAGGACAAATATCCAAAATAACAAATTAATACGTTTTTGTGTAACGTGTGCGATAAATGTGTACATAAATATGTATCTATGTATGTATATATAAATATTTTTATATAAGGATCAATCTGTTTCCGTCAAAGCTATATGTAAAAGCTAGAAAAACAGTTATCGAAATGCGTCTGGAAAAATCTTTTCATAAAACATTTTCTAGATCAACCAGCAATTATTTATGTATGTACACATGTACACAAGTTCCTATGGCAATAAACTCCCGTTAATACTCATTAAGATAACAGTATTTCGTTGCATACCTCAAGGAGTTTAAATATGATGAGCCAATAATAAGTATTGCTTAAAAAGAACTGTTGCCCCTAAATATATGCAAAGTTATTGAGTAATAATAATACAAATATACCCAATCGTTTTAGCTCATGATTCTCGCACACATTTTCTCGTGTAAGCATGCACACTGACACAAATGGAAAACGTTATGTATTTGCACAACTTAAAGTTTCAACTAAACATACTCTCTCCTGTTATTCGTGTAAGCTCTCTCATGTTTATCTGGTTTTGAGAACTATTGTAAGTGTGTTCTAGAGAGTATTGTGGGAATCTGTTTTATCGAACACAGTTTTATGCCGCACTGTGCCTAACCTAAATAAGTGGAAGAGGTTGATGACACATATCGGTAAGTGCATTGAACTGTTTTGTAGTAAAACAGGGCTGCGAACTTCGTATGCGGCACATTCAAATGCATGCATATGTACATACATATGTATGTGTGTATGTTTGTACATACTTAGGTAAAATAGCCGCATGTGCATATATACAGATGCGCGCATTCATACATATAATTTGATCGTGCTACATATATAAATAAGTTGCAGCTACATTTGAGTATTAATGCACAGATGTGACATACATATATTTGTGTGTATATTCGTACCTACACAAATATGTGCATATGCATTTAGATAACACAATATTTTATTGCAGTGGCGATTCCCATTCCATCACAGCGAATGCAGAATGTAATTAAAGAATAACTACATACATACATATTTACATACAAATATCCATACAAACATATGTATATGGAAATATGGCCATTATTAATGCAAAAGCCCAAAATTTTTAGACAATTTATAAGAGAAGCAAGACTTTTAAAGTTAGCATATAAGTACTTGCAGTGAAATAAGTACGAATGCACTTAAATTTGGAACAAATATTTTTTTTTTTTTAAATCATATGTATGTATGTATGCATTTTTAAATATATAAAAAGTATGTACATACATAGTTTCTACATATTATGTAATGTGAATAAATGTTAAATTTAATGGGTAGGTTCAGAAGGCGCAGTAGTTGAGCGCAACCGTTGCTTGAAAAATCAGTGATCGTAATGCGTCTTCTGAACGGCTTGATACGTTAGCTGTCAAATTCAACAACACACAACATGATGTCTCAAATGATCAGAAAAAAATTACGATCATCTAACACGCAACTGTTCAGTTGATCAGAAGTACAAAACAACGCGTTCAGAAGGTGCAATCGCAACAGTTACTGAGCTGTTGCGCCTTCTGAACGTGCCCAATGTTGCACCATAAATATTCTATTGTGAGAAATACATATTTATCTACATACATACATACACCTAAGCACATTTTATTATAAATATTAAGATGGACAGAGTTCGAAATCGAATTTTATAATCTCCGCCAGCTATGAACAATTTCATGTTCCAGTAAAACCAGTGGCCGACAATACATACATACATATGTATTTGCAAATACATACATGTTTAAAAAAATACCTACATATGTATGTATGCATCCAAACTCAGAATACACACTTATGTACATATACATATGTATATTAGTGCGTGCATATACAAGTTTATATGTATATGTACGCGTTTTTCTCTCTATGACGTACTTCTCTCTCTGCTGTTTATGGCTCACGAGTTTTCTTACTATTCACACCAATATGAATTTGTAATAGTATTGTATAACAAAAAATTGACATTGAATGAGTTCATTAACATCAAGCCTGGTCAATTACCGCCACATTCGCCGGGGCTAAACTAACAAAATTGACGGATAACTACAGAATGGAGCAAACAGAAATAAGTTTGTGTGAAGATTAGTGTGGAATTGCGATTACGAATAACATACATATGTAGATATGTGTGCATGAATTTACTACGCATTTTAACAAAATGTTCCTAAATAATAAATATTTTCGAATCAACAAAAAATCTTGATTTAATCCTGCAGTAAACCGTACTATCGTAGGAGCATTTTGAAACACGCATATTTTATTATAGTAATGTACCCAAGAACATATCATTTTCTGATAAGAATTCCAAAACCTCACTTTAGTGAGGTGATGTCATTAGAAGAAGTTCATTTTGGCAAGTTTTGAGTCGCCCAAATTTATTTTGGCATACATGTGTATATACATATGTATGTACATACATATATTTATGTACTATATAAGTATATATATATATAAGGCTGGTCGAATATTATACAGGAAAATCTGCTTTTTGGAATTTTCTTACTGCCACCCCTGAATTATAGAAAACTGAAAATAAGGAAAACGGTTAGTATTTATTCGGGTCGTCGGGGAGTTTTAGGTTTTTCCATATGTTTTACAATTCGTGTATCCATACAACTTATTGTTCAGATATGGGGTTTTACTTTAAAATTCCTTCATTTGGACGGCTGAAACCTAACAGTTTTGTGAGCTATTTTCTAAATAAACACACAAAGTCTACTAAGAAAATCGTTAAGATCGGTGTTGTTTAAGCTATATCTTATATATTACTAAATGTTCAGATACACATTTTTATGTAGGCAGCAAAACCATTAAATTGTGTGACCGGTTTACATATTATATAGCTTATATATATCACTGATTGTTCAGATATGGGTTTTTTATATAACTCCTATCTCTATGTATACAGTGAAGTCAAAAATGTTTTTTAGCTCCCAACCAACTAATTTAAAATGCAGTATTAGGATTTGAAAGGTATTAAGTTTTCTTGATAGCTAAAAACCGCACTGCATATACTTGTTTGTTTTGTTTTATATAGGGAGAAAATGCTTTTTTTTTGTTAAAAATACATATTTTTATCGAATAAAAATATTTCCCTTCAGGAATCTTCCAACAATATTATTCAATTAAAATTATGCAAATTTAACTCAAAAATGTTACTAAAAAATACTTTTTCAAAATATGAGTGATAAGGCTTCGAACACATAAAATAACAAATTTTTGTAAATAAGAGATGAGATTGTCGGCTTTGAAAAAGTAATTAGTAAAATTTTAATTTAAGTTAAATATTCAATATAGTGGTATTGTTTGAAGATTTCCGAGGGGTAACATTCTTATTCGATCAAAAAATATTTATTTATAACGATTTTATAGTAATTCTACGACAAAAATATATATTTCCCCAAAAAAATGTATATATATAAAATATATGGAAAACTTATAATCGCCAACAACACAGTTAAATGTAAGCCGATTTCAAAATAAAAAATAAGAGATGGCTAAAAAAATTTTAACCAGCCTAATGTACATATGGCTCTCTTATTTCAAATGAAATGCATGGAAAAGTGAGAAAACAAACAGATTTGTTCTCAAGGAGGAAGTAACATGCGCGAAACTACTAAACAAAGGTCAATAGACACTTCGAAGGCCTTTATATTCCAGTCTTTCACTTTGTTTGTTACTTAATTATTAACATGCGAGCCGATTTTCATACATATTTTTGTACATATGTTTGTATCTACACATATACATATATGTATATGAGTGCATAGCCATTAATGAACAAAATAGTTCACCTCTAATCTACCAAACACTCAATTTTGGCTAACCTAAAAAGTCATGGCGTTAACGTTGAAATAAATGTACCCTAAAATAAAATGAAATAATAAGAGACGGTGCCTAGTATGAAAACTTTCTAAATATTGCGGTGTATGCATTTTCGGAAAAATTCTAAAGAAATCCCCTGTTAATAAAATATCCACTGTTCTAACTTTTATCTCTAAATTAAAAAAAAAAAATTATTATCAATTTAAAATATATGTATGTAACGAAAGTACCTACATACATATGTTAGTAATAAGTGTAGAAATAATTTTTTCCAAAGTATCTCTGTGTTTCAGTATACGCGAACAATGCATGTTAACATGTAAACAAATAATAAATGCGTATTAAGAAAAATGAAAACACCCTCAAAAATTTATTTGAACATAAATACATACAAATGTATTTATATATTTTCATACATACATGGTACGCACATTTAAAACCATGATAAAAACAGTACAAGGTAAATTCATTCCCTCAATTCGTAGGCCATGATTTTTTTTTTTGACGTTTGCAAGCATTTTAAAATCATATAAAATTGAAAAATAATAACTAAATTGACCACAATTGTTGTTGTTTGAGAATGAAATTGGGAATGCGTGCTGGCAAACGTCAGACTGCGTCTCAGTGGTTTTACCTGGTTATGTTTTTTATCATGTTTGACACAATATCAGAAATTTTTTTCAAGAAAAAGGTATTCTAAAATTGACTGAAGAAATGAACTGGTGCCTGATATACATATGTATTACCCAAAAAACGTAAGAAAACACCGAAGCGAAAACTGGGTTGCGAACGCCTACCCCTAGGTGGCGAATCGAAATCAAACTAGTTTCTCTCATGCATACGAGTACATACACTGGTGGCCCAATAATTAGAAACGATTTTCTTCTTCAAGTTTTGACCATAATTTGTTAGGAAAATATAGTGCATGCTACAAAAAAAGTTATATTCCTCGTTTTTCGTGCAAATCGATCGAGATAGAAACGGATCTGAATAAACGACTGGAAGTCAACTATTTATCGTAAGAATATGACGGCCGCTGTGGTGTAGTGGTTAGAAGTGCGCACTACAATTTCGCAAAACCTGGGATCGAGCCCAGTTTTCGACTAAAGGCCCCGCCATATAGAAATTCTTTACTGCGTCACAGGGATGATTTTGACTGACAAGACGCACATAAGATGGCGAGGCGGCACAATGAAAACGTTGCCGCAAACAAAACGGCTCATTTTGATTGGCCAAAAGTCAGCTGGTTTGAATTCGTTTCATACAGTTGGGCGATTTTTATCAGTTGGAGCAATGCATGCGTTGCCAATGCGGCGTCTTCTATTCAAAATCACAGAGTTAACTTCGATGTCAGTCAAAAGCATCTCTGTGACGCAGAAAATAATTTCTATCTGGCGAGGCCTTAACATCCAAAACAAAATAAAAGAAAAAGTTTTTTCTAATAGCAGTCGCCCCTTAGCAGGCAATGGCAAACCTCCGAGTGTATTTCTGCCATGAAAAACAGCTTCTAACAAAAATACAATCGCCGTTAGGAGTCGGCGTAAAACTTTAGTTCCCTCCCTCCCCTTTATGTGACAACATCAAGAATCAGATTTTAAAAATTCAAAATGGTGGATCCATATTGGATCCATAATTTATCACAGAAAAGTTAAATTCAAAAGTACGTATGTATGTACATGGCGTATGAGTGACCTAGACCAGCTGAGAATGTTACTTATACGCCAGTACGTTCTTTCAATATTAACTTTTTCCTGATAAATGGTATGTAGATCCAATATGGTAGTACGTATTTGTGCTTTCCATCAAATTATTTTCGCTACATAAAAAATGTGTCGTACAAAGCCCACACTTCAAAGCTTAGATTCAGTATTAAAAATTAGATCAAACCTATTTAGGTACATTGTATGGATATACATACAAATGTATGTGAGTAACTATGTGTGAGTACAGATGGGAAAATAGACCTTTGAAAAATATGTATGTGAATACATCAAATCAATTTTTGAGGTCCATGGGTTCGTTTTCCATCAACCTACTGACACGTTATTCCGCACTGTTCATTTCCCCATGAACCAATTGAAAGGTTGGGTTCTATAAAAGTAGAAATTTTTTAATAAGTACCTTAAAAATAAGAACCAACCTAATGTAGCTACATAAATATGTATGTACATACATACATATATATGAAGATGTATGTACATGGGTGTGCGTGAGTGAATTCGATTTCGTCTGAGACATCATTCTTGCCAACAATCGTGTTCGCAGCAATATTATGAGTACAGCCAAACGCAGAAAGAGAGACAAATAAATGGTTTAAGGGGCTTGTGCGCTTGCTTGAGGAAATATTATTTAACATAAAATTTAACCTTGAACTTAAAAAATCGGAATTCGATTGTTTTAATGCTTACTCAAAATAACGTCCACATACACATACATACATTCATACTTATACATATATGTATGTACATTGCATATATGAATATATGTACATAAAGATTGGTGGAATATGTACATACTTATATATATATATATATATATATATATATATGTATAGTAGTCTGGGTTGCATTAAAAACTGGTAGAACATAGAATACATATGTATGTACATACATACATACATACAGGAATTGAAAAGGTACACCTGAAATTTTTGAAACATGCCACAATAGTATCGGTCCTTAAGACAATCTCGATTTTAAATATGTGGATATTTGTGTAAGTGTAAACTCTGAGTGTCTTTTTGACTCGATTTTAGCAAACGTTATAAGCTATTAACTTAATAAAGAGGGTTAATTGCAAATTGTTGGTATTCTTTGTTGAGTACCTGTCGCAAAAATATTCAGAATTAAAAGAGAAATCGTTTAATCTAAGTCTCTGTGTTCGTTCGTGCTTATGATGACTCCTCCAAAAGTTATGACGTCGCACAGTGTTTCGACTCTAGGCAGGTAGGTGAATATGGTGAAAATGGGGTCATTGGCGCCCCACCGCTGTGGGCGGAAAGGTTAAATTTCATCCGATTTCGATGAAATTGAGGTACACGAGTAGATGATAGACGAATAATGTGCGGTAATTGGTGCAGAGAGCTCAAAACCGGACTCTTATATTAAAAGTCAAATATATATACGGTGACCAGATTTCTGTAGGCAAAAATTGGGACATTTCTAAAGCATCGAATTCAAGCATACAATTTTATTTGTAGAATAAAAATACATAATGTTTTTTAATAAAATTTTATAAAAAAAGCACAAATATAAACAAACTTGAAAAATTATCACAAAATTTTACATACAATATATAGCTGCGATTAAATAATAGCAGCAAAATTTAAAATGATGTTGTTGGCAAGTTATATTTAATGATTTTCGTTTAAAATATGGATCGATTCTTGACAGAAACCACATAAAAAAAAGGTTCATGTTCAAAAATGCGAAACGAGCTTCAAAAAATGATCATCACAATATAAATTTTTTTTTAAATCAACGATAATTTTTAACGACTTGCAACCTTCTCTTTATTAAACTAAAATTGAATCGGCTACAAAACTGCATACTCAAACTGTTTCTAAGAAATCTAATTAAAAAAATTAAAATTTTCATGAACATTATTCGAAGTTCGATTAGTTTTTGTGCACTTTGTGCAAGCTTTGAAACTATAATTTATGTGGTTTCTCTTAAAGATCGAATCGTATTTTAAATTATAATTATTAAAAAAAAAATATAAGTTTCCAATTTGCTGCTATTATTTTACTCGCAGCTACATATATTTATTTAGCTTATACTTTTCACATCCATGATTTTTTTTAAGGAAATAAGTATTATTTTTTATAATTTCGGCGAATTCCAGTCAGTATGGTTTCATTGAAAAATAGCAATCCTATCAAATAATATTCAACAACTTTATTGAACTTGAAGCCGTTTTTTTAATGAAAAATTATTGTTGAAAAACAACAATTATTTACAAATGGTAGAAGTTATAGCTCCTCTTCAGACTTCTTCATCGCGGTCACTGGGATATAAACCAGCGACTTCGGATTACATAACCAAAGGCCTACCCACTGAGTTATGTTCGCCCCGTTTTTCCACTTTTTCATATGTTAACCCGACTACAATCAAGGGCAACTATTCTGTTGCTATTTAGACTTGATCATTTGGTTTTTGTGGTTGGTTTTTTTTTTAAGTTAGTTTCTAGATTTTAAGAATTTTGTCCTGACGGCGGGCACGTCCTAAAGTATTCCTTTTTGCTATTTGTTGGCCTAATAACAAATCATGTTCAACCATTTTATTGAGCGTGAGGCCGATTTTTTAATGAAAAATTATTGTCCACAACTTTAAAGAAAATTAAAGCAAGAATGATGGACTCCAATATAGCGAGAGTATCAGTTTGACAGAATAAAACATAACGAAGTATCATTGAAAATAAGGATGCTAGCCAAGGCATAACAAGGTGGAAGTGATTTCGACATTTCTCTCTTTTGAACTGCGACTGAAATGTCAACTCTTAACCCTATACTATTCAAAATTTTATTTATTTTTTATTTAAATTTTCAATTGTGAGCTGTACGACTGATTTTAAATACATAATTAAATGAAAAGGAATTACGGGCGCTGCGTTGTGTTTTTGGCAGGAGCCACGACAACAAACTTGTGCGTTATTTTAAACCTCCCAATTGTCAAGAGAAGCGACAACGGTGGGCAAATTGTTGTCGCAGCCGAGTACGGGCCAATTTACACGACGACTTTTCACCCTAAGTTTTTTGCACGTTCCCTTCTTCGAAAATCCTCGTGTATTTACACGATGACTTTTTATTTGCGCCGTTTCTTGCGTTTTTTTTTTGTGACATTTAAGCTTCAAATTTTCTTTGGTCAACTCTTTCGTCCTCATTTTTAAAGCAGAGCGAATCGCGAACTCAAAAAGTCAATTTGATAAAAGCGAAACGTCAAAAAAACCCATCAATTTCGCTCACCGTGTGTGCCTGCCTACCCTGCTGGCTTCTCTACACTTCTTGCCTACAAGCTTGACACGTATGACTTTCCACCCAGGGTCTGATAAAACCTATACCAGAACTCCTTGTTGAAGAAGCTGAAAGTAATTTTGAATAAATTTAATGGAAAGGAAATTTCGAATTGCAAAAATTTAGTAGCTAAATTATTGAAGTTAAGTTCTGATGTGAATTTAGAAGAACCAAACTTTTTTTTAATGTCTAATATACTTTAGAATTAAGTATTTGAATAAAAAAATAAATGCTCAAAAACAAGAAAATTGCCAAAACGATTTTATAAATGAGTGTGTTTCATTTAGTGTGTAATTTTGTGTAAGTATGCATTTCCACATTTACATTAAAACGAAAATGCAATAATTAAAATGAAGCTGATTCTAATGAGATTTTAAATATTTTCATATTTACAAAAACTTTCATTTCAAATATATTGAGTTTTATCAAATATGGGTAATGCATAACAAAAGGTTAATTTCTTTGTTTACATTTTTTGACATTACAGTCAGCTATGAGAAGGCTCGATTGAATTTCACTCTACCTTGTTGAATATGCCTTGGTGCTAGCTATGTTTGCGTGCTGGCACTTTGTCCGAAATTAAATTAATAAAGAAAACACTCAAAACCGGTACAATTTTCTCAAAATCGGTACTGTCCCGCTTAAATCGGTACGAATGGTCACCGCATACATATAGCATGAACAGATTCACTCACCTTGCAGCCTTCACAGGAATGTACACCATAATGGAAACCAGACGCCTTGTCCCCACAGACGCGACACAGCACTGTTGTACCATCGAATTCTGAAAAAATTAAAAAAATATTATTTCATTGTGAATATCTATACATTGTTATGTATCTATGTACGCATGAAGCAGAAGGCTTGCATATTTTTAAGTTTATGTCTTCAAAATGTAATAAAACCGCGAGTCAGCCATAAAAAAAAAATCATTCGCGAGGCTTCATACTATTTAATAAATCCCCATTAATGTCTTATATTCTTTCACCTATGTATAATTAAATATTTAAGTGTTATACTGCTGTGAATTTAATAAAATAGAAGTCTTACAATTGCCAGTCAGTCACGCTGTAGGAAAACTAATTTCGCAGGTAAAGAATCGTTGTGGATCATAATTTTTGCCTATTACTGGCTTAGGTTCGCAAAGCTAGGAAAAACTAAGTCTGCCTTTTTTATGATCGTAAGTCTTTGAAAAACCTGAAACACCTAGCGAATTCGAATTTATTTTAAAACCATCGCGTAATAACTCCCAGTAGTTTAGAGTTTTGGTGGCGACACATTCGATCTATAAGCTATCGTTTGGTGTATCCTTGTCCCCTTAAAGAGGTTTTGGAGGTATTTATACACATATGGTATGTATGTATATTGAGAATCTAAGATGATTGAAATTAGAAAAGAAGGTATTTGTCATTGGGCATGTATGGAACATATTCAGTGTTAAAAAACCATATTACTTAGAGCTCTCTTCTACTTTATGTTCAAAACAGTTAACGGAATATTTGAAGAATACCAACACCTATATTTTTGAGGATAAACTAGAAAGTGCTATACAAGCAAGCACAAAATTAATTACCAAGCACCAAAGTTAACCCAATATAAGTAGGATCATGTTTTTGCCCAATCATTTCATAGTTCAAAGAAGTACAGCTTAGGTTGAGTTAAGTTAACGCCGCGAGCCGATTACGAAATTTCGAATGCGGTTAATTTCGATCCCTGAGTGCTCGGTGTTTGTTCAGAAGTGAGAGCAGAAATGCTTTTATCTTAGCCTCGCGATTGTTGGATAGTCTAAAAGAAAGTATGGAGATGATTCCACTTCATCTTCCTCTTGACGACTGATACAAAAGGATCAGTTGAATTTCCTAGTCTCGCCGCATAAATCCCAATCGCACAATGGCCTGCTAGAACCCCCAACACCAACCCTTGAGAGGTAACGTGTTAAAAAATCACAGCAGAGAAACGTGTAATTTTCCTCATGTCACAAAAGGAGCCGGTTTCCCTTAGCCTAATAGCAGTTCGTGTAGGTGTGGTTCCTAATGCTCCGCTAATTCCTGTTTTACAAGTGTAGCCTTCTCTAGTGAGTTCCCCCAGACAAGGGCTCCTTGAAATAATATAGGCTTAAATCTGGTTTCCTAGAGCTAATGA
The DNA here is from genome assembly GCF_013731165.1 of Rhagoletis pomonella. Classification (NCBI taxonomy): domain Eukaryota; kingdom Metazoa; phylum Arthropoda; class Insecta; order Diptera; family Tephritidae; genus Rhagoletis; species Rhagoletis pomonella. The sequence goes on from NW_023458559.1 coordinate 82,547,797, forward strand.
ATTAATTTTGGCGAGAGACCCCACCTTTTACCGATAACTCCCCCTACAGCAGTACAAGGCAACCGACACCTTTCCCACCCTTTCCCCAATGTTAGGCTTCCACGACAGCCGCCGTTGATCGCCCACCTAGTTGCCTAGTTCAGGTAACCTTGAGCCAGATCAAAAAGGGTGTATAGAAATCGTTCCACATCATCTACATAGGCGATCGCCCGACAGCGCACTTTTTCCAGTTCCTCTAGAAGGTCGTTTACAACCGAAATCCAGAGCAGGGGAGAGAGAACACAACCTTGTTGAGTGCTCTTATTGACTCTTCACTGAGTGCAGACGCTCCCCCACTCCGCCGCGACATTTCTGTCACGAAGTAAGCTGTAGATAAGCCTTATTAAGTTGGTTTCAACCCCCAGATTATGAGTATACTTGACCATTGCCTCTGGAGGGACATTGTTGAAGGCCTCCCCTCAATATCGAAGAAGGCCCCTACTGCATAATCTTTATTCATAAAGGCTTTCTCTGACCACTTTACCAATATGTGCAGGGCGGTTCACCGACCTTTTCTTGCAATAAGCAAACTGAGCTCTTGAAAGGCAGTCACGAGGAATCACGTTTCCAATGTACAGGTCTATCAGTATCAGTAGCGTTTTTAGCAAAAGCGAAGAGACTGATAGGCCTGAAATCCCTAGGGGAAACATGAGAGCCTTTTCCGGCCTTCATGATGAACGCAACACTGACTACCCTCCAAGCCTTGGGGACGTACGCGGTCCTCACGCAGTTCGCATAAATGTACATATGTACGAATATTTTTGCCTTATAGATTTTGAAATATAGATCGTTGACTAACATTTTTCGAAAATACCTTACATATTTCTTCAAGATCCTCTTTAAGTTTTACCGACATCTTTAAAAATGTTCCACATTAAATAAAGTGCAATACTAAGTCCAATATACATGCATACATAATTTATACGACATTATATGCATGTACAATATGTGTACACATAAATATACATATGTTTATAACTCCAATCGATTGTGGGACGAGCATACATCCACACGTACGAGTGTGGGGCGCTGACATGAGATCTCTGTGATCGATTAAATTTTCATAACAAAGATAACACAGTTGGACGGGAATAATGGCATATACTATCTGCAGTGTAAACTTGTTCAGCCTTCGATTTCACAAGCCCTCTTGCTCTCCATGATTAAACCAGTACTTGTAAAAATACCCATTCGTTTTCAGTGTGTGTGGGACATTCGAAATGCATTTCTCGCATTTCCGTTTTCTCTTTACTCATACAGTGCATTGCACTTAAACAAAGTTGATCAAACGAGCGCTTACATATATAGATACATATGATCATATGTATGCAAGCATTGGCGAATGGATGCATATTAGGGTGATCGTATTTTGACTTCTAGAGATGTTTAAGTAAATTTTGACAGGATCTAACTTTCTTAAAATTTTTGCCATCTAATATAAATATTTATACACATACATGTGCATATTTAATTATATATATGTATGTAATATCAGACAGAGAAGAAGTGTCAAAATCCCATAAAAATCATAAACATAATTGCGATAATTCGTGTAAAGTTGTGAAATAAACAAAACTTATTAGTTTATTTTGAAAAATATTAGAAGAAATAATGAAATAAGAAAGAATTATATATATATACAATTTTTAATTTTTTTTCGTAGAAAATGCTCTCCCATACACGGACGCGGACACTCAAACATGTCTAGTTATGATGTTGATTCTTGCGCATGTACATACCCTGCAAAAAATTGTGCGACTAATCTCTAAAGAGAGTATTCCGAGATTCCTCTCAATCGGGTACAATTGGGCATTAATTAGTCGCAACTAGTCTCATACGGGTACTATTGGAGATCAATTAGTCTCGACTCATCCCTTACGGGTATAATTGGAGATCAATTAGTCCCCGACTCATCCCTAACGGGTACTATTAACGATTTAATGATATGTGCGCACTTAGTCAATGAAATTTCATGTGCGGCGTTGGCACACAGAGAGAGTATTCGCCTAACAAAACTGAGCACCCCGGTTCGAAATGGTTGAAAAATTTTCTGAGATAGGGCGTTTTCGAACTGGCCGCCGAGATAGGTCGATCTTCCACTCAGCCATCGATATGTTGTCACACAAATTGATTCGAGTTTTACGGCTCCTCCGAAAGGAAACTTTTTCATGGCAGAAATATTCTCGGAAGTTGTCCATTGCCTACCGATTAACAACATACCTTCTGAGAATTAGTCGGATCAGAAATCCAATGGTGCGCACCTCTTATTTTGCACATACTATGCATGCATTTTATGGAAATTGCCTTTTTTCTGCTAAAGAGATAGAGTATATTCGATTAAGAGTTTCCACGATTTAGCTTTCCCTGATTCCATATATACACATTTGATGTTGGCTAAGAAATTTTCTTGTGTAAAATTTCCTTAAGGCAGTCAGCAGTTCTTAGGAAATTTGCTACGCTTTCTAGTATGGTTTTCTTTTTTTGTAAAAACAGAGCACAGGGCAACCCATATTTGCAACAGAAACATGCCCGCTCCATTATTTCTTGAGGAAAGAATATGTGAGTAATTTGAAGTATCAGATGTCAAAAGTCCTTGGACACACACACGAAATAATGACAATTTTTTTCTTGTCCGTTTTATTGAGAGCTGCATGCTGACCTTTAGTTGTAAAGGGCAAGCAATAAGCCCTTATTCCTGATAACATGAAGGTTTTAAACGTTCCACATTTAAATTGGGCGCCACTTGCATCAACTCATGTCGAGTGCACATTTAGTGCATTGAATGCTTTTCTTCGCGAAAATCGAATAAAAATGCTGACTGAAAACTTCAAAATGCGTCTTGTGGTTCAATGTTACTACTTACAACTATAGAGATTAAAATTTTGTGAGTTAAAAACTCGAAAGGAAAAATAGTCAAAGTAAATTTTTCATATAATGCAACTAGTTCATAGTTTTTCTCTTTTTACTAGTAAAATAAACATTTCTAAACAAATTCGGGTTTTGTATTTTTAGTGCCCTTTTTGCCTTTTTTGCGATTTCTAGTGCCTTTCCCTGGCTATTTCGCTATTTTATTTTGCCTTTTCTAGCCTATTTCGTTTTCTTATTTTGCCTTTTTTTATAGGTTTTTAGGTCCTAGAAATCCGCTCCCTGGTTATTGCTGTTCTCTGTTCTGTTGTTTTTAATAACAGAGTACATACTAGTTTTTACTGTTGAATTTATACCATGTATGTATGTACATACATACATCCGTACCTCTGGATTCGAATTTTCAAGTCTGTATTTAAATACATACATATGTGCGTGCAACGTCGGTAATTTGCCATTTGCTTTATTTGTAGAAGTTCATAGTTTGTGAGGTAGCGCGTATATGTGTAGCGATAACTAAACGGGAAACAAAAACAAGAACCACAAATAATTATCAACATCGAAACAAGCTCACGAATATCTGATATTCTCGTTCTGATAGGTAAGTTTTTGTTATTGTATGGCCATGGTATATGCATGTATGAATAAAAAGGGGCAATAGCACGGAAATGAATACAAACAATGACCTTGGTATTAACTTTTATACTTTTGCGAATTATTTTTACTACGCGACATACATATGTATGTATGTACATACGGTAGCGAAAATGTAAACAGGGAAGAGACGTTTTAGCAAGTTGTGTCTATTTTTCTTTGTTGAAAAAATGTTTAATATTGCTTTATGTAAATATAGCTTATTGTTAAAAAGAAAACATGTTATTAGACATTTTAAACTGTTCATCAAAATTTGAAACTTTTTAAGTCGATTTCTTATACGACTTCGCAAGAATTACCCCATTCCCACGGGCACATTCTTGGTTCTCTGTCACTTTCTCAGACACTCATCATCATCACACTCTTTTTCTTCGCTACAAAATTGATGCAAATTGTAAAAAGTTCTGTAGATATTAAATATTGGTGATGTACACATTTATTAACTTTACTTTTAGTACTCAGAAAATGTGCAGTCAGATAAAGATAAAGATAAAGATAAAGACAAATATAAAGATAGAGATAGAGATAGAGATAGAGATAGAGATAGAGATAGAGATAGAGACAGAGATAGAGATAGAGATAGAGATAGAGATAAAGATAAAGATAAAGATAAAGATAAAGATAAAGATAAAGATAAAGATAAAGATAAAGATAAAGATAAAGATAAAGATAAAGATAA
>NW_023458559.1:82552133-82553191 GCF_013731165.1 Rhagoletis pomonella
ATTTTTCATACACTTTTGAATTTTACTTGTCACCAATTGTCAAGGATGCCGATTTTAGCATGATATAAAAATTTGAAGTTAAAACCGCTGAGAGGCAGCATGAACATTTTTGAAGTTTGCTAACATAACAAAAATATTTTCAATCTCACAAATACATTCGCACTTTCAGTCTCAAATAAGAATAAAATTGAATATTTTCATCTATTTGTTTTCTGTTTTACTTTTATTTGGCATTTGAATTGCTCTCATAATTTCAATTTTATAAAGTAGACCAAGGCATAACAAGGTAGAAGTGATTTCGACATTTCTCTCTTTTGAACTGCGACTGAAATGTCAACTCTTAACGCTATACTATTCAAAATTTTATTTTTTTTTAATTTAAATTTTCAATTGTGAGCTGTACGACTGATTTTAAATACATAATTAAATGAATGACGACTTTTCACCCTGAGTTTTTTGCACGTTCCCTTTTAAAAAGGTCTTCGAAAATCCTCGTGTATTTACACGATGACTTTTTATTTGCGGCGTTTCTTGCGTTTATTTTGTGACATTTAAGGGTCAAATTTTCTTTTGTCAACTCCTTCGTCCTCATTTCTAAAGCAGAGCGAATCGCGAACTCAAAGTAAAAATACGAAAAATTCAATTTGATAAAAGCGAAACGTCAAAAAAACCATTCGATTTCGCTCACCGTGTGTGCTTGCCTACCCCGCTGGCTTCTCTACACTTCTTGACTAGGGTCTGATAAAACCTATACCAGAACTCCTTGTTGAAGAAACTCAAAGTAATTTTTAATAAATTTAATGGACAGGAAATTTCGAATTGTAAATATTTAATAGCTAAATTATTGAAGTTAAGTGCAGATGTGAATACAGAAGAACCAAACTTTTTTTTTAATGTCTAATATACTTTAGAACTAAGTATTTGAATAAAAAAATAAATACTCAAAAACAAGAAAATTGTCAAAACGATTTTATAAATGAGTGTGTTTCAATTAGTGTGTAATTTTGTGTAAGTATGCATTTCCACATTTACATTAAAACGAAAATGCAGTAACTAAA
>NW_023458559.1:82553201-82554094 GCF_013731165.1 Rhagoletis pomonella
GTCTTTATTCGTATCTAGGGACGATATGTATGTACATATGTGTAAAGAGGCATACATTTGGATAAGTCTGTACAGTAAAATAAATTGTTGTACGCAGTAAATTTGTTTTTATTGTACTAGCTGTTTTTTAGTTTTACTTGATGTTATCTATTCTTATATATATATATAACTGTGAATGTCTGTTTGTTTATTACCTTATAACTTTTGAACCACTGCACGGAATCGCACGAAATTTTGCACACTTATTGGTTTTTCCCCAGGAAGGTTATAGGTATGGTTTTGTTAGCAATTATGGTGTCCATTTCGCGAGGGGGCGTGACACATCCCATAGGCCTGCAAATTTTTAATCAGCTATAACTTCGGAACCATAAGTCACATGGACTTGAAATTTGGTATGCAGACAAATCTATGGTAGATGCTTATAGTAAGGTATATATAAATGACTTTGTAGGAGGGGGAGAAGCATAGCTCATAGTCGTAGAATTTTTAATCAGCCATAACTTCTGAACCATAAGCCACATAAAATTGAAATTCGGTATGCAAACATATCAAGGATAGGTGCTTATAGTAAGGTTTATAATATAGGCGTGGAATTTTTTATCAGCCATAACTTCGGAACTAAAAGTTACATGACTGCTTTAATTTCTTTTGGTATGCCTTTCGAATTTAAAAGACCTTAGTTTCCAGTTCGCTTAGCTTTTGCAATGACAATAAACAAGAATGCCTTAAAGTAAAACCCGAAACTTTATCGAAAATTAAATGTATGATAACACTGTGGAAAAAATTCAGGTTAGCAAAAGTTAGGTCGATTCTGAGAGTGAGGGGTGAAAATAGAGGCTAAATTAGAAGACCCGTATCGCGGCGTTTGTTTATGTTAGTTCGAATTTTTTTTT
>NW_023458559.1:82554194-82564973 GCF_013731165.1 Rhagoletis pomonella
TTATTTTAAACTAATTTGAAATTTTAAAAATTGCCTGCACATCAGCATCAAAATACCTTTCTAGTGATATATAATTGTTTATACCTTAGAAGTATAGTTTAGCCGTAAAAGGGGAGTAAAGGAAACATGATTGCCTATTTATATAATAGATGTATGTATGTAAAAACAGGTTATTTTTTATTATTTTATTAAACAATGCGGGTTGTTAGCTTTCCAAAGAAGGAAAAAAAACCTGCTCGTTTTTACACTTTTTGAAGTAATGCGGTTTTTTGATAACGCATTTTTTGTCAGTGGCATCAGATTTGCGCAATTCGTTCTATTTTCAAAAATGAAGTGTCAAATTAAAAAGCTTGTCCTGTAGAAAATAGAGGTTTATTGCTTTAAAGAGTTGCCACCTGTTAAAAAACTAAATTAAAATTTTTTAATAAGTTAAATAAGTTATTAAGAGATGGGTGTCAATCGAAAGGTGTATGAAAAGGGTCTATTCCTTAACTACATGTAGAGTGTTGCCACCTGTTTGAATTAACGAAATTAGGTAATTGAAATTGATAGGTATCACCATAAGGGAGTCAGACGAAAGAGGTTTAGGAAGGTTTAAGCTTGCAAATATTACGAAGAGGGTTTGCCACCTATTTGTTATTTTATTACAAATACATACATTGTCCGTCAGTGATTTGTTCTGATTACATTCCTTTTAAATTACTGAACTGTTAAATTAACTCAGGAATTTTTTTACTCTTCACTTACTTCTAGCTAAATAAGTCCAACTTTTTCTTTTGTCTGATACCCATACAGATATACATATTTCCGTTACCTTATTCCCTGAAATAAAGTGAATTTGATTTTTGAAGTGAAACTTCTTTAACGGCGGTTGGTTGGTTGGGAGTAAGTTGGAAAATTCAAAGGAAATTGCACATGGAAATCTTGCAACGGAAATGGTGCAACGGAAGTGGTGCAACGGAAATGGTTGGCGCTGAAACAAGTGCTTCTTGTGTGAATGCATATGGTACTAATTAAAAAAATTTGCTATGCAACGGAAATGGTGCAACGGAAGTGGTGCAACGGAAATGGTTGGGGCTGCAACAAGTGCTTCTTGTGCGTGTGCATATGGTATTAGTTTAACAAAAAATTGCTAATAAAAAGTTAAAGAATAACACTTAGAAAAAGCCGAATACAAGAATGAAAGTAAAGGTGAGTACGTACATAGATAAAGTAAAGGATAAAGGCAAAGGTAAAAATAAAAACAAAAAAAAGATGCGTAAAGATAAAGGCAAAAATGAAGACCCAAAGTAAATTTAAACACTTTACTTATATATATATAAGGACAAAGGTGAAGGGGAATATGTAGATGAAGAAAATGATAAACACGAAAGTAAAGACAAAGAGGAGGACGAGGATACCGATAAAAGTAAAGATGAAGATAGTGGAAGAAAGATTAAAAAAAAAATTATAGTTTAAAAAACTACAACCTCCCTATTATAATTGCCATTCGTGCTGTCATCAGGTATGTGACCTGAGAATAGAAATCGCTGCATCTTTTAGGCGCATCAATATTACATAGTTACATCCCGAGCTGGGAAGGTAATAAAGGTAATTAAAGAGGAAAGGGTATAGAGAGAGACACAGAGACTCAATCTGCGAACTATCTTGGGATTTTAGAGATTTTCGGGATTCTCGGGACTTATCGGTTTTGTTACCGATGTTTTTATCGAAATTTTTGCCGATATTGTTATCAATTTTGCTATCGATATTTTCGGAAGTTTGTTATCGATAATTTTGTTGATTTTGTTATCGATCTTGTTTTCGAAATTTATCGATTTAGTTATCGATATTTATCGATTTTGCAATCCATATTTATCGATTTTGTTATCGATGTTTTTGTCGATATTTTTATAGGTACATATATCGATTTTGTTATCGATATTTTTGTCGATTTTATCGATATTTGACGATTTTGTTATCGATATTTATCGATTTGGTTATCGATGGTTTATCGATTTTGTTTTCGATATTTATCGATTTAATTATCGATATTTCTCGATTTTGTTATAGAAATGTTTATCGATCTTGTTATCGATATTTTTATCGATATTTTTATGGATATATATATCGATTTTGTTATCGATATTTTACCATTTTTGTTATCGATATTTTTGTCGATTTTGTTATGGAAATTTTTATCGATTTTGTTATCGATATTTTTATGGATATATATATCGATTTTGTTATCGATATTTATCGATATTGTTATCGATAGTTTTGTCGATTTTGCTATCGATATATATCGTTTTTTTCCTTAAAATAACATAAATGTAATTAGAGAGAAAAAAAGAAAAAAATATAACCTATATGTAAGCAAAAGCAGATATATGTATGTATTATGCATACATATATGTATGTATATTGTTTATAAGAAAAATAGATATGTATGTAACGTAAGTTTCACTTCTCCAGTGTGGTCCAGGCGCACTTACTTTTTTAAATATGTGGCAACCCTTCTACGTGTCGTTTAGAAGTAAAGAATTTTCAAAACCATTTCAATTGATATCCATATTGTAATACCTAATTCATTTAACTTATTAAATATATTTTAATAAAATTTAAAACAGGTGGCAACCCTTTCCAAAACAAATAAAACTTTATTGCACATCTACAGGCAAAGTCCTGTCATTTGACACCTCACTTTTTAAAATAGAACGACCCATATGTATGTACATACCTATGTAAATGCCACAAGAACCCAAATCGCCAACTTCAAACTGCATTTACAGTGAAAGTATGAAAGTTATCCAAAAATAAATTGCATTTTTGAATTTAGCGTCCTCAATTTCACTAAGAAGTGAATTTTTATTTAAGTCCGTCCATAATTCTATTTTTGCCCACATTTTATATGGAAAGGAACCACTGTGCGGCGTGCGCACTCAGTCATGAAATAAGCCGTTCAGTGCACACATCGATTAACACCACTTTTTGAAAAATCTGAAATTTAAGTGTCCAAGCAGTTGGTATAGTCAAAACTTATTACGGATGAAATAACATATTTAAAACAACATTATATATTTATAAGCTAAAATCGTTTACAAAAAACCAAGTTAAAAAAAAATATCCAAACATGAAATTTTAACATTTTATTATAATTAAATGCCACAGTTTTAAAAATTTTATAAAAACATCGTCATGTACATATAGTCATGCGAAAAATTATAGGGACGCGACATTTTGACCAGTTTTCGCTATTTTTCTTTTGATTGTTTCATGTTTGTTAGTTTTTCATAGAAATACAGTTCATTATCAAGCGTACACCTTATACCAATTTCAAAATTTAGAGACAAATTAGAAAAAATGAATAAAATATTACAACAACAGAAAACTTTTTATTTAGAATATTGAGAAAAAATTTAAGCATGTAGTTTTATAACCCATTAAATTCCAGCTCGAGAAAGTGCAAGTTTCAAGTGGCTAAAAAATCGCGTTGATTTTTGAAAAATTTTTTCCTGAATTTTTCTGTTTTTTCTGCATGATTTGAAATTTGGACTTACATGTAAGATTTTTGTTAGATAGTAGGCTGTATTTGTATAAAAAAAATAAACATTAAACAAACAAAAGAAAAGAAAAAAATACCGAAACTGGTCAAAATATCGTGTCCCTTTTATATTTCACATAACTGTATATATTTATTAGATAAGTGGGTTTATTATGCGAAATGAAAAAATTGAAAAAATCAGAGACACACTGAACCAAAAATCCATCTCTGGATCAAAGAAAAACTTTCCTTACTTTAAGGTCGAAAATTCTTCCGAATGAGTAAAAAATTCTCCCGAATGAGTAATTTTTTTTTGGAATGTGTAAAAACGTACACGAAAATTTGGAACCGTGGATGTAATCTATCATTTTGAAGGAATGTTGGGCATAAAAAGAAGATAGAACTTCTTTAGTGCTATTTCGTTCCCATTTTTCTTTAATTTGATTGCTGTTTTTATTCAATTAAGAGACATTTTTTTTTTGAGTGTACAAATACAATACTTATTTGCTTTAGGGGTTACAGAAACATTGCAGTTTTTAAATTTTTCCTAAATGCAGTCACATAGGAGGTGGGTGTAGTAGTTAAAGGCAATTTGGTACATTACTCGTATGTCCATAGATAAGTCTGAATTTTCTTCTTTTATTGTTGTGGCCAGCTTCTATGTGCATATGTATTTATGTGTGTACATATTATACCGTTGACCATTAACCTTATTAATTTTTTCTTTCGAATCCTTCAGTCAGGCTGGCGACGAAACCCAAGGTGGTGTCAGCTGCGTTTATTGTGCTAATTTCACTTTCTTGCCAGGGGTTGACCTACTTAGCAGGCAATGCACCCAAACGTAACAGCATAGCTTTCAGTACGTCGCTTTATATCCTGCGTACATTCTTTTAATGTGCATGTATGTACATATGTATATATGTAACTATATATTCAGTATAAACACTGGAAAGCAACCACTTAGCGGATCATGAGCGCAGATTGGTCTCGACTTCGTGCAAAAAAATCTGCATTCGAACTGAAGCGTAATATTCAAGTACATAGGTATGTACAACATACATATATATAACGAAAGAGTAATGACCGCACTAGCGATGACTTCAACGTGCATGCTAGCGACACTTCTTTAAATTGGCAACATGTAGTTATAAAAAATGCGTGTGGAATTCAAGCATTCAGTAGGTAGTACCGTATATTCGAAATCATCCAAATTATACAAGTACACAACACTATCCAAAAGACCAATATAAAGTTGCCTTACTCTCTGCCTATAGCAAAATTACAAGAAGAGCAACAAAACCATTAGAGCAACGAAAAGCGAAGCTCAGCCAGGTCGGCTCCGTTCAGTAACCTCACCAACACATCGAGATTTTGCACACAATCGGGAATTTACGCCAGCAAGCGGCGAAACGATATGAAGTAATAAACACAAGTGTACTTGTGTGTGTATGTATGTACATACGTACATATCTATGTATATACATTTGTATACGTACATACATATATACACTATATATAGAGACAAACACATGACCGCAACTGCAACTGCAACGGCTCACTGAGTGAACACCGACTGCATAGAGGCAACACATGCGCATTAACTAAAGAAAATGTCTATGAATCTATTATACCCCATAGGAAAATTATCTACGATTGCACCAAATGCTTACGAAATCTGTGGGTTCCATTGCTGTATGTTATTCGTTATATTCGTTGTTCTATATTTCCGAAACAACAGCTCGAAGGAAAACAACTTTTTTACGGGAGGAACAGTACCAAAATCGTATTTATTCGGTTCTAGCATTGCTGTACGTTTCTGCTTTTGTTGCCATTGTTTACATATGGAGCTCTGTTACGACGAGCTGCGGGTAGTGCTTCAGAATAATCGATTGCACTATAAATAGTAAGTTTTTTCATCGAATGTGGTTTTTGTTTCTCAGCTGAACATATGCCGCAATTTTCTAAAGAATGAGGTATAGTTAGATATTTCCTTTGCTAGTGTACGTACATATCCACTTAAAAAAAATCTTTTGATCTGTAAAATGTCGATCTTTGTTGACTATGTATAGATTTAGGAAAAGGGTTTTCGGCACTCCAATCAGTTATTTTTCTTTTTTTTTTTGTCTTTCGATGGTCGGATTTTCGCTTATAACTAAACTAAAACAAGCATCTATTGTGCGACGTTTAATTAACATTCCACACAGTGCGGCTAAGCACTATATGGAAACCTTCTGCTGGGGATATCTCTTAAAAAGGTATAGGCATGTTCATGCGGTTAGATTTTAGGTGAATGTTACTTTAAACATTAAAAGTTTGTATTTTATTAAGGAACAAACTCTAAACTCGAGAAATCTCTTAAAACACATAGGTAATCTACTTGGTATCTCAAAAATCATAGGCATTCGAAGTAGCTCAATTGTGTATTATTCAAATACCAAAAAATCAATTTTTTTCCATGGATCGGCCTCCGCGTGCGAAACAACTGTAACTTGTAAAAAGTCGTATATGTAAGGCGTTTTGTCAAAAATTAAAAAGTGAAATAGTGGATTACAAAAAGAAAACTTTCTCTCAATTAGACTTTCTTCTAATTAACGCCAAAGTTTAGTATAATCTCTGTATAATTTCTGTGCCGTTTTTGGCTCTTCTGAAATTATGCGATTATTGAGATCGATTTTAGTCGCTAAACCAATAGATGTTTATATTGATGTTTTCGTACAAATCAAAATATTAAGATTACTCTATTGCAGGTACATATATGCAAAAGATAAAAATTTTCTTTCAGTTTGCAAACAAGAATATGTCTAATTATTCTTTTTATCCAACTAGAAACCGAATGACCAGTGTTCCATGCTAGTGCCGTCTTTGTGGAATTAAAATGCGTGTAAGCACGCATTTACATATGTGCATTAATACGTACATATGTATGTATGTACGTAAATACATACATATGTGTAACTATTAATGTATGTATGTATGTACGTGTAAGCCCAACTGCAATTCATTTGAATTGTAATGCAAATCAGGAATGCCGTCACATCAACCAACTAAATAAGTCAATGAACTGACTTCTATTTAGAGAAGAAACGGGATTTACAGCTAGTCCCATAGCTTGCACTTCGCTTGCTGGTGCCTTATTGTCACAATTAAATTGTTAGTTTCTTTGTTGCAATTCGCATTTATAGAATGAGAACTGACTTTGAGTATCCTATTTACAATATTAACTGAATTATAAAATAATTTTCTTTTTTTATAATATTAACTATTGTGGCTGTTTCCTAAGAAAAAAATAAAAAATAAATTTTTGGCTTTTACACTTTTGCCAAGTGTTTCGCCAAGCTTCTCCTCCAGTTTGTGGTGTGCGTCTTGATGTTATTACTTGGGAAGACAAAAATATGCACAAAAAACTTAATTATATGATCATTAAAATGACTCCAAAATGTTAAAAATATGCTTGATACATGCCCCAAAGATGTACATACATATGTACTGAAAATTAACGCTCTACGTCACAAGACTTTGTTGGGCAGAATTTGAAAGATGAAAATTATCCAGGTGAAAATATTCCAACATTTTATTGAAGTGTTGCTTCACACAAAAAAAAAATTGTTGCTGATATTGAGCAGTTACAATAGATGCAGAATAAAACTCCCTGCTCAGTTCGCAACACACCTGGAAACTGTTAAAAAGCTTTCGCTAAAAACGAGAAATTTTTATTGAATTTTTCAACCACAAAGACCGGTTTAGCGCGAAACTTAGCTATTGGAAAACAACAGTCTAAATATTTTTACGAGTATATTAAAATTGTTTACTGGAAGAAAGTAACGGGACTTTCCGTTGTCTGTCAGCTTTTTCTTTTTGTCAATCAAACAAACCTCATCAGCAACCCTGGCTATCTCCCCAAAGGTATTGTGAAATGAAATTATGCGAAAATTTATTGACTTATTACCAATATAATCATTTTTAAGCATTTTAATGCATTTTCGCCAAAAATATCCATTTTGTGTCATAATATGCATGTGCATATGTCTTCCGTAGTTATTACACAAATGGAGTGAACTACAATTTTACGCCGCCCCCGATCGGCAACTGGTTTTATGAGAAGTTTTTCAAGACAGATTGCCTGCCGATGGCCCAACAAAAAATCGGAAATCGCTTTTAGTAGTAACGTGTTCTAGAAGGCATAGCGTTATGATGCCTTCGAATTTTTTCGCTTCTTTTAGGCGTTGCCGGTAATGCAAATTAGATGGTCCTACAATGTTTTATTTGTTTCGCTTCTTTCCTTCATTTCGAGGAATGAAAAGTAGAATGCTGCATCGTAGTCAGCCGAAAAATAGAATGAATATCCAAAAATTAATTTTCTATCGATACTTTCTGTGGAAATTTGTCTCGCATAAAAATCATGTTTTGCTTTGTTCGATTTGCAGCGAAGTTGAAGTTAGTCAATGAAGTGAAGTACAAGAGTGAGGAAGTACAATTTTAAGCTTAATTAAATATGCATGTATGTACATACGGATTTTTAAGTAAAATCTAAATACCTAAATACATACATACATATGTATGTATAAAAACTGATTTATAAAAATTTAAACTAATTTTAATCTTTTAAGACAATCTGTATTTTCTGTTTTCAATTAAATATAAATAAGTATGTACTTATCTAGGCATCCTACATTTGTTTCTCTGTAAGGTATTCTTTGTTCGCTTCTCTGGATTCGGGCTATCCATGCGTTCTCCCTTCGTTCGAAGGTCATGCTGCGGGTAAGGGCTTACGGCCAATGACTAGGGATGCAAATTTTGGGGAGTAACATCGATACATCGATGTTTCGATGCATCGGAAAAATGAACATCGATGCTAAAAAGCATCGCCAGAAAAACATCGATATATCGATGGTTTCCGATATTTCGAAATTTGTTAGGAAAATTTAATACTTTTCAATTCCAACTCTCTGTAATTCAATTATTGCCTTTATTTATTTACCATTTCTTCCCAATAAATAGAATAGAAATGCATGCCGTCGTAAGTTCGTTGAGCCTAAAGTTCCAAGGCCCGATTTCGTTGAAATTTCAATGGGATCTCGGTCCTTTTGTAATGACTAAGCATGCATTTTTAATATCGAAAGATAAGAGTAAACTCAGAATTTCTGAATGTTCCTTTTAAAAGAATAAATATTAAAATTCATGGCCAGTCAAAAAATTTTAGGAGCATAATTCGATGTTAAAACATCGCTGAAGCGATTTTAGGAAATTGTAAACATCGATGGCAAACATCGAATTTCGAACCGATATTATCGATGTTTCAAAAATATCGATGCATCGTTTGCATCCCTACCAATGAAATGCCCATGTTAAAATTATGCCTTCTTGAAGCGAAAGGATAAGTGATTTCTATCGCCTAGCTCGTTTCCACCTTCGTTTCTGGGGAAATCGTGTTTTTTGCTGGGGGCGACAGCTGTTAAAAAAACTTTTTCCAATTTAGAGGTTGGCAGTACGCACCTCTAACCGCCCAGCCACAGCGATCGATATTTGTTTTTTTTTTTTGTGAAGTGAAACTTCTTCGCTTTGAAAGTGTTCCTGTTTTTTTAAATTTGCCCATATATGTATGTAGATACACTTAGACGAGCGTTCTGCGCTAACTGCCCCTAAGTAGCTTTCATGTGTACATATGTATGTATATATTTACGTACAAGCACACGCAGTGTACTTAGCAATTTTGAAACAATGTAAAACCACAGAGCCCTCATCTACAATAATGTCGAATTTCAGATAAGCATTAAAACTACGAAAAATTTTGAAATACTAGGTGGAGACGAACATCATTATTATCTATTTTTAATCAATGAAACGGGTTTTTATGTCGAACTTTGTCACTGTATTTTTTGCCATTAATGATATTGAATTACCCCTACTCACTCTAAGGGCCAGTCTTCAGTGCACGACTGTGATTTAAACTTGGTTAAAACGCTCGATCTGGCTGGTTTAAAGTAAGAATAGTCAATCAGTTTACGTGATCTAAGTTTAAACTTGCACTGAAAAACTGGCCCTAATACAATAAAACCAGAAATTTTCGGCATACTTGTGACTGTTTAGCAGCAAACAAGTAATAAAAAATCGTTTAAAGAATGAAAATTGTCTACATTATTTAAACAAGAAAATTTTAAGATATCCCACCTCGATAATATTGTACTTATTTATAAAATTGAATTCTTATTTAGGTAAACTTCAAAACCGTCGTATTTCAATTCGGTTGTCAGCATTAAAGTTGTATGTGCATAAATATAGACACACAATTCTAATTACAATAGGGGTATTCTCGAACCGTTGAACACATGAAACAACAACAACATTATGCAATCATGCTATTTATGCTATCTATGCACCATGCTAGATAGAGTATGCAACGGATCGAGAATACGCCTAATATGATAGAATTGTGGAAAGGCAACAGATAAAGTTCATTAAACCCAGCTAACCTGCGAGAGCGCGCTAGTGTCTGCTTCACAAAACTAACCTACGTAAAACGAAAAAACCTTGATGCACATTCATATGTACCATATATGTATGTATGCATGTGTAGATAACATATGTATGTAAATGTGTACGTATACAAGCATACATATGTATGTATATGGATAGGTTTGTATACATGAATATATGTATATATATTATGTTTATATATGCACATTAGGGTGCTCCTTAAATGTAGGAAGCAAATCTTTACATCAGATTTAGTAAACCTCAACCGCTATGTTGATGCTACTATAGTTAGTCGAAGATTTCATATATACATTTTTGGTCCCGATTGGAGACGGTTAATGGATGTCGCACAGGGGTCAATGTTCAGATTACCCTAAGAAGACGTCTTAGCTGACTCCAATCGGGACAAGAATTTATATGCAGGGCTGCAAACCACCCCAAAAATCGGTGCGCGGTTAGGTTTGGTGGCTCGAACCACTTAGAAAAAGCTTGTACCGGTGCAAGAACCGGTTCACGAGTATCCCAGAACCGCGGTTCGGTTCGGTTCAAGTGGTTCAATTTCTTTATGCCAAATTATATAAATATTTCAAAAATATGACAAATCCATAATATAAAAATTAAAAGCTTTGTTATTGCGATCAAATTTAAATATCCACATGTATAGTGGTAGAAAAAGTAGGGGCGCGACATTTCATCAAGTATTGGCTATTTTTCTCTTCTTTATTTAATGTTTTTTTTTTTTTTAACCATATAAACCCACTTTTCAAACGTTATGCAAAAAT
>NW_023458559.1:82569973-82591329 GCF_013731165.1 Rhagoletis pomonella
TTTTTTTTCTATTCAAAACAGTAAGTGTGGCACCTTTCTGAAATCTTTATTAAATGAGCAATTTTACATTTTTTTTTTCACCCGAGATAGTCAAAGTTGGGGAAGAAAATATCAAAAAGTTAAAATTCCAGAAATAGTCCTAATTTTATGATGGTTCCTTAATTTATTTTAACTACATTGCATTTGAGTATGGAGAGGCAACTATCTGGAAGTATTTTACATAAAAAATTTACTAAGTATTGCCCGGTTTGTAGTTGCAGTTAAAGAAAACACATGAAAAGGCACGATTTTTTTTAAATTCGAAAAAATGTAAATATTTCAAAAACGGTGACACTTTTACCTGAAAATTTTTTGTTTATCAGTGAGCTCACCCCCCCACCTACCTTGCCCTAAAGTTTGGCACGTTACTTCTGGGACACCCTGTATATCGCACACCTAGATCTAAAGTGCGGTCAACTCAAAAAAAAAAATAATAAAATAAAAAGTGGGGGTTTGTTTTGCTTAAAATAATTCACAGGACTTACATCCAGTTAATGGAGATATGTTTTCTTCGTGATTATGTACATTAACTAAAAAAACTACTGTTTTACCTATTTTTATTTTATTTGCGTTGAATTGGTACGATCCACAAGCTATTAAATTTCCCTCTCTGAGTTTGGAGTTAGCTCACTTTAGATCTATGTGTGCAATATAAACAAATCACACGGATTGTTACATTTCTCAACAAAAAGTGCTTTTTGTCGAAAATGGTAGTTCACCTATCTTAGAAAATGCATTATCTTCAGTTTTGTATAAAGAACGAAATTCCATCGCGAAATTGTATTTAAATGAAAACATAATAATAAAAAAGATACACAAAAGGCCGACCGCCTGGCAAATGTGTGGCTCGCATGATTATAACAAGCAATCGATAAAAAGTCGATAAAGCAGACTGGCGTCAAATTTTAGCAGGCAGTCGAGAAAACGGCCCTAAACAAGTAAAAATTACCACTCGTGCTCATATACCCGTAGTTGCGTATGTAACGTATACGCCCCGTAGCACCATACGTAGTCATCTAACACATTTACTCGCACGCCTTCATTTAAAAGCCATATTATTTAAAAGTAATTAAATATTGGCGTTTAAGATTTTTATATATATTTTTCGTCGTGATTATAACAATTATAGATAGAAAAATTACAAAATAGCTGCGACTAATATTCTGCATGCTGCTATTTTTTTTTTTTTAATTTCGTGGTGCACTCTTGAAACTTCGCAGATATTTTGTATTTGGTGCCAACGTTCACTGCCTTCAATATGAATATTCTCTTTGAAAACTTCCGAAAGTTATTAAAAAAAAAAACAAAAAACAATTATGATTTCTTCGAGTGACAATGAAAAAATTAATAATTTCGGCACTTTTTCGCCTAAATACACATTTTGGGGCTAAAATTGTTCAAATACTTGCTTTATTTTTTATTGTACTTGTTTCTGAAACTCCATTTATTGCAATAAAAAGCTTTTTTTTCTGCCGAAAGAAGGGAGTTAAAAAACAACTCGTGAGATTTGCTCATATGTACGTATTTATGTACTACGTGAAAATTCGTGCTGGTTTCATTTTATTCTGAGCACAGTAGTTACAACGTAAGTATTGCATAGTGCAATGACTTTCGCACTCGGCAACAATATGCAACGTACATAGACAGTATGTACACTCTACATCAGTGATTTCCAAAGTGGTCCAGGTGGACCCCCAGGGAGACTCGACGTGAGAAAAATATGGGGGTCCACGAAAATTTATCTGGTTTCGATAGTAAAGAACCAAAATGGTTGCTGATATCCTTTTTTTACTTTACTTTGTTTTAGTGTTGTATAGTGCTCTTGACGCATTGCTACACTTACGTGTCTTTATATGTGGGGAAGCCTTAAAATACACCTGCAGACTAAAAAGAAACGGATGTTGGTATAATACTGAGTGGGGTGAGGTGAAAATTTCTGGCGACAGAGATTTAAGCACTTATGTCTTTTCAATGCTACGGGATAGTACTCCACCATTACCTTTGGTGAAGAGGTTCTATAATGTTGAGTTCCCTGAGGCTGTATGCTGGTTTAATTCCAGTACTGAGCCCGGACTCACACATTGCGGAATCTTCAGTGGGGACAAGCTTCCATCTTCCAGGCTGAGGTATTTGCAATCCTCAAAGCTATGGACTATGTGGTGGAAAATAGGTGGAAAAGTTTACATGTTTGCAGTGACAGTCAAGCTGCACTGAATGCACTGACCAGCCCTATATCTAAGTATTTCCAAACTACGTCGGCAATACAAGTCTCGACTAATTATGTTGGTAAACATAACGAGCTTGCTTTACTCTGGGTGACAGGCCACTCGGGAGTACCTGGTAAAGATACGTCTAATCATTTGGCCGCAATTGGTTTAGACCAGGCATTCCTCGAGCCACATCACTCCCCACTTTTGCCATCGCGGCCACCATCAGAAACTTCGCTCAGCAATGACTGGAATGCAATCGAGGGGATGCAGGTGGGCAAAGCTCATGTTGCCTTCAATCTCAGAAGGTCTATCTCGTGCTCACACTGAACAGACGGGACCGCAGATAACTTGTTCGGCTGCTTACTGGTCATCTGATCGTGATAGGCATATATGACAACTCCATTTGCTCTTCCTGCCCTGAAAACGATAAGACGGTGGAACACTTTTTGTGCTTCTTGCTTGCTTGGTCGTTTGTCACCGATTTTGCTAGATTCGGCAGTGAGTGAAGATAATGTAAATAACGCAAGCGCTCGGAGTGGTCTTAAAAAATATATATATTTCCTCAGAACGCGAGAGCACTTTAACAACTTTACGAACTATGTTTCTAAAACTTGGAAGTGTTTAATCACATTATCTATATACCTATTTCTAAAGGTTATTTTTCTGTTACCCAACGATATCTCCTTTAATATTTTATAAAATTTAGCGAATGATATCTCATTGTGAAGAGGTAAAGTTCACGTGCCTGCAAAAAATTGTCACTTCGTACCAATTTAGTTATTTATTAAAAAAAGGGTTTTAAAAAGCTGAAAGCTCTGTATCCGGACAAAGAAGCGCCATATATTTTCTAATGCTCCATCAAATTGATTGAATAAAACACAATTTTGAAGGAAAGCTTCACCGGTTCAGCTAAAAAATAAAAAAACATTATGGGTTGCCACCCGCTCAAAATGTTAGTGACTTAAGTATAAATCGACTAAAATATTACAACGCGCTCAGGGAATGAAAGGCATTTAAATACAACAGGGTTGCCAACTATTTAAAAATTTAAATCTCTATACATATGTATAAAAAAAAGTTGTTAACGTAATACCAAGCATAGCTCTTGAATGGATTGTCCTATATGAGCTGCCTTTTTCGTTGTGTTTGTCTCTACCCAAGGAAAACTGAAGACATTTTCTGAATGGAAAATTCCTGAATTTAGATTTTCCACAGACTTTGTACAAGATTTTTTTTTTTAATTTTTGTTAATTGTATCAACGCTAAAAAATTATACAGATTAATTTATGTTAGATTAGAGTAACTGTGTCATGGAATTCCAATTAAAAATTTAAGATCCGCTTTATCACAGGCTTCGTTTTCCTCGAACTGGTCTATTTTTCACTTTTCGTTTCCATGTATTCACTACGGGCGCATGAACAAATTTCGGGCGAATTTGATTTCGGGCGAAACCCACGATAAGGCGGAATGAGAATATTAGGCGCGTACATTTCTTTTGCGAATATGGATCGATTGCTTCAAAGATAGTTTAATGCATCGGCGTTGTACCTTCAATGTCCGTGTTCAGCCTTATCCTAAGTTTCGCAAAAAAAAAAAAAATCACCCGAAAATTATTCATCCACCCATAGTGAATACATGGAAACCAAAAGTGAAAAGCGAACCGGCTGGGGGAAAATTAAACTCGTGATAAGGCTATGAAACATTGGCTCACACAACCGCAATTTTAAAGATAGGCGATTAGCAGTGCACATCGAAATCCTCAGCAACGCGCCCAAGTTAATCGACAGCCTTGAGTGCTTGCGTCGCGAATTCATGCCCATTAAAAACTGAAAGAAAAGCGGAATCCCAATCTGCATCGTACAGTGAGAAGAAGTACGGTGAATATCCAATTACTTCGACATGCCGCACCGTTGAGCAAACCGAAAATGGCAGTGTAAGATATGCCTTCTGACGACCCAAAAAACCATAATCAGAGCAAATAAATGTGCCACAGGAAGTTGGTTAAAGTATTGTATAAATGTTGGGCGAGACGAAGTTCGCCGGGTACGCTAGTTTTAATAAACGGAACACAAGGAAATATTTTATTTTTATTTTTATTTCTGCCATTCCGAATTTAGTTTTGAAACTCACACGCGATGCAAATTAAAATCGCTGGATACAATCTTCAAATTTTTTTTGACGAGCTTTGGCAATATGTTTACGGTGACCATCCGTCCTGTATTATACGGGACAGTCCTCTTTTTTGACCAATTGTCTTGGTAATTTTTTTATTTTATACGGGACGCCAAATGTTCTGTATTCCTTTTCACGCCCTGCATTTGTCCCGTATTCAGTGTTCGGCATTTCGATGCCTTAACATCCCATTAAAATGGCATGTCTATGAAACAGTTTTAAGTGATGTTGGACTATGATTGTAATTTTCTCCATAAATAGTTATTAGTTTCTAATCTGAATGCCTGTGATTCGAATAGAAAAATGCATACAGTGACCAAAATATAAATTAGGACTCGACATTTTAGTAACGTTTGGTTATTTTCATTTTGTTTATTTTATGTTTCTTATTTTTCTATGGAAGTAAGACATTTTTCCTAACAAAAACCATATAAATCCAAATTTCCGACTTTGTGCAAAAACTATGAAAATTAATTCTGCAAAGTTTCACCAAACTTTCAAACTTTTTGATCTTTTGAAGGTTTGTAGCTCATTAAAATTCATTATAATAAAGTGCAAGTGCAATGTGTCTGCTCATTTGCTTCTCTTTTAAGAATATTATCGAACATACTTCGTACGAAAAAAATGCGTAACACCGTCAAAAAAAATATAAATCCAAAAATTAACGGTATATCCTAGCTACTTCGAACTTGCATTTTATTGTATTAAAATTTAAGGAATTTTTTGTACCAAATTTTGTGGAGAAAAAATCTCGAGAAAAATATCCTATAGGTTTGAGATGTTACTTTAAGGATGCTCTTTCAGCTCTAATACACTTAGGATCATTGAAGAAGGTTTTAAGATCTGTTAGCTTGTGTGGAAAAAATAGCAAAATTATTTGTTGTCCCGTATTCGGCCCCCATAAATATGGTCACCGTAAATATGTTAGAAATGTTGCAGCAGGGGATCCACCGAAACCAGTAAAGTTTTGAACGGGGCTCTACAAGAAAAAAGTTTGGGAACCTCTGCTCTACATAGTAGGCAATCGGACTAACTACATTCTCATAGGAGGACATATGTATGTCCTCAAACGTGCATTAACTCAAAATTATCCGTTTTTCAGAAAACGAGAAAAGCTCTTTGGTAGCACATATTAATAATATGAGCAAGGGAGACTTTACTTTAATTTTTTTTCCACATATTACCACACAGTACATAATTTTGCTTTCGATTTTCCTGGAAGGACAAATATCCAAAATAACAAATTAATACAGTTTTGTGTAACGTGTGCGATAAATGTGTACATGTGTATGTATGTATGTATGTATATATAAATATTTTTATATAAGGATCAATCTGTTTCCGCCAAAGCTATATGTAAAAGCTAGCAAAATAGTTATCGAAATGCGTCTGGAAAAATCTTTT
Source organism: Rhagoletis pomonella (assembly GCF_013731165.1). NCBI lineage: Eukaryota > Metazoa > Arthropoda > Insecta > Diptera > Tephritidae > Rhagoletis > Rhagoletis pomonella. The sequence continues at coordinate 82,575,799 of NW_023458559.1, forward strand.
CATCAAACATTTACTAGATCAACCAGCAATTACTTATATATGTACGCATGTACACAAGTTCCTATGGCAACAAACTCCCGTTAATACTCATTAAGATAACAGTATTTCGTTGCATACCTCAAGGAGTTTAAATATGATGAGCCAATAATAAATATTGCTTAAAAATAACTGTTGCCCCTAAATATATGCAAAGTTATTGAGTATCTAATAATACAGCTATATCCAACCGTTTTAGCTCTTGATTCTCGCACGCATTTTCTCGTGTAAGCATGCACACTGACACAAATGGAAAACATTATGTATTTGCACAACTTAAAGTTTCAACTAAAAATACTCTCTCCTGCTATTCGTGTAAGCTCTCTCATGTTTATCTGGTTTTGAGAACTATTGTAAGTGTGTTCTAGAGAGTATTGTGGCAATCTGTTTTATCGAAGACAGTTTTATGCCACACTGTGCCTAACCTAAATAAGTGGAAGAGGTTGATGACACATATCGGTAAGTGCATTGAACTGTTTTGTAGTAAAACAGGGCTGCGAACTTCGTATGCGGCACATTCAAATGCATGCATATGTACATATGTTTGTACATACTTAGGTAAAATAGCCGCATGTGCATATATACAGATGCGCGCATTCATACATATAATTTGATCGTGCTACATATATGAATAAGTTGCAGCTACATTTGAGTAGGTATTAATGCACAGATGTGACATATATTTGTGTGTATATTCGTACCTACACAAATATATATGTGCATATGCATTTAGATAACACAATATTTTATTGCAGTGGCGATTCCCATTCCATCACAGCGAATGCAGAATGTAATTAAAGAATAACTACATACATACATACATTCACACAAATATGGTCATTATTAATGCAAAAGCCCAAAATTTACAATTTAGACAATTTATAAAAGAAGAAAGACTTTTAAAGTTAGCATAAAAGTTCTTGAAGTGAAATAAGTATGAATGCACTTAAGTTTGGAACAAATATTTTTTTTTAAATCATATGTATGTATGTATGCATTTTTAAAAATATAAAAAAAATGTACATACATACATACATACATAGTTTCTATATATTATGTAATGTGAATAAATGTTAAATTTAATGTTACACCATAAATATTCTATTGTGAGAAATACATATTTATCTACATACATACAACTAAGCACACATTTTACTATAAATATTAAGATGGACCGAGTTCGAAATCGAATTTTATAATCTCCGCCAGCTATGAACAATTTCATGTTCCAGTAAAACCAGTGGCCGACAATACATACATACATACATATGTATTTGCAAATGCATACATATTTACAAAAATACCTACATATGTATGCATCCAAACTCAGAATACACACTTATGTACATATATGTATATTAGTGCGTGCATATACAAGTTTATATGTATATGTACGCGTTTTTCTCTCTATGACGTACTTCTCTCTCTGCTGTTTATGGCTCACGAGTTTTCTTACTATTCACACCAATATGAATTTGTAATAGTATTGTATAACAAAAAATTGACATTGAATGAGTTCATTAACATCAAGCCTGGTCAATTACCGCCACATTCGCCGGGGCTAAACTAACAAAATTGACGGATAACTGCAGAATGGAGCAAACAGAAATAAGTTTGTGTGAAGATTAGTGTGGAATTGCGATTACGTATAACATATATATGTATGTAGATATGTATGTATGAATTTACTACGCATTTTAACAAAATGTTCGTAAATAATAAATATTTTCGAATCAACAAAAACCCTAGATTTAATCCAGCAGCAAATCGTACTATCTCAAGAACATCTTGAAACACGCATATTTTATTATAGTAATGTACCCAAGAACGTAGCATGTTCTGCTAAGAATTGCAAAAGCTCACTTTAGTGCGGTGATGTCATTAGAAGAAGTTCATTTTGGCAAGTTTTGAGTCGCCCAAATTTATTTTGGCATACATGTGTATATACATACATACATACATATGTATATTTATATATAGTACATAAGGCTGGTCTAATATTATACAGGAAAACCTCCTTTTTGGAATTTTATTACTGCCACCCCAGAATTATAGAAAACTGAAAATAAGGAAAACGGTTAGTATTTATTCGGGTCGTCGGGGAGTTTTAGGGTTTTCCATATGTTTTACATGCGAAAAATTCTTCAAACAATAAAATTATGATAAATATTTAGCTTTAACACAGTTAAATATCTTAAAAATAAATTTATTAAAATGAGTTCACTTTGGGCCAGTTTTGAGTCGTCCAATTTTTTGGCATCCATGTGTATTTATATGCGGCTTCGAAATTCGTGCACACCCAGCGTAGACCATTGCAACCGCAAAGGCAGTATACATACGTTTAGGGGTTTGATACTTGTCTTTTCTGTAAGCCCACTCAATGCAATATCAGCGACAAAAAGCTGCTATAAGGCATGCCATAATTTTTAAGTATTTCTTTCTTACGACTTATAACAGCTAATTATAAGTTGTATTTGTATCTGTATTGTACCCGATCTAATGCAAGCTCTAAAGACTCTAGGAGATAAATAGATAGTTAAAACAGGGTCTATCAATTTAAATAAGACGTGTCAAAACTTACAACATGTAGCCCAGGACTGAGTATATCCGACTGGAACGAAGGAGCGAGCCTAGTCCTACCGGGGGTTCGGTACTTGGTCAGTCGGAGACTTAAAGTCCCACACTGACGGGTATTGGCTTTCGTTTCCTCCTCCATGTACAAAAAAAAATATAAAGGTACGCATATTATAACATATATCTACATAGCTCCTATACAACTGATTGTTCAGTTCAAGATTTTTGGTTATAACTCGTTTATCTATACATACAACAAGGAACATGAAATTTCGGACTATTTTCCCGCATTATCAACGGAAGGCTTAGCGTGAAAATAGCAAAGATTGCGCTACTACAACTTATAGCCTCCATACAACTTATTGTTCAGATATGGGGTTTTACTTTAAAATTTCGTCATTTGGACGGCTGAAACCTAACAGTTTTGTGAGCTATTTTCTAAATAAACATACAAAGTCTTCTAAGAAAATCGTTAAGAGCGGTGTTGTTTAAGCTATATCTTATATATTACTAATTGTTCAGATACCCATTTTTGCCATATAATTCATTTATGTAGGCAGCTAAAACCATTAAATAGTGTGACCGGTTTACATATCGGTCATACATAGTAACGAAAATCATTTAGCCTTATACCTTATATATATATCACTGATTGTTCATATATGGGTTTTTTATATAAAACTCCTATCTCTATGTATACAGTGAAGTCGAAAATGTTTTTTAGCTCCCAAACAACTAATTTAAAATGCAGTAATCGGTTGAACTATAATTTTTGATGTTCATGAAGGTATTAGAATTTGAAAGGTATTAAGTTTTCTTGATAGCTAAAAACCGCACTGCATTTACTTGTTTGTTTTGTTTTATATAGGGAGAAAATGCTTTTTTTGTTAAAAATACATATTTTTTATCGAATAAAAATATTTCCCTTCTGGAATCTTCCAACAATATTATTCAATTAAAATTATGCAAATTTAACTCAAAATTTTACTAAAAATATACTTTTTCAAAACATGAGTGATAAGGCTTCGAACACATAAAATAACAAATGTTTGTAAATAAGAGATGAGATTGTCGGCTTTGTGTAAGTAATTAGTAAAATTTTAATTTAAGTTAAATATCCAATATGGTGTTATTGTTTGGTTATTGTTTGAAGATTTCCCAGGGGTAACATTCTTATTCGATCACAAAATATTTATGTATAACGATTTTATAGTGATTCTACGAAAAAATATATATTTCCCCATAAAAATGTTTATATATAAAATATATGGAAAACTTCTAATCCCCTGTTAAATGCTAGCCGATTTCAAAATAAAAAAATAAGAGGTGGCTAAAATAATTTGAACCAGCCTAATGTACATATGGCTCTCTTATTTCAAACGAAATGCATGAAAAAGTGAGAAAACAAACAGATTTGTTCTCAAGGAGGAAGTAACTTGCGCGAAACTACTAAACAAAGGTCAATAGACACTTCGAAGGCCTTTTTATTCCAGTCTTTCACTTTATTACTTAATTATTAACACGCGAGCCGATTTTCATACATATTTATGTACATATGTTTGTATCTACACATATACATATATGTATATGAGTGCATAGCCATTAATGAACAAAATAGTTCACCTCTAATCTACCAAACACTCAATTTTGGCTAACCTAAAAAGTCGTGGCGTTAACGTTGAAATAAATGTACCCTCAAATAAAATGAAATAATAAGAGACGGTGCCTAGTATGAAAACTTTCTAAATATTGCGGTGTATGCATTTTCGGAAAAATTCTAAAGAACTCCCCTGTTATTAAAATATCCACTGTTCTAAATTTTATCTCTAAATTAAAAAAAAAAAATTATTATCAATTTAAAATATATGTGTGTAATGAAAGTACCTAGTAATAAGTGTAGAAATAATTTTTTCCAAAGTATCTCTGCGTTTCAGTATACGCGACATGTAAACAAATAACAAATGCGTATTAAGAAAAATTAATACACCCTCAAAACTTTATTTGAACATAAATACATACAAATGTATTTATATATTTTCATACATACATGCTACGCACATTTGAAACCATGATAAAAACATTACAAGGTAAATTCATTCCCGCAATTCGTCGGCCATGTTTTTTTTTTGACGTTTGCAAGTACATATTTTAAAATCATATAAAATTGAAAAATAATAAATAAATTTTTTCACCATTGTTGTTGTTTGAGATTGAAATTGGGAATGCGTGTTGGCAAACGTCAGACTGCCTCTCAGTGGTTTTACCTTGTTATGTTTTTTATCATGTTTGAAACAATATCAGACATTTTTTCAAGAAAAAGGTATTCTAAAATTGACTGAAGAAATAAACTGGTGCCTGATATATGATCTTTTGTAGAAAGAAAACATCGAAGCGAAAACTGGGTGGCGAATCGAAATCAAACTAGTTTCTCTCATGCATACGAGTACATACACTAGTGGCCCGATAATTAGAATCGATTTTCTTCTTCAAGTTTTGACCGTAATTTGTTAGGAAAATATAGTGCATGCTACAATAAAAATCATATTCCTTGTTTTTTCGTGCAATTCGATCGAGATAGAAACGGATCTGAATAAACGACTGGAAGTCAACTATTTATCGGGAGAATATGACGGCCGCTGTGGTGTAGTAGTTAGAAGTGCGCACTACAATTTCGCAAAACCTGGGATCGAGCCCAGTTTTCGACTAACATACAAAACAAAATAAAGGAAAAAGTTTTTTGTAATAGCAGTCGCCCTTCGGCAGGCAATGGTATACCTCCGAGTGCCATGAAAAACAGCTTCTAACAAAATTACAATCGCCGTTAGGTGTCGGCGTAAAACTTTAGGTCCCTCCCTCCCCTTTGTGTGACAACATCAACAATCAGATTTTAAAAATTCAAAATGGTGGATCCATATTGGATCTATAATTTATCACAGAAAAGATAAAATCAAACGTACGTATGTACATGGCGTATGAGTGACCTAGACAAGATGAGAATGTTACTTATACGCCAGTACGTACTTTCAATATTAACTTCCCTGATAATTCGTTACATAAAAAATGTGTCGTACAAAGCCCCCAAAAAATTACTTTTAGCACACTTCAAAGCTTAGATTCAGTATTAAAAAATTATATCAAACCTATTTAGGTACATTGTATGGATATACATACAACGATATGTGAATAGCTATGTTTGAGTACAGATGTGAAAATAGTCCTTTGAAATATATGTATGTGAATACATCAAACAAATTTTTGAGGTTCATGGGTCCGTTTCCCATTAACCTACTGACACCTTATTCCGCACAGTTCATTTCGCCATGAACCAATTGAAAGTTTGGGTTCTAGAAAAGTAGAATTTTTTTAATAAGTACTATAAAAATAAGAACCAACCTAATGTAGCTACATAAATATGTATGTACATACATACATATACATATATGAAGATGTACATGGGTGTGCGTGAGTGAATTCGATTTCGTCTGAGACATTATTCTTCCCAACAAGCGTGTTCGCAGCAATATTATGAGTACAGCCAAACGCAGAAAGAGAGACAAATAAATGGTTTAAGGGGCTTGTGCGCTTGCTTGAGGAAATATTATTTAACATAAAATTTAACCTTGAACTTAAAAAATCGGAATTCGATTGTTTTAATGCTTACTCAAAATTACGTCCACATATACATACATACATTCATACCTATACATATATGTATGTATGTACATTGCAAATATGAATATATGTACATAAATATTGGTGGAATATGTACATACTTATATATATATATATATATATATATATATATATGTATAGTAGTCTGGGTTGCATTAAAAACTTGTAGAACATAGAATACATATGTATGTACATACATACATACAGTAATTGAAAAGGTTCACCTGAAATTTTTGAAACATGCCATAATAGTATCGGTCCTTAAGACAATCTCGATTTTAAATATGTAGATATTTGTGTAACTGTAAACTCTGAGTGTCTTTTTGACTCGATTTTAGCAAATGTGATAAGCTATTAACTTAATCAAGAGGATTAATTGTAAATTGTTGGTATTCTATGTTGAGTACCTGTCGCAAAAATATTCAGAATTAAAAGAGAAATCGTTTAATCTAAGTCTCTGTGTTCGTTCGTGCTTATGATGACTCCTCCAAAAGTTATGACGTCGCACAGTGTTTCGACTCTAGGCAGGTAGGTGAATATGGTGAAAATGGGGTCCTTAGCGCCCCACCGTTGTCGGCGGAAAGGTTAAATTCCATCCGATTTCGATGAAATTGAGGTACACGAGTAGATAATAGACGAATGTGCGGTAATTGGTGCAGAGAGCTCAAAACCGGACTCTTATATTAAAAGTCAAATATATACACTTTGACCAGATTTCTGTAGACAAAAATTGGGACACTTCTAAAGCATCGAATTCGAACATACAATTTTATTCGTAGAATAAAAATACATAATGTTTTTTAATAAAGCACAAATAGAAACAAACTTGAAAAATTATCGCAAAAATTATACATACAATATATAGCTGCGTGTAAACTAATAGCAGAAAAATTTAAAATTATGTTGTTGGCAAGTTATATTTATTCTTAATGATTTTCGTTTAAAATATGGATCGATTCTTGACAGAAACCACATAAATAAAAGGTTTAAGTTCAAAAATGCAAAACGAGCTTCAAAAAATTATCATCACAATTTAAATTTTTCTAAAATCAACGATAATTTTTAACGACTTGCAACCTTCTCTTTATTAAACTAAAATTGAATCGGCTACAAAACTGCATACTCAAAATGTTTCTAAGAAATCTAATTAAAAAAATTTAAATTTTCATGAACATTATTCGAAGTTTGATTAGTTTTGTGAACTTTGTGGCCGTTTTTTTAATGAAAAATTATTGTTGACAAACAGCAATTATTTACAAATGGTAGATGTTATAGCTCCTCTTCAGACTTCTTCATCGCGGTCACTGGAATATAAACCAGCGACTTCGAATTACATAGCCTAAGATCTACCCACTGAGCTATGTTCGCCACGTAACTGTTGTTGTTCTTCCACTTTTTCATATGTTAACCCAACTACAATCAAGGGCAACTATTCTGCTGCTATTTAGACTTGATCATTTGTGGTTGTTGTTTTTTTTTACGTTAATTTCTAGATTTTAAGAATTTTATCCTGAAGGCGGGCACGTCCTAAAGTATTCCATTTTTGCTATATGTTGGCCTAAAAACAAATCATATTCAACCATTTTATTGAGCGTGAAGCCGATTTTGTAATGAACAATTATTGTCCACAACTTTAAAGAAAATTAAAGCAAGAATGATGAGCTGCAATACAGCGAGAGTATCAGTTTGACAGAATGAAACATAACGAAGTATCATTGAAAATAAGGGTGCTAGCTATGTTTACGTTCTGCCACTTTTTTCCGAAATTAAATCAATAACGAAAACACTCAAAACCGGTACAATTTTCTCAAAATCGGTACTGTCCCGCTTAAATCGGTACGAATGGTCACCGCATATATATTGTATGAACAGATTCACTTACCTTGCAGCCTTCACAGGAATGTACACCATAATGGAAACCAGACGCCTTGTCCCCACAGACGCGACACAGCACTGTTGTACCATCGAATTCTGAAAAAAATAAACAAAAAATTATTATTTCATTGTGAATATCTATACATTGTTATGTATGTACGCATGAATTAGAAGGTTTACATATTTTTAAGTTTATGCCTTCAACATGTAATAAAATCTCGAGTCAGTCATAAAAAAAAATCATTCGCAGGGCTCCATACAATTTAATAAATCCTCATTAATGTCTTATATTCTTTCACCTATGTATAATTAAATATTTAAGTGTTATACTGCTGTGAATTTAATAAAATAGAAGTCTCACAATTACCAGTCACGCTGTAGGAAAACTAATTTCGCAAGTGAAGGATCGTTGTGGATCATAATTTTTGCCTATTACTGGCTTAGGTTGGCAAAGTTAGGAAAAGCTTCTTCGTACGTAACTGAAAAAAATACTTAAGTCTGCCTTTTTTATGACCGTAAGTCTTTGAAAAACATGTTTCAGCGCCACCTAGCGAATTCGAATTTATTTTAAAACCATCGCGTAATAATTCCCAGTAGTTTACAGTTTTGGTGGCGACACATTCTATCTATAAGCTATCGTTTGGTGTATCCTTGAAAAGGTTGTGGGGGTATGTATACACATATGGTATGTATGTATGTACATATGTATGTATATTGAGATTCTAAGATGATTGAAATTAGAAAAGAAGGTATTTGTCATAGAGCATGTATGGAACATTTTCAGTGTTAAAAAACCATATAACTTAGAGCTCTCTTCTACTGTCTGTTAAAAACAGTTAACCGCAATATTTGAAGAATACCAATACCTCTATTAATGAGGATAAACTAGAAAGTGGTATACAAGCAAGCACAAATACTAAACATTAATTACCAAGCACCAAAGTCAATCCAATTTAAGTAGGATCATGTTTTTGTGTAACTTGGCGTATGAGTAATGAGTGATCAATCATTTCATAGCTCAAAGAAGTACAGCTTAGGTTGAGTTAAATTAACGCCGCGGGCCGACCACGAAATTTCGAATGCGGTTAATTTCGGTCTCTGAGGGCTCGGTGTTTGTTCAGAAGTGCGAGCAAAAATGCTCCCGCACTCCGCCGCGACATTTCTGTCACGAAGTAAGCTGTTGATAAGCCTTATTAGGTTGGTTTCAACCCCCATATTGTTAGTATAATTGACTATTGCCTCTGGAGGGACATTGAGGAAGGCCTCCCCTCGGTATCGAAGAAGGCCCCTACTGCATAATCTGTATTCGTAAAGGCTTCCTCTGACCACTTTACCAATATGTGCAGGGCGGTTCACCGACCTTTTCTTGCAATAAGCAAACTAAGCTCTTGAAAGGCAGTCACGAGGAATCACTTTCCAAATGTACACGTCTATCAGTATCACTAGCGTTTTTAGCAAAAGCGAAGAGACTGATAGGCCTAAAATCCCTAGGGGAAACATGACAGCCTTTTCCGGCCCTCATGATGAACGCAACACTGACTACCCTCCAAGCCTTGGGGACGTACGCGGTCCTCACGCAGTTCGCATAAATAGGATACAACCAATTGCACGACACCTTCAGAGCCATTTGCAGCTGCGCAGGTATGATGCCATCGGTTCCCGGCGATTTTAATGGTTTGAACTTATTTATCGCTCAGGCCATGTGACGATCGTCCAAGAAGGAGGACCTCGAATCGCTATCAAACTTTTTTACGCCAAAACGTTTACGTAATGCATCAAAAAGTGCGATAGCGATCCGAAAATTTTCGCAAGTTGGTTACAGAATTTCCCTTCTAAAGTATAAAATATCGCAAAGAAGTACATTTCACTGTACTTCGATGTATGAAGTGCATGAGCGATAAAATAAGTACTGTATTTCCGAAAGAAGTAAGGTTGGTCACATTACGTATGAGTAACACACGTTTTTTATTCGTGTCAAACAAGTGGTAATTCCAGGGCTCGAAAATAACCAGTAACCGAAAATCCATTTTAGTCTCTCTCAGATGTTTATCGTATTGCGCAGCGACATAAAGGCTTCTCGCAGAAAGATATACAACTTCGCGCACTGTTTTGGTTGGCAACTGAGATTTACATATATTTAATTTCAAGAAATAAATCTCATTCACCGATATTTATCTTGGAGACTTATAAGTAACGGTTGCTTGCTTTCGGGTATTAAGTGAGAGAAATAATATTGGACGCGCATATTTATACATACATATGTAACGGCCGATTGCTTTTTTACAATATTCGTTTAATTGTATTTTTATTTACAGCATTGAAGAAAATTAAAGCCGAAAAGGAAAATTAATAAATTCAATATTTGCAAAATATATATTTAACCTTTTTTATCAATAGTATATATGTACTTAATTTGACTAAAAATTAGCTTTCCACTGTTTTCCCACTCAAACTATATACAGTGACTCAAACAAGTGACCACGTGTTGAGTTTTTAAATATTCGGAGTGTTATTTCAAGTTAATTTTTTTATTTTATTATTTCTCTATAAAAAATTTGTCCAACCATATAAACCAAAGTTTTAAAATTTAGGAAAGCTCAAAAAATGTTCATTAAAATTACAAACTTTAATCCGAATCTTTTGAACATTTTTGGGTATGCAGTTTTGTATTACATACAATTTTAGTCTAATGGAGTACAAACTTCAACCGTATAAGAAATCGCTTTGATCTTTAAACTGTATATATATATATTTTCTTTGTGATGGCTTTTGAGGCTTCTTATATAACAACAGCAATTTATAAAAACTGGCGTTTTTTAAATTTTGTTCCGTATTTTATTTTATTAGAAATTCGTGTGTAAATGGAAAATTTCCTAAATTTTATCTAAAATTTGAAACTTTGATGTACATATGTATGTATATGTTTTTGGTTAATGCTTGGACAATATTTTTTATAGAAAAGTAACAAAAAATTGTGCATGAAAAACATTGTGAACACTGTATCATTTCATAAAGCATAAAATGTAGAGCACCCGGAAGGGGTTTATTTTTTTACCCGGGTACCCAGATAAAACGTAGTATTTATCCGATTGTAAAAAATTTTCAGCCATTGGGTATGCTGTACCAAGGCCAACAACTGTGCGAAGCTTGGAAGAAATTGGTGCAGCGGTTACCAAGCAATACACATGCATCCATAAGTGGGCGTGGCTACGCTCATTTTCTAAAAATTTATAATATTCTTATTCTTTGTCTAAAATTTATTGTAAATATAAATTTCGAGTGAATAATCTTCAGTAGTTATCTACAAAAATATCGCAGTTTTCGTATTTCTGTAAATTACCGTTATATGTAAGGTAGGCGTGGTTATTGTCCGATTTTGTCCATTTTCAATACCATCTGTACTACGCCCGAAAGAAGTACACGTACCAAGTTTCGTTAGGATATCTAAATTTTTACTCGAGTTATCGTGTGCACAGACAGACGGACGGAAGAACGAACGGACAGACAGTCACCGCTTAATCGATTTCTCTTTTCATTCAGATCATTTATGTATACATTTGTCTATATCTAAAACCTTTCATACCTAGCATATATAAAAAAAAATTAAGCACTTCTTTACGACACTACAGCAAAATACTAGGGAAATGAAGTCTATTTTTGCCATTAGGCATAGTTTTTTTGGCAAATTTGCTTAAAATTACACGTAGGATACTCATGTGCTATACTCTCCAAAACTTCCCATACAAATTGGCCCACCCTAATGTACATATGTACGAATATCTTTGCCTTATAGATTTTGAAATATAGATCGTTGACTAACATTTTTCGAAAATCCCTTACATATTTCTTCAAGATCCTTTTTAAGTTTTACCGACATTTTTAAAAATGTTTCACATTAAATAAAGCGCAATATTAAGTCCAATATACATGCATACATAATTTATACGACATTATATGCTTGTATATATATGTATACATAAATATACATATGTTTATAACTCCAATCGATTGTGGGACTAGCATACATCCACACGTACGAGTGGAGGGCGCTGACATGAGATCTCTGTGATTGATTAAATTTTCATAACAAAGATAACACACTTGGACGGGAATAATGGCATATCCTATCTGCAGTGTAAACTTGTTCAGCCTTCGATTTCACAAGCCCTCTTGCTCTCCATGATTAAACCAGTACTTGTAAAAATACCCATTCATTTTCAGTGTGTGTGGGACATTCGAAATGCATTTCTCGCATTTCCGTTTTCTCTTTACTCATACAGTGCATTGCACTTAAACAAAGTTGATCAAACGCGCGCTTACATATACATACATACATACGATCATATGTATGCAAGCATTGGCGAATGGATGCATATTAGGGTGATCGTATTTTGACTTCTAGAGTTGTTTAAGTAAATTTTGACATGATCTAACTTTCTTAAAATTCTTGCCATCTAATATACATATTTATACACGTACATGTGCATATTTAATTAAATATATGTAATTAAACGCAAAAATACGCTCTGAGCCCTGCTCTGACGTCATGAACGAAAAAGTACGGATAGCAGACAAAGAAGAAATGTCAAAATCCCATAAAAATCATAAACATAATTCCGATAATTCGTGGAAAATTGTGAAATAAACAAAACTTATTAGTTTATTATGAAAAATATTAGAAGAAATAATTAAATATAGTGAAAGCTCACATATACGGACTCTCTAATAAGCTTACATCTCCTATAAGCAGACGAACAATTTTATTTTTTTTTTCGTACAAAATGCTCTCCCATACACGGACTTTCCGATAAACGGACGCGGACACTCAAACATGTCTAGTTATGATGTTGACTCTTGCGCATTTACATATGTAAATGCACAGAAGTACATATGTACGTCCATATTTTAAGATGTTTTCTTTTCTAGAAAAATTTTGACTTTTCACTGCCCTCTTCTTGTTACTTGAGCGCAGCGGGCATTGAGATTTGTCGATAGCAAAGAAAACGCCATAAATTTTAATTTATTTACCATTCACAGACGATTTCTGAGTTGGTAAATAACAATAAGTTAGCAATTAATTAGTAAATCAATAGTTAACTGCCCAATGTTGGCGAATTCACTATGAGTTAATCATCTAATAAGTCCACTGAGAAACTGACAAGACGAGATAATCCTTTGATTATAATTAAACATCCACTGAGAAATCGGCTGTCATTCTGTTATTCTTTATCTATTGAAGGATAAATATTATTTTGCAATAATGTGGCATCATTAGGTAGTCGGTAAATGTCAGAGAAGGAGACTGGTCGTGTGCTGAAGCAACCGCGAATATTTGCTCGTCAGTAAATTTAATTACTTTTTCTATTTCTTAAACTAATTACTTAAATAAACCTAAATCTATTGAATACAGCTTAATCGCTGTGAATACATGTGTTTTGCTTTGTATTTCAAACGGCCATCCAGACAAGTGGGAAGTTTTACGAAATTCGCAACGCTTTCTACGATGGTTTACCAAATATGCGTACCTGCATATATTTACATATCGACGGCTGAGTGGAAGATCGACCTATCTCGGCAGCCAGTTCGAAAACGCCCTATCTCAGAAAATTTTTCAACAACGCTTTATCTCAGAAAACTTTTCAAGAGCGCCCTACTTCAGAATTTGATTGAAAAACGTCCTATTTCAGAATACTATTGAAAAACCACCTACAAAAAATACATTGAAAATAAGCTGAGATAGGGCGCTTTTGAATCGGCATCTAAGATATGGCGTTCTTCAACCAAATACTGAGCTAGGGCATTTTTCAATCAAATTCTGAAGTAGGGCGTTCTTGAAAAGTTTTCTGAGATAAAGCGTTGCTGAAAAATTTTCTGAGATAGGGCGTTTTCGAACTGGCTGCCGAGATAGGTCGATCTTCCACTCAGCCATCGATATGTTGTCACACAAATTGATTTGAGTTTTACGGCTCCTCTGAAAGGAAACTTTTTCATGGCAGAAATACATATTCTCGGAAGTTGTCCATTGCCTACCGCTTAAAAACATACCTTCTGAGAATTAGTCGGATCAGAAATCAAATGGTGCGCACCTCTTATTTTACACATACTATGCATGCATTTTATGGAAATTGCCTTTTTTCTGCTAAAGAGATAGAGTAGAGATTAAAATTTTGTGAGTTAAAAACTCGAAAGGATAAAATAGGCAAAGTACCAAAGTAGAAACTTTTCATATAATGCAACTAGTTCATAGTTTTTCTCTTTTTACTAGTAAAATAAACATTTCTAAAAAATTTGAGTGTTGTCTTTTTAGGGCCTTTTTTTTGTTTTTTTGCGATTTCTAGTGCCTTTTCCTGCCTACTTCGCTATTTTATTTTGCCTTTTCTAGCCTATTTCGTTGTTTTATTTTGCCTTTTTATAGGTTTTTACTTCGCTATTTTATTTTGCCTTTTCTAGCTTATTTAGTTGTTTTATTTTGCCTTTTTTTTATAGGTTTTTAGGTCCTAGAAATCCGTTCCCTGGTTATTGCTGTTCTCCTTTTTTAATAACTTGTTTTTACTGTTGAATTTATACTATGTATGTATGTACATACATATATCCGTACCTCTGGATTCGAATTTTTAAGTCTGTATTTAAATACATATGAGCGTGCAACGTGGGTAATTTGCCATTTGCTTTATTTGTTGAAGTTCATAGTTTGTGAGGTAGCGCATATATGTGTCGCGATAACTAAACGGGAAACAAAAACAAGAACCACAAATAATTATCAACATCGAAACAAGCTCACGAATATCTGATATTCTCGTTCTCATAGTTAAGTTTTTGTTATTGTATGGCCATGGAATATGCATGTATGAATAAAAAGGGGCAATAGCACGGAAATGAATACAAACAATGACCTTGGTATTCACTTTTATACTTTTGCGAATTATTTTTACTACGCGACGTACATATGTACATACGGTAGCGTAAATGTAAACAAGGAAGAGACGTTTTAGCAAGTTGTGTCTATTTTTGTTTGTTGAAAAAAGTTTAATATTGCTTTATGTAAATATAGCTTATTGTTAAAAAGAAAACATGTTATTCGACATTTTAAACTGTTCATCAAAATTTGAAACTTTTTAAGTCGATTTCTTATATGACTTCGCAAGAATTACCCCATTCCCACGGGCAAATTCTTAGTTCTCTGTCACTGTGTTTTTTTTTCTTCGCTGCAAAATTGATGCAAAATGTAAAAAGTTCTTTAAATATTATATTGGTGATGTACACATATATTAACTTTTTTAGTACTCAGAAAATGTGCAGTCAGATAAAGATAAAGATAAAGATAGAGATAAAGATAAAGATAAAGATAAAGATAAAGATAAAGATAAAGATAAA
>NW_023458559.1:82591429-82593843 GCF_013731165.1 Rhagoletis pomonella
GGATTTTCGGGTTTCTCACTGTCATTCTCACATGGTAATTTTTGTAAAAAATTCCCCCAGGTTTCCTTAGAGGGGCTAAGGGGTGAGAATAACTTTTTTTTAAGTTTACACCCTGCTTTCTCTAGGGAATTGGGTTTGGAAATCCACACCTTCTACTCGGCCCACCACACCAAAATCAAAAAAAGAATGCTACTTACCTTAACGTAATCATAATCCTTTCCTCCGGGCTAACGCATTCTCTCATATTAGTATTTTGCTTTTGAATAGCCGGCTTGACAATTTCCACAAGCTCCTTAAATGCATTTTTAGACATTCTGTAAAATGTCTGGAATTTGAAATCGTCTTCTTCTAACTCCTTAGCGGCAATGAATAATCTTCTATTTGAGTTGTTTTTAATATATGGATGCACCCAATGCTTCCTTTTTCTTTTATTTCTCCTTCGATGTAGGAGATAATTTAATAAAATAAATTCTTCATCGCTGCTCGACATTTTCACAACTCGTACTTTGACGATAGATAGTCGCATTGTGTGCGGACCTGTTAGCGTATCGTCATCGTCGCTGCATGAAAAATTAGTGTCGCGCCGATGACGATACGATGACGAGGCGAGTCGTGTGCGGAGTGCCTTATAGGCGTAAATGACAAGTCCATTTGCCCATCTTGCCTTGAAGAAGATGAGACGGTGGAACACTTTTTGTGGTTCTTGCTTGCTTGGTTATTTGTCATCGGTTTTTTAAACTCGTTCTTTGCTCTATTGTCAGTTTCTGAAATAAAAGTTTGGCGTAAAAAGCTTAGCCGTTTTGATGTTTTAAGTTTTGTGTTTTAAAAATGTGATAAATATTTTTCGCCTCACTTTAAAGGTCAGAATAAACGTGGAGCCATTAACACAAATAAACTATTTTACATATACTCCACGTGCAAAGTCATGAGTTAGCCGAACATTTGATGAGTTTATGGTGAAGATAATGGCGCATATTCATAGTCATATTTAGTACTCAACTAAGTCGAAACTATTCTAATCACTACTAAAGCTATTCATAGTCGCCTTAGTTTCGACTTTTCTGGCTAAGTACCAACTTAAAGTTTAGTTTCGGCTGCAGCTGCAACTAAGTCGTAACTAGGAAGAAGTATTTTATCAAATTAAGGGAAAATAGACGAATTATATAAAAATTAAGTTGGTAGAGGGTGATTTTGATAATATTGCATAACCTCTAATTAAAATTTACAAAGATCGATCCGTTTTAATCGGAAGATGAAATTAGATGCGTATTACAATTGGAATAAAGCTACATCACAATTTTATAATTGGAATAATAATAATAATAATAATAGATTGGCGCTTACACATATGTTAGTGTTTGGCCGAGCTTCTCCTCCGATTTGTGGCGTGCGCCTTGATGTTGTCACACAAAGCGGAGGGACCTACAGTTTTACGCCGACTCCGAACGGCGATTGTATTTTTATGAGAAGCTGTTTTTCATGGCAGAAATACACTCGGAGGTTTGCCATTGCCTGCCGAGGGACGACCACTGTTAAGAAAAAACCTTTTTTCTATATTTTTGCGATGTTGCTTTGACCAGGGTTTGAACCCAGGCATTGTGGAGTGGAAGCGCGCACTGCTTACCACTACACCACAGCGGAATAATTAAGATAAATTCTCAAATAATAAGTCAGTTTCACGCTAGTTCTTTTAAAGTAAATTTGTGCAAAACATTTAGATATCTACTATTTGTATGTTTCACAGCATGCTTCGATAAACATCGACTTCACATCACTGCGGTTGTTCTGGCTATTTCACACAATTAACAAGAAAATGATACCTTATTCTTTTGCATAATCATGCAATGAAAATAAAAATTACATAAACGGATGATCAAACTTGACATTGTTTAATAAAAATGTAATTTTTCCAAAATATCGTAAAGAAAAATCTATACATTTTCACACTCGTTTTGCTATATCGTAAACTAACCCGAAACTACTTAGTAGAAGTCTGAAATGCCACTATGAATAGACGTAAATTTTAAGTTGGTACTTAAATTTAAGTTGCAACTTTGTTGGTTTCGACTTAGTTGCTTGACTATGAATACGTGCCAATGTAAATAATGCTAGCGCTCGCAGTGCTCTTAAAAAATATAACTCATCCGAGCGAGAGAGTATTTTGATGCAATTACGAGCTCTATTTTTTAAAACCTACAAGTGTGTAATCACATTATTAACCGACTTCCAAAAAAGGAGGAGGTTATCAGTTCGTCGGAATATTTTTTTTTTTATATTTTTTTTTTTATGTATGTTACCGCATAACTTTGGACCACGTCAACTGATTTCGATAATTCTTTTTGCATCGGAGGTGGTCCCATACTAATCTGGTTGAGATCCGATCAGTGGATCATGAGATATATATATATATATAT
>NW_023458559.1:82593943-82602366 GCF_013731165.1 Rhagoletis pomonella
ATAAAGATAAAGATAAAGATAAAGATAAACATAAAGATAAAGATAAAGATAAAGATAAAGATTTATGCTGCTTCCGTTCTGGCATTTTTCTATAGAGTTTCACTTCTTCCGCGCATAGGGACCACAAACACACCAAGTTATAGCTCGACCCCTCTCCGTACGAAATTCCTGCTCAAAGGCCTGTTTGTATTACTATTCGTATGTATGTACTTACATATGTATATATGTATGTAGTATCAGTATATAAGCATAATAATGATTAAAGTTAAAGGGAACATCGATACAATAAATGAGTATAGCTTAGGTATGTAACTGTGTACAAACATACATACATATGTATGTACATTCATCCTACACACAAGAAATACACTAATATTTAATTGTAGGTACATACATCAGATTACGGAAATACTTTTGCCTTATCACTGAAAGCACATGCTTTAATATTTATGTTCATATGTATGATATGTAGATGCAGAAATTTTATTCCGGTTTCTTTTTCCTTATTGTATGATTTTTGCAAGTTCAAAAACCTTTGAAAGGTCAATTAAAGCTAAACGAACATTCGAGGTTATACATCAGCTCGTTTAAAGTGGCCATCATTGTACACATGCACACATACATACATACATATGTATCTATATGAATGCATGCTTGCAAGTACATATGTAAGTATTTCAGTATGTATGCATGTGTGTTAGTATGTACAAATAATTGAACAAAAAAAGGGCAAAGAAAAGCGATTAACAGCCGCGCGGGTTCACGTACGATCACTTTTCAGTTTGATGCATTAATGTACTTACATACATACATACATATGTACTATGGAGGTGTGCAAGGAAAAAATTAAATTAAATTTGTATACACAGAGCGTAAGCCTTGTTTACATCTTGTATTCTCGAAGATTAAGAAAAGTTCTACACACGTTCTACATTTGAGGTATTTATGTGTATACATGTGTATATGTACATACATATATAGTATTAAATACTTACATTACGCAACTTTCGGTTATTTTATCACATTACTGTTTGTCACTGCAATCGCAAAGTTCGTTGTCACTTAAAAATTCTCAATGCTAAGAGTATGACGATTATACAAATATGAGACCAGTTGAATACAAAGGCTATTGACCTATTGAGGAAGTTTATGAAATGTTTAGTCGATTTTTGACTTGCATGAACTGATGAACGTTAAGTGGTTGAACCTCTGACGCATCATATTAATCTTAAACTTGCCAGACCGCGAGACTCTCGATTTCGTTTGAAATAATAATAAATAAAAATAAAACTTTCGAATAATACCTACAACAATGTATGGCATAAGTCCGTATATACTACAATTTCGGGAAAACTGCAGCAAACTCTTACATAAAGCGAATTTCATAGGTAAGTATGTATTTTAAAAACATTGAAAAGGGAAAACGCGAAAGAAATGGCAACGGTTTCCATTCAGTTGCAGCCAAGACCATAAACACTTTCTCCCATAATATTGTGCATTCACCTCTTATTAATGACAATACAAATGCGCTGTACGAATATGGAAGTAGTATACACACTAAATACATACATACATACATACATACATACGAACGTAACTACGTCAATCAAGTCGGTAAAATACCAAATAAAACAAATTTCTATCTATCTATGTACATATGGGTATGTTGATATGCATCCGTACATACGAGTATATACATATGTACGTATTTATGTAGAAAATTATTATTAAAGAAACCTGATATTTGTCACACATATTACCATTTTGGCTAGAACTTACTGGACTTGCAAGCGAGACACATGCATTGTTTTCAACAATGCAAAACGCCTAACTGGTAAATGTGAAACTTAAAAAAATAAACCACTTTTCTATAAAATGTTAATTAAACTACAATTGATAACTCTACTTAAGAGTAAAGAGGTCTTACTTGAGTCGCTTTGCATTGCCAATTAATTTGGTTTAGAGAAAAAGCTATCAGGTTCATTTCTGGTCCCACAGATGTTTATTTATGTAAGTATGTGCATATACTATATACTATTACAAATAAACATAAATAAAAATGTGGGGTGTAGGGTGACAAAAATGTCAATTATTGCACTGACTTAAATTACAGAGAGTGGCACATCCATACCTAAGTATGTATGTATGTACATATGTACATATGTATTTACAATAATTGTGGACTTGAGTACCTGATAATTTATTTAATCCATTGAAAGTTTCACTTTTTGCATTTTTAAGGTTGAAAAGAAGGACGTAAATTTAAAAGAAAATATATGTATTAATGCACATACATATGTACGTGTACACATTCATATGTATGTATGCCTGAGGTACTGCCTATACTACAGTCTGTGTACATTTTGTGTGTACTATTACCAAATAATATAAATATATCTACGCGTGTAAAAATGTATGGACATAGACATTCAAGAGCATCAAACTTGTCCACCTCTACCCACCGCGTTTAATATGACCGCACAATGCATGAAAGCAATGAACCCACTGGGCGACTTACTGACTGCACGAGCAGTTCAATGAACCGGCTTTGGCAAGCGCCGATTTTCATTACAGCAAGCGCCAGCGGTGCACGATTATTGGAGAAAATGCATTCAAATTAACAGTGTAATGTTTTTTTTTTTTAACAAGTAAATTTGCAATATGCACTTAAATTATTAAATGTTTATTTGTTTTTAATACTATTATTTAGATTAATGTTTGAATTGATTTTACTAAGGAAAATCCGCCCCGATGTTTTATGTAATAATATTTTAAAAACAAAAAGTTTACACAAGTTCATTTTTCCGACTTCCTCATATGTACATATGTATCTATTAACTTTTCTTTACAAAATGTATGCCTAGTTAGATACACTTAGCCGTTTAAATTTATTCTAAAATTTTATTGAACAATAGTTTAACTGTCAGCATTGGTTTTGCATATACATATACCTATGTATAAAACCGTATCTAATAAAACAACTATTTTTTTAGTTTCGGTCCCATATGAAAATTTCGTCGTCGCTCACAAAAAAATAATTGTGGTAAAATTTCCTATTTTTACAAGCTTTTACTATGTGTAATCAAATCTTGGAATCAATTTTTAACCGATTTAACCATGGGCTGGATACTTGAAATCTTAAACTTAGCTCAGAACCCGTTGACAATGCAATATGAAAATTGAATCAATCCGCTAGGGGGCGCAGGGGTCGAGATATTTGAAAACCCCGTATTTATGGTCCGGTATGGTTCATTTTTAGAACGTATATTACTTAATAACTCGATTTTTTTGGTAATCGCCAAAAAAGCTTGTCTTTAAAAGATTCGTCTTTAATTACTTGTTTCAGTTAGCGCTCGCAACAACTAACTAACAAATAAAAAAACAACCTTGTAGTCTAACAAATCTTAATAATAATAAGTGCAAGTCTGAAATAGCACTTGATTTTTGGCGATTTTTTTTTTATTAAAATTTTCGTTAATTCTTACCATGTAAATAAGTCGTCGAACACGGACGAAAATGACTGACACCGTTAACAAAAATAATTGCCAAAAATCAACGGTAAGTCCAAGCTACTCCAAACTTCCACATGTTATACTAAAATGGAATGGTCTACAAGCCTTTTTTATACCCGAGCGCACTTGTGCACAAGCGTATTATAAATTTGTTCGCATAACGGTTGTTTGTAACAGCCCAAACGAATCGAGATAGATATAGACAAAAATTTACATAAATGCTAAGAATGAAAAAAGAAATCGATTAAGCCATGTCTGTCCGTCCTTCCGTCTGTCCGTGTGTCCACGAAATTTGGTAGGTAAGTTTCCTTCATCTAAGATAGGTTATGATTGAAAAGGGGCAACATCGGACAATAGCCACGCCCACCTCCCATATAATGGTATTTTCGAAATATGAGAAAACCACGATATTTCCGTAAATACTATTTCCAAATTGTTGAAAGTTGGTACGCGAAGTAGAATTTATGAAATGTTACGATGAAATGATGTATCTCTGTTGTCCCTACACCAATCCTCACCAAAATCGGTATGAACATTGCTTAGAGCTTCACTAAAAAACCCTATGAAAGTTTTTAAAATCAGACAAGAACCACGTCCATCTCCCATTTAACTGTAATTTACAGAAATACTGTAATAAAACTGCGATAAATTGGTAACTAGTGAAGCTAATTTACTCAAAATCGATATATACAATGACCTCTCAGCAGAAAATTCTACGTAGGGAAATTTTTGGGAAAATGGGCGTGGAACCGCCCACTTACGGCTGCATATGTGTATCTCGGTAACCGGTTTATCGACTTCTTCCAAACTCGGTACATTTATCATCCTTGGCTCCAAAAAGCGATATGTTAAAAAATTTTGAAATCGGACTAAAATTCCCGTCACCTACCATATAACGGTAAATTTCAGAATTACGAAAATTCCGATATTTCAATAACTAAACACGCCAACTTACAACAATCTCTAAACGAGACACAATATTATTGATTTTTGTCAAATGGGCGTGGCACCACCCACTTATGACCACATGCATAAGGGTATATTGATAGCCCCCTTATCGATTTCCACCAAACTTGATCCAATTATTTCAATATCTCATAGCATATTATCGAAACTGATAATAATAATAAAGATTCCGACATCCAGTTCGGGTTTAAGTGGTTTATTTTAAATTAAAGAAAGGTTTAGACGGATCACCCTATATAAACACTAGAGCGAAATGTGTACGCTGTAGACGCGTTTTCAATTGATTCGATTAATCTGGGTATATAAACGTAGCATTCCTATCTTAAAATGGTTTGCTCCAGAATACCTACCATGTAGGATTACATAAAAAAAACAAAAAACCGTGCCATAAATTTAAAAAATTCTAACCCAGTAAACAATGTGGCGAACGTTCGAAAATGACTTTCGATATCCAATATGCATATCGAACTAAGAACAAGCTCATAACCAACCAAAATTTTCCAACGTTCATAGTACATATATTGGAAATACACTCCAGAACACTCGAACAAAAATGGAGACCATATTAAAAAGAGAGAATCGAATCGAATACTAACCGAAGCCACCTTCGCTATCGAAGATGAGACTCGAAAAAAAAGTTTAGTTTTCCAATCATTTTCGAATTGTTAACCAAGCCCAAAGTTTAATGGGAACCAATCTTGTTTAACGAATACAATACTCTGGCTCTCATGGCCTCATGTACACGTAGATACATATCGTCGCCTGGGTAAAATATTGTCGTAAGCGCCATTTTGACGATTTTTAGTTCTAGATGCAGTCATATATTTTGAAATAAGGTCTTTCGATTGGTGTTATCAGTTTTTAGATATCTCCTTTAGTGTCCGAGATATTGACTAAAATTTTTTCGATAATTTAGTAAAAGTTTAGCTAGTGATGCAGTCATATTAGACTAATCAATATCTTAGAAGTGGTGTTTTCCATTTTCGTATATCTCCTTTAGTTTCCGAGATATTGAGTAAAAAGTGTTGTTAATTTAGTAGAAATTTTGAGCACATTTTGTCGTATTTCATACAAAGTGGCTGCCAAATTGTGGACAAATGACGCTTACGACAAAATTTAACTAAAGAATATCCTTCATAAACTCAAAACTAATTAACAATAAACATTAAAGATTAAATAATTTAAGAATTTTGTGAACTAGTAACATTTTCAGAGACTTTGAAGAAAATCTGTCTTCGCGTTTTTGAAAAATTCCATTCCAAACTTCAATCGCAATTTCCAACAACCTGCCGAAATTAACATACGACAATCTTTTACCCAGGCGACGATATGTACATATGGAAATGTGTCTCATATGCAAAAAGAAAAGTTATATATTGATAGTACTCTTTCCTTGTGGCATTTTAGGTGAAAAGTAGCTTTTGGTGTTGGAAAAGCATTTATAGCAAAATTACACCTTATATGCCACACGGACTGAGTACCGTCATTGTATTTAAGCATTTGCATATGGCCGCGATAAGCATTAACTTAGTCATCGTTATTGATAACAATAAATTCGAGTATGCTTTAGCAAAACCGGTTGAATTGCAAATTAACAAATCTTCCGCCTCAGAGCAAGAGGTCAAAAAACTGATAAAGCAGTTATTCTCGTGTTGTTTAATTTTTGTTTCGCAAAAATAAACTGCCATCTGCCCAAAGTGCCAGTGTAATATCAAGTCATTAAAGCCATTTTTAATCGACTTCCAAAAAAGGAGGAGGTTATCAGTTCGTCGGAAAATTATTATTATTTTTTATTTTTTTTTTTTTTATGTATGTTACCGCATAACTTTGGACCACGTCAACCGATAATTCTTTTTGCATCGGAAAGGTAGTGTCTCAGAGGTGGTCCCATACTAATCTGGTTGAGATCCGATCAGTGGATCATGAGATATATGTATATATATATTTTTTTTATATGGGAGTTGAAGTCGGTTTTTTTTGCTAAAAATTACTTGTTGAAGTTATCTCTTAAAATTTTGTAATTTAATGAAAATTTTATCTTTGGTTTTATTTTTTTTAGTGTAGGACCTAAGGCTAAACAGATTTAGTAAGCTATATTTACCAATATTCAATTCGGGTTCTCCTTTTACTGAGCTCGCCACTGTTGTATCCATAACTGGGTAAGATTTTATGTAATCAGGTGTCTGCGGTCTCGATTCTGTTACTTCTCGGGACACATTATTAACTCCACACATATTTTGTTGATAAACGTGTCCGTGGGTGGTGTTAACATTGCACTGTTGATATGAAATGTTTTGTGGATAATTCTCATTTGACATAGTAGATGGCATAAGATCCGTTGTACTTACAACAGAGTTATTGGAATTTTTATTATTGTTATTACTATGAGAAATGTAAGGTGTGTGGACACTATTTTGTTGAAGATTTTTTGTTAAATGTGATGCTTGGACTACAACTGTGTTGTTATTAATGTTGCATGTTGTCTTGTTTATATATATAACATTGCTGTGAGGTATTTTGCAAGCGGATGCAGAAGGAAACGCTAAAGACCCAGAGTTTGGGGAGATATGACTGTCATTTTCAAAATTTGAGCTTATAATATCGGAGTGACAATTGGTATGCATAGAATTCACTTCATCATTCTTGGCTGCACTTTCGGCAGTAGAAATGCTTGTTAATGTTGGTTCGCTGGTAGTAGTAGACTTCGTTGAAGGCATTTGCGCTCCATCCACGCAGTCGATGAAAAAGTTATTTGAATGTGTAGGTGAATGTCCGTTAAAGTTGTTGTCGTTTGGTTGGGAACTTCGAAGTGGAACAACATGCGATGACCTTGGTAATACTTTTGTTTGCTGATAGTAAGTGGAAGCACTAGTGTTTGGTGGCATTTTTAAAGCATTTTCTAAATGTGATCGCCCAACTACAATGTCAGATACCGGTGTAGTACTCGAAGCTGGTGATGCTTGTGTGAGCGTTGATTGCAGTGGATTTATTCTAAATGAATGGAATTGATTTTGATGTTCCGACCTTTCCTCAGGATTTACCGGAAGATATGATTGAGTAGCGGATTTATTTTCACCTCCTCTGCCACAATTTAGCATAAGTTGACAATCGATCGCATCTCGAACGGATGACACTAATTGCTCCGATGTGGAAGACGACAATCGCGCACTTGCACTTTCGCTGCTAACATGACAGTCAGAACTGTCAGCAGACATAACCATTTTCATTATGATGAAATATTTTTAAACACAACTTATGGGTTTTAATTGAACTTTTCTTAATACAAAATAGCCACGATTTTATAACTACATAATTGTAGCTAAGCTGGGGAATCGATAGACAGAATTCATTGCACTCTTTTTACATTATTTTTTATAATTCATCTGGAAAACTGCACAACACTGTTTTTAGAAAAAAATATACACAATGTCTGTAGTAAGAAAACATTCTGCGGAATCTTGCACACTGTTTTATATGTACTACGTATATATTTATATGATCAGTTCACGTAAAATATGTAGATCATATTTCTCTTTAAACCATTTGTTTGTAATAAACACATATAAGCCAAAGATAAAATATATTTGAAATAAACCGATACACAACCGCACCAATGCGACCCGTTCGTCTTGAAGCGCTGTATGTCAATGAAAGGAAAAGCAGCGTTGTCGTTGGATCTTGTTTGCTTTAGTTCGGTTCGAATTGCTTTAGTTGGCATTGCAGACCGGAGCCAAATGTTGGAGTAGAGTTGAGAAGTGTCGACCCTGATGATTATGCGTCTGTTCACGTGGAGTATGCTTATGTTTGTGAGCGCGATTACCGACCCTAGTTACACTCTTGTGTGCTCTTGAAATATCGGTCTCGTTTTATTTACGTACATACCTAGCAAGAGATAATATTGTATAGAGTCCACGATTTTAACGAGAGAAGGCTGGGGTGATTAAT